>NW_005355890.1:1662305-1663115 GCF_000412655.1 Myotis brandtii | reverse complement strand
ATTTTATTGATTTTTTTTTTTTTTTTTTACAGAGAGGAAGGGAGAGGAATAGAGAGTTAGAAACATCAATGCGAGAAACATTGATCAGCAGCCTCCTGCACAACCCCAAATGGGGATGTGCCCACAACCAAGGTACATGCCCTTGACAGGAATCCAACCAGGGACCCTTCACTCTGCAGGCCAATGCTCTATCCACTGAGCCAAACAGGTCAGTGCTTAATTTATTTTTAAATTTTTTATTTATTGATTTTAGATAGAGGAAGGAAGAGAAATATAGAGATAGATGGAGAGAGAGAGGGAGAGAGAGAGAGAGAGAGAAACATCAATTTGTTGTTCTACTTCTTTATATATTCATTGGTTGATTTGTGTATGTGCTCTGACCAGATTGAACCCACAATCATGGAGAAGGGGATAATGCTCTAATTAGCTGAACTACCTGGCCCGAGCCTTCATAGCTTTTTTTATTTTCCCCCACTTGGATTTATTTATTTATTTATTTATTTATTTATTTAAAATCTTTATTGTTCAGATTATTACAGATGTTCCTCTTTTTTCCACCATAGCTCCCCTCCACCCGGCTCCCACCCCACTCCAGGCCTTCCCTCCACCCCACTGACCTTGTTCATAGGTGTAAGCTCTTTGTCCAATCTCTTCCCACACCCACTACAACTCTTTCCCCCCCAAGAATTGTCAGTCTGCTTCCTTTCCATGCCCCTGATTCTATTACATTCACCAGCCTGTTCTGTTCATTAGGTTTTTTTTATTCATTTGATTTTTAGGTTCACTTGTTGATAGATATGTATTTGTTGT
>NW_005355890.1:1655771-1660810 GCF_000412655.1 Myotis brandtii | reverse complement strand
CAGGCCGACGCTCTATCCACTGAGCCAAACCGGTTTCGGCCTGAGGTGGACACTCTTGGTGCACCCCTTTGTGGGTTGTGTGCACAGTCTTGTTGTAGTTAAGCCTTAATTACTGTTGGTATCACTGGGAGGAATTGACCTCCAGGCCAATTGGCTGTGATAAACAGCTGTGTCTACACTGGATGATCTGTTGTGCAGGAGACACCCTTATGGGGCAGAACTTGCTTCATTGGGGCTTTGGTGCTCACTGAGTCTGCCCCTTGATTGTGTCTCTTATGGATGTGAAGAGCTGTGAGCCAGTATGGTCTCACTCTGACCACTGGGTACACTGGCTCTTGCAGGAGCTACAGAGACATCTGCAGATTCCTCCTCTTTGTATGGGGTTTGAAAGTGCCCAGACGAGGCCCAGCTGTGAAACAAGGCAGGCTGCTGCTGCCGGGCCTTGGGCCTTCTTTTGGAAATCTCTGAAGCTCTCTGACCCAGCTGCAGTTTGACAGGTTGTAGGCGGAGAAAGGACAGGCCATTCATATGCAAAAGCCGATGCGCACAGCTTGGGTTGGGTTGTAAATTGTGTGGGGCTGGGTCTCTGTGAATCACCAGGGCGGAGCAAATAGCAATGGCTGCCAGTCAGCCCCGCACCGGAGAGGTCCCCGGGGTCTCCGTGTCCCGCGCCCCCGTGCAGGAGCAATGATCACTGCGAGCACCTCTGAGAGAAATTGCCCTCGCGTTCCTGTCCTGATGCCAGACAGTCCAGTTTCTCCCCGTATGTGTCTGGGTCCCCCAGAGTCTCACCCGGAACTGGAGTTCAGAGCAAGCGGGAGCTTGTATCTCCCTCTCGATTAAAAGAGCAGCACATCCAGGTGCCAGCACTTTCCACGCCTCCATACCTCTTACCAGTCTCAATGCGCCTTCTTCACCTCTAGTTGTGGAACTTCCACTCAGCCAGCTTTCCCGCGGTTCTGGGTGGTAGTTGTTCTGCCTTTTAGTTGTAATTTTGATGTGATTGTGAGAGGCAGCAAGTTCAGGTGTTTTACCTATGCCGCCATCTTGGTTCTCTTATGCTACTGTTGATTCCCTGTAAATTATTCTTCATTTTAGTTAGTGTAGCCTTCATTTCTGACAGGTCCTTTTTCATTGATGTTCTCACTTAAGTTCATTAAAATTCTAACTAGTTTCTTTGAGGTTCTCACTAAGTTCCTTGAAGTTCTTATTAAGTTCCTTGAGCATCCTTATAACCATTGTTTTGAATGCTGAATCTAGTAGTTTACTTGCTTCCATTTATTTTAGTTCTTTTTCTGTAGAGTTCTTCTGTTCTTTCATTTGCAACATGTTTCTTTGTCTCTGCATTTTGGCTGCTTCCCTGTGTTTGTTTCTATGTATTAGGTAGAGCTGCTATGTCTCTTTGAATTGGGAGAGTGGCCTTATGCAATAGGTGTCCCTTAGGGCCCAGTGGCTCAGCCTCCCCCATCACCTGAGCTGGGCAATTTAGATGGGCCCTTGTGTGGGCTGTGTGCATTGTCCTGTGGTAGTTGAGCCTTGATTGCTGTTGGCATCACTAGGAGGAATTAAGCTTCAGGCCAATTGGCTGTGCAGACCAGCTGTGACTACAGCAGAACTGCTGTGCAGGAGATTCCTATGGAGTAGGACTTGCCTCAGTGGGACTTTGCAGCTATCCACGTCTGCCCCTTACATTGTGTCTCAAATGGATGTGGTAAGGGTGTAATCTGATGTGGTCTGAAGCTGACCACCAGGTGCACCGGCTCTGGAGCCTCCCAGGAGGTGCAAAGTCAGCCACTTCCTGTGCCCTGCCTAGGGCCACCCGACACAAGCTACAGAGCAATCTGCAAATGGCTGCTACGTGTGTTGGGTTTGGAGGTGCCAGGGGAGGCCAAGCTGTGAACCAAGGGAGCCTGCTGCTAGTGCCAGGCCTGGGGCTCCTTATTGAGAGGTATGGGGCATGCTGAGGTTAGCTGCTGCTTATTTGAGAATTTTTAGGAGAGTTTGAAACCTGAGCTAGGACAGGCCATTCATATGGAAAAGCTGCTGCAAATAGCTTGGGTGGGGCTGCAAATTAGGTGGGGCAGACAGTGTGAGCCAGGTTGATTCAGATATGGTGACAGCCTATGGCAGGAGAGAGAGGGACAGGGGGAGGTGGGGGGAAGGGGAGGTTCTCAGCAAAGGAACAAAGGCCTTGCCAGCACTTTTGTCTGGGAGAAAGCTGCCCCTCAGTTCTTGCCCTGATGCCAGACAATTTAGTTTCTCACCGTATGTCCCTGGATCCTTTCAAGCTGCTGCCCCAGCACTAGAGCTCATAGGGAGTGGGTCTGAGTAAGTCCGTGTGTGGGCCCTTTAAGAGGAACTGCCTGGGACTCCAGCAACCCTCCATGTCACTCAGCCACAATCCCCGTTGGCTTTTACAGCCTAAAGTTATAGGTATTTCTTTATGGAACTTTGGGCTGAGGGGTCTGGTGTGGGGCTGGGACCTCTTGCTCCTCACAGGGGACCACCACAGCCAAGGAATCCCTCCCGATTAAAAAACCACCTGTGCGTGTCGGACCAACCTGTTCTGTGCCTCCACCTCTCCTACCAGTCTCAGAGTGGCTTCTTTAATTCTCTAGTTATAGGACTTTCGTTCAGCTAGATTTCAGGCAGTTCTGAATGATGGTGGTTCTGTGGTTTAGTTGTAATTTTGCTTGTCCCATCATAGCCATTTTAAAAGATTTTACTTTTGTGTGGTGTCTGGCTGTGTAAGCTACTGGTAAAAAGAACACAGTATTCAGCTGTGCCTTCTACTTGTTTTTAAATTATAAAATAAATGTACAAAAAGTATATAAGTGCATATATAGTGTAAAGAAGAATAAAAGTAGTACCCACCAGCTCACACTGAGATTAAAAGAGAGAAAATTGTTAGCTTCTTAGAAGGCCTCCCATGTATTCTTCCAAGATTCATTTACCCAAGAAATAACCACGATCCTGACTCTTGTGATAGTGACACCCCTGCTTTTTAAAAAATATTTTTTATTAATTATTGATTTTTAGAGAGAGAGGAAGGGAAAGGGAGAGAAGAACAACAACAACAACAAAAGTTGATTGAGAGAGAAACATCGGTTAGCTGCCTCCTGCATGCCCCCAAGGATCAAGTCTGCACCCTTTTAGTGCACTGGACAATGCCCAACCAACTGAGCCACACCAGCCAGGGTCACACCGCTGCTTTAAAAAAATGTTTAATCACTTATGTGTGCAGCCCTAAAGAGCATACTATTGTTTCAGTTTATATCAGTGCAACTTTTCAATCTGAATTCATCTGTTTTTGCACCTTCTGCTCAATATTAATATTTTATATTGGTATTCATAGCTGAAGTTAATGTTTATTTCTGTATATACCCTGCTGTATGATTATAACCTTCCCTATAAGTTTGGTAGAAGTCATCTCTAATTATGTGGTATATGTACACATTTAGGTTGTATCTTTTTTTCTAGTATAATAATTTTGTTATAAACATTCTTATACATGTCTCCTGGTCACAAGACCGAGACTTCCTCTAAATTACAAACCCAGGAGTGGAAGAGAAATTTAAAGCAAAAGTAATTATAACAAATTATGCTTTCATCAGTGTGGTATGAGAATTCCTACTATTCTGCATTCTCACCAGTACTTGATGTTGCCTAGTTTAAATTTTTTGCCAATCTAGTGAATGTATGTTATAATTGAATTTATTGGGGTGACATTGGTTAATAAAATTATATAGGTTTCAGGTGTACAATGGTATAATACATCATCTGTATATTGTATTGTGTGTTCACCACCCCAAGTAATCTGGTGGATGTAAAATGGTATCTTATAAGATCTTGATTTTCATTTTCCTGATTACAAATGAAGGCTGAGCATCTTTTCACATATTTACAAACATTTGTTCTTCCTCATCTGTAAAAGCCTAAATACCTTTTATCCATTATTCTATTTGGCTGTATTTTTCTAATTGACTTGTATATTATTTTTTCTGGGAACAACCTTTTGTCAGATGTGTGTGCCATAAATATAATTCTCTAAGTTTGGGCTTTTCATTCTCTTAATGGTGACTATTTCTTTATTGAGGTATTATTTACAAACAATAAGATTTTAAGTGTATAGTTAAATGGAATTTCACACACATACACCTGTATAACCACTATGGGTAGAAAAATAAATCACCCCAGAAAGCTGTCATATTCCCCTTCTCAGTCAGTCTCCCTACCCTGGGGGGCAATCAGTGCTGTGATGGCTATCAATATAGATTCACTAGAGACCCGGTGCACAAAAATGTGTGCACTTGGGGCGGGGGCGGTCCCTCAGCCCAGCTTGTGCCCTCTCACAGTCTGGGACCCCTCGGGGGATGTCCACCTGCTGGCTTAGGCCTGCTCCCCTGGGGACCGGGCCTAAGCTGGCAGTCAGACATCCCTCTGGCAGCCCGGGAGCCCTCGGGGGATGTCCACTTGCCAGCAGGGAGCAGGCCTAAGCTGCAGTCGGACATCCTTAGCGCTGCTGAGGAGGCGGGAAGGCTCCTGCCACCACCGCTGCGTTGGCAGCCGTCAGCCTGGCTTGTGGCTAAGCAGAGCTCCCCTGTGGGAGCGCACTGACCACCAGGGGGCAGCTCCTGCATTGAGCGTCTGCCCCCTGGTGGTCAGTGTGTGTCGTAGTGACCAGTCATTCCCAGTCTTTCTGCTGTTAGGGTCAGTTTGCATTTTACCCTTTTATTATATAGGATAGAGGCCTGGTGCATGGGTGGGGGCCAGCTGGTTTGCCCTGAAGGGTGTCCCGGATCACTGAGGGGGTCCCGCTGGGGTGCCTGGCCAGCCTGGATGAGGGGATGATGGCTGTTTGCAGCTGGTCACACCCCCTTCAAGGTGGTGGTCCCCACTGGGGTGCCTGGCCAGTCTCAGTGAGGGGCTGAGGGCCATTTTCAGGCTGGCCAAGCCCCCCCGGCGACGGAAGCTCCCAGCCTCTCCTTTTTTTTTTTTTTATTCTGAGATTTATTTACCTTCTATAATTGAAACTTTGT
>NW_005355890.1:1648894-1655290 GCF_000412655.1 Myotis brandtii | reverse complement strand
GGCCAGGGCAGGCGGGAAGCTTGGCTTCCTTCATCACCGGGGGCAACCCAAGCCTCCTGCTTGCTCCAGCTCTGTGGCCTCCACCATCTTAGTTGGGTTAATTTGCATACTCGCTACTGATTGGCTGGTGGGCATGGCTTGGCTTGGCTTCATTGTAGCGGAGGGACAGTTAATTTGCATGTTTCTCTTTTATTATATAGGATTTTATTCTACAACTTACAAATGAAGTTGTACATAGCATACTTTATGACTTCTTTGGTTTAGCTAGGATTTTAGATATTCATCTGTGTTGTTGCATATATCACTATTTTGTTGCTTTTTTTAAAAAAAAGTGTTTTTATTGATTTTAGAGAGGAAGGGAGAGGGGGAGAGAGAAACATCAATGATGAGAGAGAATCATTGATTGGCTGCCTCCTGAACACCCGCTACTGGGGATCAAGCCTGCAACTGGCATGTGCACTGACTGGGAATCGAACCATGACCACCTGGTTCATAGGTCAACACTCAACCACTAAACCACACCGGTTGGGCTGTTCCTTTTATTTCTGATAGTATTCCATTCTAGGAATATGACAGTTTATTTATTCCATTTACCTCTTCATGGACATTTGGATTGTTTCAATTTTTAAAGTATTATGAATAAAGCTGCTATGAACATTCTTGTGCAAGCTTCATTATCAAGCTTCATTCTTACCCTTTCTCATTCTGTATCTTAGGGGCTGGACACCTGCAAACTACATTTCCCAGACTCCCTTGCCAGATAGTAGAAGGGCAGATAGTATTGTCCTCTCCTTCTTTCCCCTCCTCTCCCCTATCTTCCCCTACTTTTCCCTGCCTTCCTCTCCCCTCACATGTACTAAATTTATTTCTTTTATGGCTCTGGCATTTGAATCATAATTAGAAAGGTCTTTCCCACTCCAGATTTATTAAGGAACTCTCTTAAGTTTTCTTCTAGATTTGTGGTTTCTTAAAGTTTCATAACTCATACCTTTTCTCTTTCTGATATATTTTTTCTATAATCTCTTTATCTTTTCATCCCAAAGATTCTCTATCTTGTAAGTTCAATAACATCACTAGGATATGTCTGAGTGTTGATCCTTCTAGGTCAGTTTTCCCTGGTACATGGTGTATTCTTTCAATATGTGGAGTCAAGTCTTCCTTTTGTTGTTGTTAGTAATGCATTTAGTGTAAAATTTAAATCACTAAAATTCACTTGTTTTGTACAATTCAATGATTTTAGTAAATTTACAGATTTTAGTAAATTTACAATGATTTTTAGTAAATTTACCAGCCATCACCATGCCGAGTTTTAGAACATTTCTATCACCCAAAGATTTCTTGTGTAGTCATTTTCCCCTTCCCATCCCTAGGCCCATACAATTAGGACTCTACTTCTGTCTGTGTGTTTACTTTCCCTGGGCATTTCGTAGAAAGGAATCACACAATATGTGGTCTTTCACTTCTGTCACTTGACATAATGTCTTGAGGTTTATCCCTGGTGTAGCATCTATCAGCACTCCATTCCTTTATATTGCCAAATAGTGTTCCATTGCACATATGTACCACTCATCACTTGTTAAGCCACTTATCAGTTGATGAATATCGTTTCTACTTCTCTATTCTTGTCTATTATGAATGAAGCTGCTATGAACATTTGCATAAAGTCTTTGTGTGGACACAGGCTTTCATTTCTCTTAGATGGATACTTAGAGGTGGAATGGTTTTTTAAAAAACTGACAAAATTTTCTGAGGGCCTGCACCATTTTCCATTCCTCCAACAGCGTATAATGGTCCCAGTCTCTCTACATCCTCACCAGTTTGTTATTATTTATTTTTATAATATTTATTATAGTGGGCATGTATCTTGTGCTTTTAATTTGCATTTTTCTAATAACTAACGATGCTAAGCATCTTTCTGTGTACTCTTTAACCATTCATATATCTTCTTTGGTGATATGCCTACACAAATCTTTTGCCTTTATTTATTTATTTATTTATTTATTTTTTATTGTTAATCCTTACTTGAGGATATTTTCTTCATTGATTTGCAGAGAGAGTGGAAGGGAGGAGGAGAGCTAGAGAGCGAAACATTGATGTGTGAGAGAGAGAGAGACATCAATTGGTTGCCTCCCATATTTCCGGGATTGACCCTGCAACCAAGGTAAGTGCCCTTGACCAGAATAGAACCCGCCACCCTTCAGTCTTCAGGCCGATGCTCTATCCACTTGAGCCAAATAGGTGAGGGCATCTTTTGCCCATTTTTAAATTGGGCTGTTTGTCTTCTTATTATTCAGTTGTAAGAGTTCTTTATATATTCTGGATACAAGTCTTTTATCATATACATTACTTGCAAACAGTCTGTGACTTCTTTTTTTTTCTTTCAGGTTTATAACTTCATTAGACAGTCAGCAGTTAATTCTCATCCACATGAACTGTTTGCAGATTTTTATGCATTCATTGGTTGATTCTTGTATGTGCCCTGACCAGGGAACGAACCCGCAACCTTCACACATCCGGACGATGCTCTAACCAACTGAGCTAGCTACCTGGCCAGGGCACTTCTCATTTTCTTAATGGTGCCTTTTGATGTGCAAACATTTAATTTGGAAGAAGTCCATTTTTTTTTTTCTTTTATGGTGTCATATCCAATCCAAGAATTGTTTGCCTAACCCAAGGTCATGTAGGTTTCCTTCTCTTTTTTCTTCTAAAGGTTTTACAGTTTTAGTCTTACATTTAGCACTGTGATCCATTTTGAATTCCTTTGCATTTTCCCCAGCACCATCTGTTAAAAAGACTCTCCTTCCCCCAATGTTCTATTGTTTAGGTTTCCTACTCAGGGGCCCCGTTTGGTTCCGCAGCTCTTGGTTTTCTTCTGTGTCTGTCTGTCCTTTTCTCCCCAGTCCTTCTTGACGCTTTCCGTTTCCTTTGGCCACTTTTCTGGTTTCTGTGCTTCTGACCGCATTATCTGCAAGGTCTGCTCTCCCCGGGGCTGCTTTTTCTACTCGGCTTCCTTTCTGTGATGCTTTTGTTTTCCTTGTACTTGTTTTCTGAGTTTTGCTGGCTCCCATTTCCTCATCTGACTCCCCAGTTCCTTCTGGGAGTGTGTTTTTGCTGGCACTTTCTGCTCTCTGCTCTGTCAAGCTGGGCTCCCTGCTGTCTGTCTTGGTCCTCAGGTCTCTGCAGGTGACTTCTGCTGGGCCTCACCCCTTGGGGCTCCTGGGGCAATCACAGTTGCTTTTGGCAGTCCTCGGGTGTATTTTGAGTCTGAAGATTATATCTGTCTCCTTGTTTTGCTGAAAATGGAGTTATTTTCCTTCTCCTTGTTGCTTTTGTACGCCATCCAAGAGTAGAAGAAGAAAATTGCCGTTTGTGTCTTCATGCTCCTATCTGACAACCCCAGACTGGGCTCTCTGCTTATTTATCATCCTGATCATCCCCTCAGTGCCAGGGTCTAAAGCTGATTCCTTCCAACAATTTTGAAAAATTACATGATACTTTCCTTTGAAAATGACCCCCTCCCCTTGTCTCTTGTAATCTCCTTCTCGAATTCACTCTACCATCTGTGGAAGTTCCCATTTTATTCTTCATATTTTTAATCTCTCTTCCATATTTGTCATATCTCTGGGCTGCATTCTACATTTCTTCTAGGGCTTCTAGAAAAGGCTTTAGGCGGCCATTTGATTGACCACTTTTTGGCAGCTCCTGTCCTCCTCTCCACTCTTCTTCCACAGAGTTTGACATGCTGCATTTTACGTATTTATTTTGTCTTCTTTGCCCCCACTATTTTTTAAATTCTTAAGTAAACTTTGTATGTGAGTATAACATGTCTGTGGAAAAGTACACCAACCGAAGTGTCCAGCGCTAGGACACTGGCAGCGCTAGGCTTTCTCTCCTGACCCCTGGGCTCAGGCAGTTGCCAAGGCAGACGTGCCCCTGTCACGACATCCAGACCGTGAAAGAGTCCTGACATCCCAGAGCCCCCTGGACTCCCCACCCGCCAAGGGCAATCACTCGCCCAGCCTCCAGTTCGTTTTGTCTGGGTTTTAACTTTATGTCAAAGAAATCATATAGGATGTATTCTTATGTGTCTGGCACCTTTTGCCCATTATTTTTTTTGTGAAATTCATTCACAGACCCAGATGTTGCTGGGAGTAGTCACAGCTCATTCTCATTGCTGTGTAGTGTTCCATTGTGCACATATACCGTCATTTATTTGTCCTTCTACTTCTGAGGGAGAGTTCAGTGGTTTCCAGTTCGGGGCTATGACAAATGGCGCTTGATGAATGTTTTTCTGTCTTTTGATAATGCCGCGTGTGCCTCGCGGTTGGGTGTGCACCAAGGAGCTGAGCTGCTGGGTCAGAGAGCGTGCGCCAGTTCTCAGCTGCTCATTTTCTTGGAACTTTTGTGGAACCCTTTGGGACTTGGCTAAAGTTTCATGCCCCAGAGAGGGTTTGTCTTTTTTCCCTCCTGTTAGTTGGGCCCCTGCCAACCAGAGACCACTTTAAATTTTGTGCAGACCCTGCAGGTGGCCTGAATGCAGAACGCAGCCTGCAGGAGGGCCCGTTTGTGGTAACAAATTTGGGGGAAATTTCCCCTGTCCCCTCGCCCCAGAGCCAGGCTGGAGACAGGTATGTTTCCTCACCGTGTTCTTCTGTGTGGGGGTTATTTTTCATTGACTGAGGGATTAGGTTTTGAAGCGCCAGCTTTGCGTGGCGTATTACTTTGCTAGGGCTGCCATGACCAAGCACCACAGTCCTAGAAGCTAGACATCTGAAACCAAGGTGTAGGCAGGAGCGGTTCCTTCTGATGGGCCCGAGGGGCAGGTGCCAGGCCCTCTCCCAGCTTCTGGTGGCTGCCTGCACGTTCGGTGTGCCGTGGTTTGTAGACACAGCACTCCCTCTCTGCCTCTGTCTCCCTCTGTCTCCCTCTGTCACTGTGTCCTCACAAGGCCACCATCTCTTTCGGTCTCTCCTCCTCTTATAAAGACACCAGTCATATTGGGTTAAGGACCCAGCCCGCTGCAGTATGACCTCATCTTAACTAATTACGGCGGCAATGAATGACCCTATTTCCAAATAAGGTCACATTCTGAGGTGCTGGAGGTTAGGACTTCGACATACCTTTGCAGGGGACACAATTCAACCCACACCACATGGAGTCTCCCGCTGGACTGCCCACCGTGGCAGCTCTAGGCTGTCTCTCCTGACCCCTGGGCTCGGGCAGTTGCCAAATAGAAGTGCAAGTTCTCCAAGATTTGCCAGAAACTCAGAGGGCAGGAGCCAGCCTGCTTCTACTTGCCTCAGACATTCTGCTTTATTTTTGGCTTCTGTGGTTTTCTTCCTTTTGCGTCAACTCAACAACACACCTCAGAAAAAGATCCCTAACGTTTCATCTAGGTTCCTCCCCTCCTTTCAATAAGAAACATCGCCAGGAACCCAATCATCATGGGTTTAATCCATGCTTGCCCCAACCCCCTCCTCCACACTGGCAAGATGTCTGCTCATCCCAGCCAAACCCTGGGTCTCCTCCTGAGCCCAGGGCCCACTCCCCTCCTGCTCTTCAGGCCACCCAGAGGTAGACCTGCCTCCAGTCATGCCTCTGGCCTCAGTATCTCACTCGAAGTTAAGGGCATGGGGCTGTGCAGCTAGATACCTGCATTATGCCCGCCTGGTGGTGCCACTTTAGGCAAACTACTTCCCAGACATAGCCTGGGTTGTCCCGCCTGCTCACTGGGGGCTTTGAAGGCTGCGTGACACACCAGCATGATGAGTACTCGATCAGGTGGCCCAGCCTCTGGGAGGGCTTCAGTTAGAATTATTAGCAGATGGCATCCTGGAGGGATGAAGTCGCTCAGTGAAGGTCCTCTGAGGGACACACTGAGAGGAGACCCCCAGAGGCACTCAGACACCGCCCCCCCCCCACCTCTGTGTCTCAGGGAACATCTACAATTACGTGCCCTGGTACAACACCAAGCCGGTGGTGGCCCTGACCTCCTACTGGGAGGACGTCAGCTTCCGCACGGACTGCCTCAACCTTCTGCACTTCACTCGGGACCGCCTGGTGAGTGTGCTGGCTGGGTGCAGGGAGGACCTGTCACCGAGGGGAGATTTGGGACAGTGAGTCACAGTCGGAGGAAACCAGTCCCTTGGCTCACGCATGCCCTCCACGCCGAGTGAGATGGAAGTGCCCGACAGGGGCTGGGCTCTGAAGACACCAAGATGAGTCAACACAGCCGCTGTCCTTGGCCTCCGGGAGGTGCAGCCAGGGCTTCGGAGGATGCGCAGGCACCGGCCACGGGGCAGAGACTGGGCGGGGGAGGGGAGGTGAAGAGCCGATAGTGGAGGACGTGTTCAAAAAGGAGGTGACATTTGAGCAGAGTCCTCCAGGAGGAGTTTG
>NW_005355890.1:1648210-1648775 GCF_000412655.1 Myotis brandtii | reverse complement strand
GAAGGGAACAATGTGAAAAGCCATGGTGATGTGAAGGTCGAGGGCATGGAGGTGAGTGCGAATAAGGCCATAAAAGCTGGGAGAGGTCAGATCACAAAAGGTCTTAGGTGTCTGTTAAGAATGGAAGCCACTGCAGTTTTAGACAGGAGAGCCAGGTGGTGCCTCCTCCTCAGATAGGACATTCTCGCACATGCGAAGGGAAGCCCAGCATCGGGACCGGTGCCCCTCCTCGGCCCGCCTACCCTGGCTCCTTCCTGCTCCCCCTTCTTCTGTGGGGGAGTGGGAAGGGTGCGTGGGGCCCTAACCCCACAAGGGCCTGTGACAGCTTTGGACTGGCGTCCCCAGGTTGCCCCTCACAGGTTCTCAAGTCATGACTGAAAATGTCGGGCGAATCAGCCCTGCAGCTGCCTGGGTGCCCCATGCTCACCTGCTCTTTTCCTCCTACTGGGCAGAAAGCCAATCTGGACACCCTGAAATCTATGCGGAACCCGAGGGACCCTGCCCTGCTCCCCCAGTGGAGGAAACTGCTGAGGGACCTGGTGGAGGACTGCAAGTAGGAGCAGGA
>NW_005355890.1:1624619-1648167 GCF_000412655.1 Myotis brandtii | reverse complement strand
CCCTTCCCCACCCTGACCCCACCTCCGCAGATCTCTCCCTGGCTTGAGACCCAAACAACAGAGCAGCTTCTCCTCTCCCATCAGGCCTTGCAGAAAATGGCCCTCACCTTCCCCACCTCCCCCGCCCCTGCCCTGAGCATTGTCCCTGCTGTCCCCACTCCACACCTCGTGCTCCCACCAAACCAAGCCTCTCAGTGTTTCCAGACAAGCCCTGCCCGGCCCGGCCCCACACCCTCCCCCTGCTGCTCCTCTCCACATGCCTTCTTCAGGGCTCTGACTGTCCCAGAAGATTCCTTGTAAGGCCCCTGCCTGCCCCGCACCCCACTTGGATCCCCACTGCTACACCTCAGGGTTTGGTTGCCTCACACCCCTCTCCAAGAGGTGTGAGCATAGGCCTGGCTCATGCAGGGACTGGGAGGGCGGGTGGGGGTGGGGGGTGAGAAACTGGGGACCGGGCCTGCACTGAGCAGGCTTCTCAGGAGGGGTGGGAAGCGCTCCCTGCGTCAGGCCAGCTGGGGCTGGGCAGGATCTCGAGTCCAGGAAGGGCACGTTGGCCTCAAACAGGGCCAGAGGCCACGCATGGCCCAGCCTTCTCCTTCCTGGTCCTGGCCACAGGCGCCCTCTGCCCTGCATGACCCATCAGCCGAAAGCCACGGAACTGGACGGGAAGAGGTGGCAGCTCCGTAACCTCCTCCTCAAGGAACTGGCCCAAAAGGCCAAGGAAGTCCAGCCTAGGGACATGGTGGCCACCGTGGAGGGCTGGCTATACCGCCTCAACGCCGTGCTCCCCGAGGTGGGCGCTGGGCCCCTGGCCGGGAGCAGGTCGCGGAGCCGGTGCACGGGCCTGACTCTCCTGCCGCGGCAGCCCCAGGTGAGCATCCCGGACGTGGTGATCTGGCTGATGGCCAAGGAGCAGAGAGTGGCCTACGCACAGGTGCCCGCCCACAGCGTCCTGTTCTCCCCGACGGGGGCTCTGCACTGCGGCAAGTTCTGTGGGAAGACACAGACGCTGCTCCTGCAGGTGCGCAAGTGGGAGTCCTTGGGCAGCTCCAGTCCTGGTGGGGGGAGGCCAGGAGCACCCCAGGGAGACTCCCTGAGCTCTGGGGGTCCCATGAGCCTCCCCTCCGGCCTGCCCCTGCCTGCTCCCAGGCCCTTGATCAGGTGAATGGGGTGGAAGTTTCCAGAGGAAGGAAAGCCCATCAGCATGAGGCCGATGTCCAGTCCATGACCCAACAATGTCCCCTGATTGCCTCCTCCGTCATCTTCACACCACACTTAGCTCCTCCTCGTTCTCTCTCCCCTGGACCACAGTTGGGCGCAGCCCAAAATATGCAATGACTATAAGGTTTGGGCACCAGCCCATCGTATCAGATATAAGCCATAAATAAGGCTACCACCACTCTGACCACAGCCCCTGCTTCCAGCCCGCCCCCAGCCCCGGGGGCAGGTGGGGACACGTAACTGGCTTCCCACTGCGTCCTAGAGAAGGTCCAACCTCCCTGGCCTGACCCCAGTCACCCCTCCTCCTCCGTCCTCTCAGGCCCCATCCTCTCAACAGTCAGGCCACACTGGGCTCCCCCACACCTGCCTGCCCTCTGCCCTCCTGCCATCTCGAGGCCCCTCTTGTGCCCTCTGAGTCCTTCTCATCCTGCAAGAAGCACTGACACTTGATCCCTGGCTGTACCACTCGCTGGATCGCTAGGACCACTGTCAATGTCACCAGCATCCCTGCTTCTTCCTGGCAGCACTACCCCTCTCCCCTCAGCCCCAACTAGCGTGGGGTCATATGTACAACCATCGGCTAGCTCAGCTCAGTGTGGGGACCCTGCTCCCGGGGCTCAGGGTGAAGGAGCAGGTGTGTGCCCCTCCCTCACCTGCACCCCTGCCCCCGGGGGGCCCACACCCCTGTGGGCTTGACCTGCCGCTGACTCAGCACCCAGAGGGCGAAGGGCGGAAGGACTCGCTCCCTGCCCATCTCCGGGTCTGCATGTGGCTGGGCAACGTCACAGACAGCTGGGACCTGCAGCTGCTCCGAGAGGGCCAGGTGGTCGTGTACGCGGAGACGGTGAGCGGCCGGGGTGGGGGGCGAGGGGGACAGAAGCGGGGGAACTGCAATGGCCCGGCACTGAGAAAACGTTTCCAGAGAATCGGATTCTGAAGGGGGTCTGATGGAGAAAGGCAGCAGAGCGACCGCAGACACTGCCCACTTGGGGTCCCTGGTTCACAAGCCACAGGCATGTGGTCACTGAGTGGTCCCCTGGGGCCGGTCACTCTCTCCCTAGTGGAGATTTATGGGGAGATTCTCCCTGTTAGTTCAGAGCATGTGAGTGAGTGAGGCCCCGGCTTGCAGGGGCCTGTCCATCACCAGCCGGGCAGCCTGGGGCCCCGCACCCCCCAGCTGGGTCCTTCAGGCCAGGCTGGTGGTCCCAGGGAGAGGGAGGCCTGGCACTGTCAGAGGGACAAGAAACGGGGCGCCTTCCCACAGGGCAATGAACCCGGGGGGTGGGTGAGCAGGGCTTAGGCTAAGCTGTGAAAGCAGAAGGGAGGTGGGTTTAGAGTTTCAGGCTTTGTAATTTACTGAATTAAACACATTTCATGGTCCCTAAGTTGTGTGTGGCAGGTGGGCATATAATATGCGTAACCAGCTCCCTTGTAGGCTTGGAGATGCTGAGATGGGGATCCCGCACACCCAGCAGGGGAACCTGCAAGAAAGGCCCCGAGGTTGCAAAGAGGAGGCAAATAGTGGAGCAGGAGGGCCCCTGGGGTCAGCAGTGACAGGGCAGACAGGCCCCATTGCAGGCACCTCCAGGGTCTCTGCGGTCCCACTGTGTGCTGGGGAGGCAGCAGATACTGACAGCCTTCCCTCCACTCCCATCCCCAGTATGAGAACCAGGCCAAGTACAAAGACCAGTGGGGGCAGCAGGGGCTGTACCAGTGCCCCAACTTCTCTGACGTCCTGGGGCACAAGGCTCTCCCCAAGGAGGACTTCAAGGAGCCCTCGGGATGGCACTGGGAGGGGAAGTGGACGGTGGAGCCTCAGAGGAGGTAAGTCTTGGGTGCAGGGCCTGGAGCCAACACTTCTTTCTTCTGGGAGGCCGGTCAGCAGCAGCCTAGACAGGCAGGCACACAGCCACTGGAGCCCGGCCCTAGGGTTGGGGTGCCCAGGCAGAAGCCCTGCCCACCACATTGCCCTGCAAGCCGGCCCACTGCCCAGCCTTGCCAAGCAGGTGGGGTTCACAAGGAGGGAGCACTCGGCCAGCAGAGGAGGACCCCAGGGGTCTGGGAGTTTGGGGAGATGTGTTGGGAACTCGAGGTGTCGCTGCCCCCAGACTCCTCCTGGACACAGACATCAACAAGAGCCAGGTGCTGGAGGAGGTGTACGAGAACCAGCAGCGGGACCTCGCGGGGGCCTGGGTGCCGGCAGCCACCCCCAACACCGACGTGGTGAGCAGGGCGAAACCACCTCGGGGCGCGGGGGCAGCGCGACCAGATGGCCACCTTGGGAGCTGGGTTGTCCAAGTGGGAAGAGCGCTAGACCAGGGGTGGCTATCTGAGCCCGTCCCCCTCTGTGTGGACCCTGGGCCAGCACTGATGATGGCTCCAATGAGACGGCCTCCTCAGGGGGAGGAGAGGCGGGGGCTGGGGCTGGTCTCAGCAGAACTTGCTGTCCAGCAGAACCCGCTGTGACGATGGGAACGGTCTATATCTGTGCTGTCCACGTGTGGCTATTGAGGACTTGCAACATGGCGTTGTGAGGGGGACGAACTGCACTGAGTTTTGTTTCACTTCATTGATTTCAATGTAAGCGGCCCCGGGAGGCCGGCGACTGCTGCACAGGACAGGGCGGTCTACCCCTCACCCAGGGCTCCCCTGGGCAGGCGGCCGCTGGGCTGGGGCCGGCGGCAGCATCCAGGTGGCAGCCACGCTCAAGTTTGCTTTCAGTCATTTCCATGGTTATTTCCTATTTATGGGGAGTGATGCTGATTCTCCACTGAGAGTGGACATGTAAAGTTTCCTTTTAAAAATACGTTTATTTATAGTTTGAAAAGGCGAGTCGGTAAAGGCATATTCAGTGACTGTGAGTGGCATTAGACATAGCAAGTGCCGTCTGCTCCCGGTAGAGCAAATGTGCGGGCAGGTGAGTGAAGGCGGCCCCTGGCTCAGACACCCCTCAGCCCGCCGCCCCTCCACCCGCAGAACGGACAGCCTGTGGAGGCGCGGGAGAATGTGAAGTGCCCCCAAGGCTGGCACGTGAAGAAGAACTGGACTGTGGAGCTGAACCACGCGGTGGACAACGAGGGTCAGTCCTCTGCTCACAGGCCGCGGGCAGGAGGGCCTGGAGCTGCCAGGGTCCGACACTGCCCACAGCCTGAAAACAGCCAAGCTCCCGGGTGGGATGGGCCTGAATTCCTGGGGGTCCCCCAGCCTCCGGAGAGCAGGGCTTGACCCTCCCCACAGACCTGGGCCCAGTTCTGAGACAGGGCAGGTGGGACGCACCTCTCAGTGCCTGAGCAGGGATCTGGCTCTGGAGCCGGGGTTCCCCCCGGGGGCTGCAGGGAGGTGCCCTCAGCAGGAAGTCTGAAGACTTGGGCTCAAGACCCAAACCCTGCCACTCTTGAGCGGTGGGACCTTGTATGGGTCACATGACATCTGAGCCTCACCTTCCTCATCTGTGAGATGGGCAGCTGGGCCCAGGCCACCGAGGTGACACAGTGTGACCACACCTTCCAGGGCCAGGGAGACCTGGACACCAGGGCAGTGCTGCCCCTGTAGCCTGCCTTCTTGGGGCCCATCTCTCAGGCTCCTCCCAGCCTCCCAGCCTGTGGGACCTGGGCACCCATGCCACGGCCCTGCTCCTGCAGGCTGGGAGTACGGCGTGGGGATCCAGCCCTCCGGCCTACCTCCGGTCTGGAACTCAGTGGAAAAGACCTACTACTCCTGCCGCCGGCGGCGCTGGGCACGTGTGCGCTGCCGGAACCATGGGAAGCTGAACCTGGAGCAGGAGACGCTGTCCTTCCTGCAGCTGGTGAGGGGCCACCTGGGCAGGAACATGGCAGGACCGCTGGCAGGGTCCACCCCGGGCCATGCAGGAGGCTGTCCCGGCTGTCCTCCCTGCAGGACCACCCCGGCCCGACCCAGGAGGAGGAGGGCTGGGAATACGGCACCATGGGCTCCAAGTTCCACCTGAACCCTCAGCCCCAGAGCCGGTTCCGCCGCCGCTGCTGGCACCGCAGGCTGGCCCCCAACAAGGACAAGGGCATCGCACCCATATTCCTCCTGGAGGGATCCTTGGTAAAGCTCAGAGGGCCGGGCGCCTCCTCCCAGCCCCTACCCCCTGGAGCCCGGGCCCAGGGAGGCGTGGCAGCAGCAGATGCCCTAGGCTGGGGCACTGACAGCTCAAGGGTGGGGAGTCTGCGTCCTGGAGCCACATTGTCAGGCTTTGGAGGGTGGAGCCCAGAAGGGCAAAAGGGGGACCTGGGCATGGGCACCCAGGAGCCTCAGGGAGACTGTGGTGGGCAGGGGAAGGATCTGAAAAGGCAGGAAGAGAACAGGCCGCCGTCACGGGGTCTCAGCAGAACGCTCAGGGGCTCCTGGAAGCCTGCCCCGGAGGACACCCCGCCGCCGCCCCACCTGCCTTTCATCTACTGCATCTTCAACAGTGAGCACTTCTCTGAGAGCCGTGCCTGGGTGGTCTCTGAGGCCCCGTATCTGAGGGCAGGGAGAGGGGAGGGCTGGGGTGGAGTCCCGGGGGCAGGTGACAGAGTCCACTCCTCTCTTACCCAGAGCCCCACTACTACCAGCTTTTCTGCTACATCTACCAGGCCCGGAACCTGATGGGCAACCAGATCCAGACATTCCAGGGTAGGTGGCCGCACCTCTTCTCCCCCAGCTCCCCAGGGGCCCAGGATAAAAAATATGGCAAAGGAAGAGGGTGACCAATATGCAGACCACCCCCCAACTCCCAGCAGCTCATGGCCCTGGTTTGGGGAAAAGAGACAAAAACAAGAAATACAAGGCAAGGCTGTTGTTGAGGTGTGTCCCCAGTGCTGTGGAACTAAGAGGGGAGTTGGGGAGGCATCACCTCGGGGGACCACTTAGCTGGCCTTGAACAGGGAGGAGTTCATGAAAGCAAAAGAGAAGTGACCATTTGGAAAATTCACGTGTCCCTGGAGCTGGACAGATGAGGGGTAGGGAGGAGGGGTGGTGATTTTTGGAAGGTTCCAGGTGGGTCAGTGCTCCGCCCTGTCCTGCTGGTGGCTGTGTAGGGAGCCAGGCTGGAGGAGGGCTGAGCCGGGCAGTGTCCACTGGGCACCGGCACCTGTGTTGAGAGGCTATTTGATCCTCCCCGATGCCAAGGCCGCTCGCCAGTGCTGTGAAAAGGCAGCCACGTGTAGCCTGGTCCTCAGAGCTCCTCCGGAGGAGCCACTGGCCCTCCTCCTCTGTGCCACCCAGCCTCAAACATAGCAGTGTGAAACAGATGTGGGTGGGACCAGTGACCCTTGGCCTCTGCCTATCTGTCCCTTTGCTCTGTGGCTTACACTGAGGTGGCTTCAGCACAGCGGGCAGTGGCGGGGCTGCTGACAGGTGGGGCCCTGACAGGTGGTCCAGTGGCGGCCGTAGAGGAGAGCTTCACTCAGCTCAACAGTGAGACTCGCCCCTCTCCCCCACCCTCCAGAGCCCTTCATCCGGTTGGTCTTCTTGAACCATAGCCAGTGCACCCAAACCCTGAGGAGCTCTGCAGCCCCCACGTGGGCCCAGACGCTCATCTTCCAGCACCTCCTCCTATACGAGAGCCCTCACGACACCAGGGAGAGCCCGCCACTTGTGGTGCTGGAACTGTGGCAGCGGGACTCGCGGGTACGGCGGACTGGGCCAGGCAGAGGGGAACGTGCTCCAATGGGCCTGGCTCGCAGGGCATCGTGTACACATACCTGTTAGCCCTTTCCCTAGACTCATGGGGATCCCAGGGGAGGAGCCAGGAGCCAGAATCCGCTAGCTTGGCACCTTGTTCTGCAAATTTTTTCCCTCTAGGGCAAGGAGAGCTTCCGGGGACGGAGCATGTGGCCCCCAGTGGTCTGGCTGGATGTCCAACATCGGGTCTTGCCCCCCATGAGGTGGCATCCCTTTGCAAAAGAGTTGGGGGAGGAAGAGGGCGAGATCTTGGCTTCCTGTGAGCTGATCCTTGAGACTGAGGTACTGGGAGAGAGGGCCCTGCTGGGAGGTGTAGTACTCAGTGCCCCACCTTGCCTCATGCCCCTGTGACATGTTCCCACAGCCAGTGGTCCCTGACTCCACCTACCCCCCGCCCAACCCCCTCAGAAAGGCCTGGGGCCTGGAACCAGAACTCGGGGCCTGGGGAACCCAGCCAGCCTGCCCCCCTAACCTAGCTCTCCAGCCACCATCTGCCCATGGGCTCGGGGGCCACCTCAGTTGAGCTCTCTCAGGGACCTGCTTGAGTTGTGGATGGAGAACAGTAGGAACAGCCCAGTGGGGCCTCGTGCTCCCTGCTCTCTCACCTCATCCCTTCAGAATCTCAGAAGGAAGCTGCCAATCTTAAGTGTTCCCTGGAAGAACGGGGTCTTCACACTCCCCAAGAGCATGCAGCCCACGCTAAGGAAAATGGCGGTGGAGGTGATGATGGTTGGGGTGAGGAGGTTGGGGGGTGGGCAGGGAACGTGGAGCTCTGCTGACCCGCCTGGGGTGGTCCTGACCCCCTGATCCAAAGCTGAGATGGAGGGAGATGAGAGAATGAAGAGCAGCTCTGAGAGGACATGTTTAATTATTTTATTGCACACTTGCTGCAGGGAGTAGACAGGGGACTCCTACCCGTGGTGGCATCTGAGCCGCGTGCTGCCCCGTGGCAGGGCTGCTCTCAGAGAAGGAAATGGGGCTTTGAGAGACAGTGACATGGGCCCAGTGGAGACCAGAATTGGGCCAGGCCCTGACTCCAAGGCCAGACGAGTCTCCTTTCTTTGAGAGTAGCATGGAAATCCCCACGTGGGAACCTATGCAACCGCCACAAACCTGGCAACGAGCAAAAGATGGTCAGGCCCGCGGGCACTGGATTCTCCCCCCAGGTGAGGCCCAGGCTGGTCCTGAGGAGGGCCTGACCAGAAGGGACATGGGCATCTCCTGGGTGCTCAGTGTCTGCCAGTTGAGGGCAATCACAGGGTGTGGGCCACTGAATGGCACGGCGCTCTATGGAAGACAAGTCAGCAATGAGTAGCTGACATTAGGAAACCTGAGAAATCTGGGTACCCCCTGCTTGTGGGGGCCTCAGGAGCTTCCTCCTCAGAGAACTGATGGGAGGCCAGACAGGGAAGGACAATGCCTAAGGGCAGTGGAGGGCAGTGAAGGACAGTCACTGTGGCCAGAGGGCCCCTCCCTCAGGAGGGAGGAGTATCCAGGCTGAGGACAAGCACTGACCCCCTGGCCCTGCGTGCTCCCTGATGCACCATCACTGCCAGCACAGACCCCACCCCAGAGGTGCTGTCGCCCCTCCCTCTCTGGCAGGTCCTGGTCTGGGGGCTCCGGAACATGAAGCAGGTGAGTTCCCCCCAGCTGCTGGTGGAGTGCTGGGAAGAGGCCCGGCAGACAGAGCCCATCAGGGACTTCCAGACCAACCCCAACTTTGCCCAGTCGGTCCTCTTCCTCACACTGGTAAGAAGGCCCCGGGCAAGGGCTGGGCAGCCCACTCCTCAAGCGAGGTCTCACGGGGCCTCTCTCTGGGTTACAGTACATGCCCACGGAGGAGGCCTACGCGCTGCCCCTCGTATTGAAGGTGGTGGACAATAAGGACTTCGGCCAGCAGACCCTGGTGGGTCAGGCCAACATTGACTCCCTGCAGCCCTACTTCTGTGACCCCTGGGCCTCGGACTACATGCCCCCACGGCTTCCAAGTACGTCCTTACTCCTAGCCCTTCCCAGGCCTCACCAATAAGCAGGCACAGGGAGGGACAGGGACCTCCCGCCTCCTGAGATGCACGATTGCTTTCTCCACAGAGTTGTCAGTGAACAAGCACCAGGTAAGTGATGGGCTTGAGGCCCTACCTTCTCCCACACCATTTCCAGGACCCAGCCCTTGTCCCTGAGGGGCTCTGCTACCTGCGCCCCTGGGGAGGCTAACAGTACACGACAATTCTAAAATAGTGAGTCTCACCTGGACTGCATATTTGAATTGCCTGTGAGTTTTAAAAAATTCTGAGCCAGGCCACTGACCAACTCCATCAGAATTGCTGGGGGCAGGGCACAGGGTCAGCATTTTTGTCAAGATTCCCACCCCCACTCCCACCCCCGTGATTACAATGCTCTCGGGGTTCAGAACCACTGCACTAGAGCAGAGCTTGTCACCTGCACACACAGGAATCCTTGGGACCTCTGGTGCAAAAGCAGACTCTGAGGCAGTAGATCTGGGGTGGGCCTTGAGGTCCTGCTGTTCTGAGCCCTTCA
Source organism: Myotis brandtii (assembly GCF_000412655.1). NCBI lineage: Eukaryota > Metazoa > Chordata > Mammalia > Chiroptera > Vespertilionidae > Myotis > Myotis brandtii. The sequence goes on along the minus strand of NW_005355890.1, from coordinate 1,638,717 downwards.
GGTTCAATCTGAAGCTGTGGGCAATGAGAATAGGAACTGGGCGCACCCTCCTCCTTGCCCCAGTCCCACGTCTGACGACCTCAGAATGAAAGACCTGTGTGCGGTCAGCCCTGACCTCCACCCACTCCTCTCAGGAGGCAGGTGGTGGGTGGGCTGTGGGGTGCCCGGCTCTGCCCGACTCACCCCCTCTCCTTTCCCAGCTCCTAGATGACCTCGTTGAAAAGTTCTGCTTCAAGTCCAGCAAAGCCGAGGTGATGTGGGCTCAGCCCAGGGGAACCAGGAGCAATCCCAGGTAGCTTGGGAGGCAGGGGAGTGCGAGCCTGGGCAGAGGAAGGCCAGCTGCCCCTCTTCCTCAGGATGAAGACGAGTATGAGGTGGACTGGTGGAGCAAGCTGTTCTGGGCCACAGGGGACGGCAAGTCCCTGAAGTACAAGGACAAAGACTACCACACCCTGGAGGTCTGGAAGCCCAGGAGGGAGACTGCCGAGGTGGAATAAAACCTGCTGGGCAGCCAGCAGACCTAGCCCTGATTCCTCTGGGAACCACGGTGTGGGGGGGTTTCCTCATTGCCACCCCACTCCAGGCCACACCGCTACCAGCCTCACCCGTTCAGGGACCAAGGCTGCCCTGGGACCGCTGAGTGGGCAGACACTTGGGGACAAGACCTGGCAGCTGGTGGTCCCTCAACCCCCGATCCCAGGAACCCTCTGGTCAAGCCCGGGCCTGCTCCCCAGCAGCCTGGGTCCCACGCACCCTCCTGCAGGTGTATGACTGTGAGCTGGAGGCTGTGCCAGCCTTCCAAGGCCTGCAGGACTTCTGCCAGACCTTCAAACTCTACCAGGAACAGCCCAAGTCAGACAGCCCTGTGGTCGGAGAGTTCAAGGTGGGTGTCTAGCCCGGCTTAGCTGCCCCTTCTCCTCATGCCCATCTGTCCACAGAAGACTCTAATAAAAGCCCTGGCTCTATATGCTCTTTGTAGGATGGGGCAGGGAGGGCTTGAAAAACCATTTCGGAAGTGGGGAAGCAGACTGACCTATGCAGGGTTCAGAAGGGTAAGGTCTGTCTCATCCCAGCTCTGGCCTATGCACTTTCCCAAGGCCCAGGAGCTTTAGAGAAGTTCAGACCTGAAGGGATGGGGCTGAGATGGGAGTTCACATCAGCAGAGACTGGCGAGCACAATTCCTTTGCCCAGTGCCTCCTAAACACAAGTGGTCCCTGTACAGCATCTCTGCTGTGCCTGCCTCTCCCTGACCACATGACCTTTGTCCCTACTACCCTTACATGCTCACACTTCTAAGCTCAGCCAGGGCACCTCTTAGAGGGTTCTATAGAGCCGGCTGCCAACATTAATCTCCCCAAAACACACACAGGGCCTTTTCCGTGTCTACCCCTTTCCTGAGAACCCAGGAGCCCCTCAGCCCCCCCGCCAGTTCTTGGTTTGGCCTCATAAAGAGGACTTCCCTCAGCAATGCCTGGTGCGGGTGTACGTGGTACGAGCAATCAACCTGCAGCCCCAAGACTACAATGGCCTGGTAATGAGCAGCCCAAACCTGCAGTGCCCATCTTCCAGGGCCCCACCCAGCCCTGACACCTTCCACACCTGCCTAAAGCCCATGTCCTAGAGCTCCCTCAGGCTGCTGCCACCCAGATTGCCCCCTCCCCACAAGCTCTGTCTGGTGCAAGGGGCTCATTTCTGCCCCGCTCCTGCCCTCCCTGGCCTGACTCTCCATTTCCTGTCCTTCCCTCACTTGTGCCTAACCCCCAGTGTGACCCTTATGTGATCCTGAAACTGGGAAAGACAAAACTTGGCAACCGAGACATGTACCAGCCTAACACCCTGAATCCCATCTTTGGCACGTGAGCTGCCCCAACTTGCCCAACCCCACTCCTCCACTCCCACCCATGCAGCGCCAGGAGACAGCCCAGAAGTAAAGAACTTGCATTCCCTTCTAGCCACCCAATTCCTATCATGGAGCCTTACACACTAAAGGTGCTCACCAGGTGGGAGATGAACGGGTGGGTGGCCCAGTTCTATCCTCACATGCCGTTTGGGACGGGAGCCAGGTCCCACCCACAGGCCTATCAACACTTGTTTCCTGCCATACATGGTGATGGTTATTAGCAGACAACAGCCATCCGGGCTCTGTTCTCCACGGTCACAGGACCAAACCAGGGGCTGGAGCATGGCCCGAGGGGCAGAGATGCTAGAGGGGAAGCATGTAGGTAACATGGTCTCGGTCTCTGTGGTCTCCAACGCCATCCCACCAGGATGTTTGAACTGAGCTGCACCATCCCCCTGGAGAAGGACCTAGAGATTGAGCTGTATGACTTTGACCTGTTTTCACCTGATGATAAGATTGGCACCACAGTCATCGACCTCGAAAACCGACTCCTGTCTGGCTTTGGAGCTCGCTGTGGGCTCTCCCAATCATACTGCCCGTAAGAGCGGGCCTGACCAAAGGCCAGCATAGAGAAGGTGGAGGAGGGAGCCCATAGCTGGGAACCAGGGCCTGAACCTGTCTCTCCCTGCCCCCACTACTGTCATCCTGCAGCCGAAAGCTGTCCAGGCCCCACACCTTTTCCTCCCACACATCCCCACAGGTCAGGACCCTTTAGGTGGCGGGATCAGGTGCCCCCAAGCTTCCTCCTGGAACACCACGCCAAGCGCAAAGGATTGCTTCCACCTCTGTTCAACCCTGATGGTGACTCTGTTTTTTACAATGGGAAAAAATTCAAGCTGCAGCGCTTTGGTGAGCAGTGCACGTGGCCAGAAAGCACAGGCCCAGGCCTCAGAAACCAGGGAGGCTCCAGGATGGAAGAGCTGCCAGAGGGCACATCTTTCTCCTTCCTCCTGCAGAGGGCAACTATGGCTACCATTCAGGCTGGGCATGAGGAAGGTGGGGGCCTACCTGGGAGAAGGGAAGACTACTGACATCAGGATCCCCTCCTGTCCCTTTCAATCTAGAGCCCCAGCCCCCTACTGCTCGTTACTTGGGCCCCAAAAAGGAGCGCCTTGCACTGTACCTCCTGCACGCCCAGGGGCTGGTACCCGAGCACCTAGAGACCCGCATGCTGTACAGCAGTAGCCAGCCAGGCATTGACCAGGTATGAGGCTGGAGGGTCTGGAGTGGGAGACAGGGGCACACCCATCTAGGACACAGCCCAGGAGGGAAAGGAGGAACTGGGCTTTCAAAGATGCGCTTGGGCAGAAGACATGCACGCCTGCATGTTAGTAAGCAAGAAGTTCCAGTGATGCCACTTAGAACGGAGAGGGTTAGAGCTGGAAAAGTCATGTACAGGACACTGAGGCTGTGCGTCCACTGTAGGACGTGCTGAGGCGCCCTGGCAGCCAAGGCCAACCCTGCCTCAGTCTCTCCTGAGGGAGGGCAGGGCAGCAGTACCAGGTTTGATGTGCAAACATCACACATCTGGTTTGGCTACTAGTTGCAGGAACCCAGAGCAGAAGGAATAAAAATCTCAAGGGCCTTATTACCATCCACCCTCTAGCCACCAGAATGGCTCCCTTCACTCTACATTTCTCAAGCTGATACCACATTCTAGACAAAGTTCTCTACTTAGCATTTTTTAAAAAGCATTCTCACTAAACCTGTTTTCAAAACAAAAGAAAAATTAGGTCAACTTCAAAAAAATAAAAATGAGGTCAGACAGTTTGAAAGAATATGTTTCTCTTTCTTCCAGTATTGGCAGTTCCACCTCTTCCTTTTCCCCACCAGTGTCATCCCTCTTAGACCTCTGTGCTTTGTGATAGCTTCATACCCTCGGGCTGTGGTTGCACATCCTAAAACAATCTGGAAATCTGGCCTGGCAATCTAGATTACTCTGACTCAGGGCCACTAAACTGGCTAATAAATAAAAGCCGAACACCATTCTGGAGCTTTCTAGAAGCTTCTAGCATCACCTGCTAAATGGCATTAACCCTCCAGACTCGTTACAAGAGACGTCCCAACCCCATGACCATCAGCCTTAAAGTCATCATACCTACCAACCTGACTGCATCTTCTCCAGGCCAAAAAAAAAGGAAAAGGGGGAAGCTGGTGGGCAGTTGCCTGACTTCCTGTCTAAAGTCTTTCCATCTCAGATACTGTACCCCACCTCTCAGTGCTGGGAACATGGCCTCCACAGACCTAAGAACCTGGAACAGGGCTCCCCAGACCAGCACAGAAGACAGGCTAGGAACCCCTGCCAGCTAACCCATCTCTGCTCCAGGGAAAGATACAAATGTGGGTGGACATCTTCCCCAAGAAACTGGGGCCTCCTGGCCCCCCAGTCAACATCAGGCCCAGGCAGCCTACAAGGTGAGTGTGGGCGCACTTCCCTATCTCCGCACTTCCTGGGGGCAGGCACCAGGGTTCCCAGTACTGAGCAGCTGGCATCTTCCCTCTGCTGGGAATCCTGGGGACTCCCTTCCCGCCAGTGCAGCATGAGTGTGGGCATGGAGGGTGGCCACCCAGGCCAGTCCCCCTCACCGAGGCTGCTGCTGGGCAGTGAGTCCTTGGCAAAGCCTCAGGGTGCCATGGCCGCAGGTATGAGCTGCGCTGCATTATCTGGAAAACTGCTCACGTGGACCTGAAGAGTGTCAATTTGAGTAACGAGAAGATGAGCGACATCTACGTCAAAGGGTGAGGCAGAGGTGCAGGGCTCCAGCACAGCTCCCCAAGTCCTGTTCTAGCTTTCCCGTGGGTCCTCCTCGTCCTGGGGTGACATCTCCCCACTTTCACTGCACCTGGCGTCCACTGGGCGGCCCTTCCCAAAAGGCTCCAGCTCAGGACTGGGGACAGTGCACATGAGCCCAGGTGAGAGGACTCTGACCCCAGGTGGCTATTCGGGCTAGAGAAGGACATGCAGAAGACAGACATCCACTACCAATCCCTGACTGGCGAGGGCATCTTCAACTGGCGGTTCATCTTCACCTTGGACTACCTGGTGGCTGAGCAAATGTGCGTCCTGAGTGAGAAGGTAATGAACGTGGAGGTGGGCTTCTCTTCCTGCCCCTCCCTTCAGAGACTTGCAGTTGCACCAGAACACTTGGAATGAGGCCTCGGCAGAAGCCCTCTTCCTGGACAGTCCATCACGCTAGGTGTGGGCTCCTCTGAGGGCCAAGGGGACTCTCCTAGGAGAGTGGCGGTGACACACTCCTTTGCCATCCTTCAGAACTACATATGGAGCCTAGACCCCATGGTGATGAAGTTTCCGGCCCGGCTCATCATCCAGATCTGGGACAATGACATCTTCACCACTGATGACTTCCTAGGTGAGCTACTGGCCTAGGGCCTATTACCTCAGGACAGGGAGCTCCTTTGTGCCGACTGCATCTCTCTTGGCTCAGGGGTCCTAGAGCTGGATCTGTCTGACATGCCCTTCCCGGCCCAGCACCCAAGCCTGTGCTCCATCAGGATGATGGATGCTGACCCCAAGTGGCCCCACCTCCTCCAGCACAAGCGCTTCTCCCTCTTTAAGAAGAGGACTGCAACCGGCTGGTGGCCTTGCCAGGTCCTCGAGGACGGCAAGTGGCGCTTGTCGGTAGGAACTGGGGAAGGTGTCTACTGCACAGGACTGCTGTGTCCCATCACTGGCTCTAAATCCCTGGGGGCCGTACCTAAATCCCTCTCCCTTTGTGGGTCCTGGGAAGAGGTTCCTGCGACCATAACTCAGCCTCCCACCCCTTGCGGTGTTTCTAGGGTAAAGTGAAGATGACACTGGAGATTCTGTCCGAGGAGGAAGCCTTAATCAGGGCAGCAGGACGTGGCCAGTCAGAGCCCAACCAATACCCTACACTCCACCCTCCCCCGTAAGGCTCCTTATTCAGAAAGCCGAGCTGCTGAGCCTGGCCGTATACCCAGGGTGGTGGCCAGTAGCCACAAGTGGAGGGGTAGTGACTTCCCACACCTCAGCTCAATGCTGTCACAGTCGGGAGAGAACAGCCAAGGGGAGAGGGGGAGATGGGGCAGAAGTTGCTTTTTAAAAAAGAAAGGTCTTTGCTTTGGAAAACTTGATCTGAAGGTCCCCTTTGTCCTCCATTCTCGGACTCAACGCTCATGGACAGGCGCACCAACACCTTGCTCTCATGGTTTCAGTCACCTATTAGAAACTTCTGCTATGTTTTCTGGAAACGCTACCGCTTTAAAATCATAATCATGTCAATCATATTGATTATCGGGCTTATGCTGTTCAGCTTCATGTACTCAGCTCCGGTGAGTGATGCCCCTGGGGACAGGGACAGAAGCACTGGTTGCTCTTGGGCTGCCTCTGGAGAGAGCCTCTGGTTGCTACCTTCAGCTGACTGTTGCCTATTCCCTCTAGGGCTATTTGGCCATGAGCTGGGTCAAACCTGAGCTTCGGCTGACTGCACCTAAGAATATGTTCACCAATATCATCAATTCACTGAACACCAAAAAGGCCAGCTCTTCCAACCTCACTACCCCACGTCCTACCCTAGAGTCTACAACAGGCCATCAGCTGAAACTCCTGCAGGAACACATGAATCACCTGCGACATATTTTTCCAGAACTCCCAGCCCCACAAGGCTAATTTGGCCAGGTTTGCCTGGCTTTTCTTTGCCCACTGTCAGCCCTAACCTAGAGCTTCTTGCTAATTTCTTATTTCTATCTTCTAGGACAGCAAGGGGCTAGGGATATTCTGGCCATTCTGCTGAGAAACCACTTCCATCAAGAAAGGCAAAGCTGTAATTTTCCACTGAAATAAACAAGCTTTGTAACAAAGCCACTTTGTAATTTGGGGGCCAAGGGGGGGGGGTGTTGAAGACCATATGAAAGGCCAGCCTTTCGGACAAGACTCCCAGGGACAGGAAGCAGTGTCGCCTTTGGCACTACCTCCATCTTCTGTCTCTTCCACATGAAGAGGCTCTGAAGTCAGAGGGAAACAGAGGGAAAGGGTGGCAGTGAGGAGAGAATGGCCCCGTGGGGTGAGCTACTGGAGCCACACCACGAACCCTCCTCCAGGACACACCTGCGATGCAGTGGCCAGAACAATATCCAGCCCCATTTACGGGGGCAAACATTTGTTTCCAGGACAAAATACAAGAGCTAGGATAGAACACCCCATGTCTAGTCAGAAGGTGGCCCTGCACCTGAGCTGAAATCACACAAAACCCACAAATCTGCATTCACACTCACGTGCTTCCCCTCAGGAGCCCACCTAGGTCCTCCACCACAGGGGCCTATCCAATCTCCCCTTGACCTCAAAGAAGACAAAAGAACCATTTACTTTTTCAGTTCTACCTGGTCCTAAGGCCAAGCTCTCGATCAGTTGGTCCCCTGGCAATTTGGAGCTGCTCTACTGTGGTGGGGAAGGTGTTAGGCAGATCCCACCTTAATCCCACCTGCAGGGGAGTGTTACTGCCTGTGATGCCTAATTAAGCACCTGGAAGGCTATAAGCCAGCCCGAGAGGACAGAGACCGTACCCAGCCAAGGAGACCCTCCTTTCCTTCTGGGTTGAGCTGAGGATTTCACAATGGAGGGAAGGCAGAGCAAGGACTGACGGGCTCAGCAAAAAGGCCTGGAGCCTTCCTAAACCCACGCCCAGAAGGAAGAACACGAGTCAGAAGCTCGGGTTGGGTTTCCATCAGCCATTTTACGAATCTCCCTTAGGCTACAGAAGTACAGGCTAGGAGAGCTCAGCTCTGGGCCCTCTATCAACCAATCTCATCACAGGCAGATGGGTGAGTATCGCGGTGTGTGACCCCTTGTCCAATAGGCAGTGAATAAGGGCTAATCCCTGGAGGATGACACTCAGGCTCTATTGCTCAATGACAATGAACTCTTCCAGGCACAGATGACAAGGGCCTATTGACCCAGATTTGCAACACGAGAACAGCAACTTACTTATCCATTAAGAAAAAGAAGCCCGATTTCCTCCTGGGGAGTATCCAGGCCGAGACTATAAGAAAAAAGTTTTCTTACATTTTGAACACTCAAAGTAGGATTCCAAAGACCATGACAGACACAAAACATGCAGCTAAGCAGGCTCCAGTTGGTCCAGAAACATCTTCATGTGGTCGGGTCACTCAGCAAATGTTGCTTCTGGTGTCAAAACCTGGAGCAGGTCAGTGTCACAGTTCAGCCCACTCATCCACGGGATCTTCCAAGCTTCTCTTGACTTGCACACCAACTTCCAGCCAAACAAGACTGAGGGCTGAATGGAAGGGCCTCATTGGGAAGATCACAAACACGCCAACAGATCCAGGATCCACACAGACAAGCAAAGGCTAGAGCAGCGGGCCAAAGCAGAAAGCCTTCCCTGTGGACACCTAATGAGGGTCAGTGCAACATGTTTGTTCTGCAGCCCTGGCTCCGACAGACAGGCATGGAAGGTCTTCTCGATCTCAGGCTGCATGTGAAGAGGACAGTAAAAGGAGGGAGAAGTTTCCACCCAGATTTCCAAGGAGAGCTGCTCAGGTGGACAGAGGCTTAGACAAAAGTAAAAACCAATGAATGGATGGAGGGAAGGTATGAGGAGTTTTCCATTCTTTGCAGATTTAAGTGAGAAGCACGGGGGTCCTGAGTCCAACACCAAGGCATCCTGGGTTATGAAGTTCTTTTCTGTGATCTTGGCATCATACCAGGAGATCCTATCTCCACCCTCTGAGCTCCCAGTGGACGGACTGCAGGGAAAGGCACTTCACAGCAGCATTGCCCTGGGGTGGGTGGGCTTCCTGAACCAGAGTCAGAGGTCCTCACAGATGACCATGGGAATACAGTGTCCCTGAACTCAAAGCTCCAGTGACAGAACACAGTCCCTGACCGGCTGCTGAAGAATGGAGAAGACCACTGGGCTGTGTGGTCAGGCCAGCGCCTGTCCCTCCCACACCTCATGGGGACAGCCACAGCGGAGGTGGCGGCAGGAGGGCTCAGTAGAAACGCTTCCGGCTCTGTTCCTGCCACTTGTTGTACAGTATGATCCCAATGACAATGGCAAACACGGAAAACACCAGAGAGAAGAAGACAATGAGGAAGAGAGCCAGGCCACTTAGGGGCGGCAGCGGGGCTGTCACTGAGGAAGCAAGAGAGAAGCAAGTCAGCCCCTGGGAGCCTACCCATTAGGAAAGACCACCAACAAGCTAAAGCCCCCAGGTTCCAGTGCCCATTCTGGGAGACAGAACTCAGACTCTCCCTTTCCAGATGCTTTAATCCAAAAACGAAGCCGCCGCCTCCTGCTCATCTGTAACCTGAAGACAAGTGACAAGAGGTGCCAGTGCTCCATATCCCTCCGGGAAAGGACAAAGGAGACAGCCCTGCGAGCTGTGGGTGAGGTCCCCTGGCCCGCCCCAGCACTGCAACCTCCCACTGTGGGCCGTTTCCCAGGGTCCCCATGCTCACGCTCAGGCAGCTTCATGTTGTCCACCGAGGGCAAGAACACGTCTCGATGCAGCTTCTCCTCTTCTGGGGTTCTCTCCACCGTCAGCTCAAATAACTTCAGGGAAATGATGTCATGGTTGTCTAAAGGAAAAAGTACTGCTCAAGCCCCCTCAAAAAGAGGTATCTTGGAGTATCTTGGCTCAAGCTTTCGATTCCACAGCTAACTAGCAGTGACCTTAAAAAAATAATTGCAACCTGTTTTCTCATCTAAAAACAAGGATAAGAAACAGGAATATTCTACATCATTCTACAATATTATAGATAGATAGATAGATTTCAGAGAAAGATATAAACATCAATGATGAGAATCATTGATTAGCTCCTCCTGTACACCCCACACTGGGGATCGAGCCCACAACCCAGACATATGCCCTGACCGGGAATTGAACCCTGACCTCCTGGTTCATAGGTCAATGCTCAACCATTGAGCCATGCTGGGCAAGCTCTCTCTTTTTAAAGCATCATTATAAACTCATCAATTCAAACACATTTGACGTGTTTCAATACACTGAGGATGTACATCTTACTGATGCTCAACTCCACCCATTTTGTTCCAGTGGGAGCCTATGCAAGTTGGTTTCTGAGTCTTTTTTCATGAACCCAGTAGTTTTTTAAGATTTTTTTTTATTTTATTAACTTTTTTTTCTTTTAGAGAGAGAGGAAAGGAGAGGCAGGGAGAGAAAAGGATGTGAAAGCATACCCCCTACGGAGGATCGAGCCTACAACCCAGGCATGTGCCTTCACTGGGAATCAAACCAGCAACCTTATAGTGTACAGGATGACATTCAACCAATTGAGCCACACTGGCCAGGGCCCAGTAATTCTTGGTATCTTCCTTGCTTTTCTGGAAAGTTCCCACTTATACACTTCTTGCCATAGATCTGCCATTTCTCCAAGAAGCTCCTGTTCCTCTCAGTGGAGACTGGTATTGAGAGACCACAAATCTGAATGCCAGGGAGGTTATGGCTACTTGGTTGGATTTTTTGCCATTTCTATTACTAGGATGGCATCTATACCTGCTTAGACTTAGAATGTTAGCAGACTCTTAGCAAACCCTGAAAAACTGGATTTGCCTTCAATGAGGTGTTTTTGCTGTCAGGACTGAGTGGGAGCCATGGACAGAATAAAAAGGAGGGCACTGCTCCTCATAATGTGGGGCACCAATGACTGAAACGGCTGGAGTGTACCCCACTTTCTGAGCCATTTAAATACCCACTGCCTAACAGTAAGAAGGTATCAACAAGAAAGACCTTAAGAGAAAGACAATTTCGGCAGTAGTCCCTCTCCCCTTTGGGGGCCAGGGAGGGGACCGGGTTGTGTCCGCCATGTTGGTGAAGGCAAAGGAAGGCGACTGGCACTGCGGGACTGACGGCTCTGCGGGCTCAAGTCGGCCATATTCATAAAGAGGGAAGGTGGATCCCTACCCCCGACACACACACATCCGCACCCCTGCTGCCCAACCCACCCCACGACTCTGCTCGGCTGGCCCCGTGTGGCTGTCAGCGCCTCAGGACGGGCTCACGAGGGCGCCAAATGAGGGGGGAAGGGACATGCCGACCAATTGCATCGCTGGCCCCGTGTGGCCGTCGGCGCCTCAGGACCGAGGGCGCCAAATGAGGGGGGAAGGGACATGCCGACCAATTGCGCCGCGGCGGGCTGTGCCACTACCTACAACAAGTACATTAACATCAGCTTCCACAGGTTTCCTTTGGATCCTAAAAGAAGAAAAGAATGGGTTCGCCTGGTTAGGCGCAAAAATTTTGTGCCAGGAAAACACACTTTTCTTTGTTCAAAGCACTTTGAAGCCTCCTGTTTTGACCTAACAGGACAAACTCGACGACTTAAAATGGATGCTGTTCCAACCATTTTTGATTTCTGTACCCATATAAAGTCTATGAAACTCAAGTCACGGAATCTTCTGAAGAAAAGTAACAGTTGTACTCCAACCGGACCTTCTAATTTAAAATCAAACATTAATAGTCAACAAGTGCTACTTGAACACAGTTATGCCTTTAGGAATCCTATGGAGGCAAAAAAGAGGATAATTAAACTGAAAAAAGAAATAGCAAGTTTAAGAAGGAAAATGAAAACTTGCCTACAAAAAGAACGCAGAGCAACTCGAAGATGGATCAAAGCCACTTGCTTGGTGAAGAATCTAGAAGCAAATAACATATTACCTAAAGGCACATCTGAACACATTTTACCAACTGCCTTAAGCAGTCTTCCTTTGGAGGATTTCAAGATTCTTGAACAAGACCAACAAGATAAAACATTACCAATTCTCTAAATATAAACCAGATCAAGAGTGCTTTTATTTAAGATTAGCCTGCACACAAAAAGAAAAAAAAAGATTAGCTTGCATCGATCTTGATGCCCATCATTTATTCTATTCAAAGGTAAAGATATTTAAGGAAATAATGCCAAAATTGGGTATTTAATAAAGTTTTACTTAAAAAAAAAAGAGAAAGACAATTTCTATTTAGGGACATTCTATGGGTAGAGAACACAGACTCACTAACCTAGGCATTACCACCAAAAACCTAGAGCAAAGGACTCCTTAGGACAAACAAAAAATGACTGTATTCTCTTTGGTCATTTCTAACAGTTGGGAACAATTTCCCATTGAAAAGTGCACCAGGAAGTTAACTGACAGGTCCTAGAAACATGTAAGCTTAAAGGAAAATGCAAAGAGGACATTTCAACTTGAAACACATAATAAGATTACCTAGCAAAGATCTAAAGCTTGTGCCTCCTGTGCCTGGGCCCAGGGGAGCTCTGCCCACGCCTCAGCCTTCTGCACAGTACTCAGCCCCTGGTTGCCAGGGCAGAGCAGGTGAGGGCGGAGCTGAAAAGGGGCACTGGGACTTCTCGAAGTGATGGAAACGCTCTGTGTCTTGACGATGGAGGTCATAACACAGGTGTAAATATTTGTCAAAACTCTTCCAACTATGTACTTCTGTTGTATGGAAAGCACATCTCAATAAAGTTGATTTTTTTTTTTTAAGCCATGATTTTAAAAATCAGATTTCATTTTAAAAATCCAGATTCCCAGCTTCTCTTGAAAAACTGACAGCATGGCCTTACCGAGCCCGCATTTGCTCTTGGCCACAACGCTGGAACCAAGCAGCTGTTGCTCATTTCAGATGGGTGTTTGCCTTTCCCTTTTGCCAGAAGAAAATTCTATTCCTATTGGCTTTATTCATAATAAATTATGTCCAAAAATTCCAAAAGTTTGGTTCTTTACCTCTTCTCAAATGACGTTATGATTGGGACTGGAGCCAAGGGGAGAACAAATGGGGACAAGGAGAAAGAAAGTCGAGGGGACAGGAAAGAAAAGCAGCAGGTACTGTCAGCAGCACAGACCTTCAGGGCACATGGTCAAAAGAGCTGACGAGAGGACAAAGAGCGAGGACTGAGAATAGAGTGTCACGCAGGCAGAGAGAGTGCTAATGCACAGTTGAGACATGGGTCCAGGGCAGTGTGTTCAGAATGGAATGGCTGGAAACGGGAGCATCTCTACACATGAAACCCAGAAGTCTGAGCATAAAGCAGGGCCTGGGAGCCAGTCAAGGGGGACAGCAGAGTCACGAAGAAGCCTTGTTCAGAGAAGGAGAACTAAACACGTTAGGAGTGGGAGGGAGGAAGCAGACTAGAAAGGTGGCAGCAGAGTCAGAAAAGTGCAGAGCTCAAAACACAGGCTGGAGAGCTGGCTCCTTGAAGACGCAAACACTACTTTCCCGTAGCTCCAACTATCTCCCAGGACCGCTGTCTGAGGCCAGCCTAAGCCTGGGGTCTTAAGGAATCTGGGTATGAGAATGCAGGAAGATAAGCACTCCCAGGGCACCTGCTTCCCAAAGTCCTGCTTGTCTGGCTCTCCCCTCTGAGAAGCTTCACCAAGGCCTGGCCACTGAGACACGGCCTCAGTCAGGGCAAATGAGAAGTGCAGTGGTAGTACCTGAGAGATCCCCGGTGATGGAGGAGGTGCCAAAGTAGTAGCCCCGGGGCAGGCGGACCCCGGGCACCTCAATGCAGTCCCTCCACTCATGCTTGCCGTCGATGTCCATCATTACCTAGAATAAAAAGAAGAGAGAAATCAGGGCCAGGCCCCAGGAGCAGGAGCCAGACAGCCCATACTGCCAACTGGTCCAGAACAGGGACTCACCGTCAAATGCCTCTTGACATAGCGAATCACAAGGAAGGTGTCATAATGGAGATTGCGGACAATGGCCGTACAGCCCCCCAGCTCTGTTGGCCGCCCGTCCCGCTCATGATCATAGCTGAGGGAGCCATTGTTCACCATGGCTGAGATGTAGGGGAACACCCGCTAGGAAGGCAGGGAAGGAAAAGCAGAGGACAATGAGGAAGTGCAAAGAGCAAAGAGCAACAAGAACTATGCACATACAAGCTGAGCACCTTACAGAGACCAGACAATAGCCCAGCCTCATCATTAACAACCCGCTAGAACCCACACTCAAGTAATATGGCCCAGGAAGCGACTAACTCTGTCCTTGTCTTCAAGGATCCTCCTTGCTACATGTCTGGGTGGGTCTGACATGGTCCCTCTAAGGCTCTAATCTCCTCCCCGAGAACACCATTTGCACTGTTCCTCTGCTCCACACTAGTGGCTTTTTGTGTTTATGTACCTATCTACCCAACTGCCATGTAAACTCCTTTAAGAAAAAATAACTTGTTATGCTTTTTT
>NW_005355890.1:1598155-1624560 GCF_000412655.1 Myotis brandtii | reverse complement strand
TGTTTTGAACACAACAGGTATTCTGAAAATACCTTTTGATCAGGGATATCTTTCCATTCAGGATAATTCCTTTCAAATTCTAAAATCCTATAAGCACATGATGCAAAATGGACCAGGACTCAAAAAGAGCCAGGTTGCTGGATGGTGTTCTCTAGCCAACATGACTGTTTTAGCCAAAAAACCTTCCAGCCCAGTTAAGCTTCAGCCACAACTTCTCCCAATAACACACAGAGCAAGGTTCTCCACTGCAAGTTTCCCCAGATCCCACCCACTTTCCTACCCTACTTCAGAGGCCCTCTCTCTTCAATAAAATTTTAGGAGCACATCTTCCTTAGAAATGATGAGCTACCATTTAAGAGCAAGCCCAGTGCTAGGCAGTGCAGATGGAAGGAGAGGTCACATGACACATGCCACTTGGTGAGTTCCACACTGTCCCCAATATCAACATGCAAATGAAGATGCACTCACAATCAGAGACTGGTGACTCTTGAGACAAGAGCCACATGGATTCTAAACAGTAGCAAATGTTGGATGAGCACACAGGGAATAAAGGATGGCCATGGTGGGTCAAGAATTGAATACCTGGACTCCTGGAGAATATCGCCTCTTCTGGGCATGAGAGGGTCCACAGGTTTGAAAACAAGAGAGGGCACAGAAGACAGGAGACCAAGTCAGAAAGAAACGGCCATGGAAGAGCTAAGACCCAGTGGTGGTGGGTGAGCAAACCAGTCTCAATCCCCAAACAGAAATTTAGGGTCCGTGGAGGGCACTCAAGTCCTTGTGCCTCTCAAAATTATAGGCAAAACTATATGCACAGGTGCTTGTACATTATGAGGAGAGGAGGTGTTACTATCACCAGATCTGCAAAGAAGTCCTCTGGGAAGACCTCTCTAAGGTCCTGAAGCTTACAGAAGCTTTATAAAACAGACAGCATTACACCATCCAAGCAGGCCCCCCTTATGTCTCTGAGAGTCAGGAGGTCAGGCCACAAGTTTGTACCCAGACTGCAGTATTTCCATAGCAAGGGGAGAGACAGGAGAGACAGGGCTAAGTTCTCCCAAATTCAAGATGCTGTTTACTGCCCAGGATCTCAGAATATAGCTAGTGCCCAGAAGACAAAAAGCCCAGCACGTGAGAGGCTGTGAAATGAACATGAATCCAAAGGGATCATTCACCCTCTAGTTGAGCCTGTGGACATATATTTCCAAATATATAACCTATAACATGTGGGCAAGGCAAAGCTCCATGGGAGTGTTGAAACATGGCAAATGGTTCAAGGATAGTTTTGCTCCAGAAAACTGCTACAGTACTAGCAACAAGAGATACCTACACTGGCTCAGTTCAGCCCTACCCTAGAGAAGGGTGTGTAAGGGTGTAGAGCACAAAGCGTTCCTTCCTCTGATGCTTCCTGAGACCTGTTACCAGCCAGACACTGTTCCAGATGCTTTAAGTTCAATGGGAAACAACATAGACAGGCTTAATGGAGCTGGAACTGGAGGCTGAAGAATCACAATGACTCGGGCAAAGGCGGCAGTTCCATTCCTAACTGAAGAGTCACCAAAAATGAGGAACTCCTGCCTATTGTGCAAATCGCTGTCTGGAGGGTGGAGACGTGCTTTCACATTTTTGTACTGCAAGGCCACTTTTGTTAAAAAGGCACCTACATATAATTGTACCTTCAACATATCTTGATTGAAAGGAGACCCGTGAACTTGTGGATCTACGAACCCTATGCTAACATTCCCCAGACCCGAAGCACACAGCTGTGAACCACTGAACAGAAAAGAGCAAACATGGCCTCTGTCAGCAGGGAGAGCTGTTCTAACTGCGGCCACGCCACTCCCAGCTTCACAACTTGGGGTGAGCTCCACCAGCTGAGATTCCCTCTCCTTGCCGGAAGCAGGGAGAACACACGGCACACAGGGCTAATTCTGAAGATGAAATGAGACGTGTAAAGCATCTGGTACAGTGTCCGGCATTCAGGAGGGAGTCAATAAATAATAAATGTTCATTCAATCCATGACTAAATGAATGAATTCCAGATAGAAATATTGTTTACAGGTGCTCATATATAACCACAACGCTAAACACATAGTTTAGAGCAGTAATTCCCAGATCACTGGCTTGTCATGGACCAGTAAAATCTCCAAAAATATTTTGGAGGTTAACAGGTTTACCTTGTTGGTTTTCTGATCTACTAAATACATTAAAATACAATAATGACAAGACAACCATCTTTATAAACATCACTTTTTTATAAATATCATTTTTAAAAGAACATTTTAATACCAAAGATAGAAATATGTAATGTCATAATAAAACATTTGGCATCTATCAAAAGTCTCCTCACTGTTCTTACTCTCAGACCAGTGAAACTGTCACCAACCAACAGGAGCTCATGAACTTGGGAGCACTTGGGAGCCACTCTTTAGGGCAGTTTTTCCAACTAAACCATCCTGCAGTTGAGTAAGCCGGCCGAGTTTGCTCTCTGAACCTAGACAGATACGAAGAAAAACGGTAGGAGAGAACAGAGCCACGACGGCTACTGCGAAGACACCTGCAGGATGGCCCTGTGACACTTAGTGGTGAGAACAGCTAGCACTTTCTGCGAGCTTACTCTGTGCCAGGCACTGTACCAGTAATGAGCACATATGCATTCCTTTAATTATCACCACCCACACGGTTATAGTATTGGCATTCCCATTTCACAGGTAAGAAGACTTGTTTAAGAGGACAAAACTTGTTTAATAGGTTTTGCCTTGGCCGGTGTGGCTCAGTTGGTTGGAGCATCATCCCATACTCCAAAAGGTTGTGAATCTGATTCCTAGTCAGGGCACATACCTAGATTGTGGGTTCGATCCTGGTCGGGTTGCATACAAGAAGCAACCAACCAATGTTCTCTCTCATCTCTCTCTCTCTCTCAAATCAAGAAGCATATCCTCAGGTGAGGATTAAAAGAAAGGAGAGAGCGAGAACACAGGAATTGAGTAGTGAAAGCAGGATTTGAAACAGGCAGCCAGAGCCCAGAGTCCTGGCTCAGTCACTCAGCGAGAGCTACACTGCTCTCAATATCTACCAATATGGAAAAATGCTTAGTATATACTGTGAGATACAAAAACAAGAAACTAGGTCTCTACCCTGAAACACAAAGGAATACTGGGGAATGGTTCCAGATCGAAGGAAGGACATGACAACTGAATGCACATGGCATCTTGGCTTTTCTTTTGCCATAAAGGACAGATTTGACAACTGATGAAATCTGAATAAGGTTAGTAAATTAGGCGATAGTATTGATATCAATATTAAGTGCCTGGTTTTGATCACTGTGCTGTGGTTATGTAAGAGAATTCCTTGTGTTTAGGAAAAACAAGTGAAGTATTTAGAATAAAGGGAGCATCTTAAAGAAAGGCAACTTGCTGCTTAGTTCAGGAAAATATACACAGACAGACAGAGACACAGATACACACACAGAGGTGAAGAAAAGGCAAAGCGCTCTGCCAGCACGAGTCAGTGGTTAGAGCATCAGCCTGTGAATGGAAGGGTCTTGGGTTTGATTCCCGGTCAAGGGCACGTAGCTGGGTTGCAGGTTTGCTCTCCCAGCCCCAGTCAGGGCGCATGCAGGAGGCAACCAATCGATATTTCTCTCTCTCTCCCTCCCTTCCATCCTCTCTCAATGGAAAAAAATATCCTCCCGTGAGGATTAACAACAACAAAAAAGGCAAAGCAAATGTAATAAGACATTAACATTTTGGGGAATCTGCGTAAAGAGCACCCTGAATTCTTTATATTATAATTTATCTGTAAGTCTGAAACTATGTCAAAATTTTTAAAAGGTTAGTCTGAATCTAGTATTTGCCATCTTCTCATTTTTCTACATATCTAAAAAACTTAAAATTAAAAAAAACGGTATCTTCATGTGATGTAATGTTTTGTTTTTAAAAAGTTGTTTGTATATTTTGTTTTAGCCTTTTCTGATTTTTCTATAATGAGCTTTAATATAAAA
Organism: Myotis brandtii; assembly: GCF_000412655.1. Taxonomy (NCBI): domain Eukaryota; kingdom Metazoa; phylum Chordata; class Mammalia; order Chiroptera; family Vespertilionidae; genus Myotis; species Myotis brandtii. Next base: position 1,620,557 of record NW_005355890.1, on the reverse strand, counting down.
AGAAGAACAAACAAGTGCCCCTTCTGCAGCATCTCCCTTCACACCTCCGTCTGTCCCTCCCTTTGGACACTGGTGGAACACACAGAAGCCATTTTTCAGGCTTAAAAACTTTGTAAGTCACTGGTCCTACAGTAATCTTCATCTAACTAGCCCTTTATGCAGGAATCTGGTACAAAGGTGACAGGATAACTCAGCAACATCCATCTTACATAGAGTGACATCAATGAGTTCTCACATCATTGGGCAGCACGAGAAGGCCCTGGCTCCCTAAGCTCCCAAACTACTACCAAGCTATACCAGGGACTGTCCCCAAGTCTTAAAGCTCAACTGAGGACACTCTAGCCAGTTAACTACCTGGAAGACTTTCACATTTGTGAACATTACCATGATCTTTTAAACTCATGGGATGATTTTAATCCCATTTATGTTAGTTGTGACCCCACTAGAACCAAAATAATGTAACTTGAGGACTTCAATAGTGCTCTAAAACCAGAAAGCATTAAACTTGATGTATGCCCAAACACCGAACACTGAAGTTCATGACTCGTCTACCCCGATTACAATTGCCAAGATTCAGAACACTGCCTAATGCGCATGTCTCCAGTTCACTGCTGCCCATCATTCTGATAGTATGTGGATATGTCTCGTTAATGAGAAGATCTTGTCTACAGTTCTACTTTGAGGAGTTCATGAACTTCCTAAAATTGAATGCAAAATCCCGTGTAACTGCATCTTTCATCATATTCTCAAAAGGGTCAAAACCCAAATAAAGTAAAGAACTAACCCAAAGCTAAGCGCAGGCTCTTGCCTTTTTTCTCCTTCTTCTCTCCCTCTTTCACTGTCTCAAAAACAAAACATCTTCTCCTCACCTTCACTCAATTCCAGCAGAAAGCCATACATTTCTACTTCCCTCAAAAATTAGCTCTCAGCAATGAAACAGCCTCACTGCCTACTCACATCAGAACCTGCCAATACTCCACACACCTACTCTCCAAAGGAGTACCTTGAAAAACACTACCTCACCTGGGACCAAAACGAAACCCGTAAGTCACATCCATGTTGGATGATAACAAGAGAATTTAAGACGGATGAAGTTCCCTTAATAACGTAAAGATTCTTTCTGCCGACAATGAAGAGACCAAGAGGGACTGGTGTCTTCATCAAGGGAATGTGTTGTTGGTTTAAAATAGAGGAGTATTTTTTTAAAATATATTTTCATGGATTTCAGAGGAAGGGAGAGGGAGAGATAGAAATATCAATGATGAGAGAGAATCATTGATTGGCTGCCTCCTGCATGCCCCCAACTGGGGATCAAGCCCGCAACCCGGGCATGTGCCCTTGACCGGAATCGAACCTGGGACCCTTCAGTCCGCAGTCTGATGCTCTATCCACTGAGCCAAACCAGTTAGGGCAAAGGAATGTGTTTTTAACCTTGATGGCACAGTATTGTTAATTTTCTTCCAGTTTCAAAGGAGGAAAAACAATGATCACATTATAAAACATGGGGAGTGCCTCAAACTTGCTTCCAAGCTGGCTGGACCTGGGACCATGAGCTTTCTCCCCCCTCTCCCACCCGCCGTCTCACCTCACGGAGGGAGGCCCAAGTCTCCCGGGAAGAATAAGGCCAAGGATGCAAAGGGCTGCCCTTCTGTGCTCTCCTTCCAGAAGGCCTCTTGTCATCATACTGATTTCAACTGAAAAAGGACACTCCCATTCCCAGAGTTCCCTGCAACTTCTCACCAACATGTGGGCTGTCATGAGGAACCATGGCTGTCAGCTGATGACTTCATAATGCTAAGAAAAGGTGATCAAGTCATGCTTGAATCAATTTTAACAAAATAGCAATACTAAGATATAGTTCATGCAACGTCACCATTCACCTATTTAAAGTCTGTAATTCAATGGCTTTTAGTATATTCAGAGTTAAGATTGTGATTACCACAATAAATTTTAGAACATTTCACTGCCCCCAAAAAAGAAACCCTTTGCCCACTAGCAGTCACTCTCCCCACTCCCACCCTAGCCCAGCTTCATACAACTACTCATCTACTTGCTGTCCCTATAGATCAACCTGTCTGGACAGTTGGTACATATGGGATCATAAAATATGTCTTTTGTGACTGGCTTCTTTCACTTAGCATGTCTTCAAGGACCATCCACATTGGAGCACATATCAATGCTTCACTTTCTAATGCTGAATATTCCATTGTAAGGATACATCATATTTATTTATCCACTCATTATTTGAGTTGTATTCATTTTTTGGCTATGATCATAATGCTCCTATGGACATTTATGTAAAAGTTTTTATGTAGATATGTTTTCATTTCTCTTGAGTATACACCTAGGAATGGAATTGCTGGATTAGGTGAACTCTATGTTTAACCATTTGAAGACCTGCCCAACTGTTTTCCAAAACAACTGCTCCATTTACATTCCCACCAGCAGTGCATGAGGGCTCCAATGTTACAATTACTCCACAGCCTTAACAACACTTGTTATCGTGTCTTTTCCATTTTAGCCATACAAGTGGGTGTGAGGTGACATCTCACTGTGGGTTTTAATGCTTGTATTGATTTTTTGAGAGTGGGAGAAACATTGATGTGAGAGAAATATTAATCGGTTGCCTCCCATATCCACCCTGACTGGGGATTGAACCCACAACCTGGGTATATGCCTTGACCAGGAATCAAACCCGCAACTTTTTGGCACATGTAACGATGCTCAACAGAGCCACACCAATCAGGGCTGTGGTTTTCATCTGTATGTCCCTAATGGCTACAGATGTTGAACATCTTTAAATGTGTTTATTGGCAATGTTTATCTTCTTGGGGGCAATATCTATTCAGATGCTTTGCCATTTTTTAATTGGGATCTTTTTCATTATTGAGTTGTATCTAAAATATATAAAGAATTATTACAAGTCCCTTATTAGATATATAATTTACATTTATTTTTCTCCCAGTCTGTGGGTTGTCTTATCACTTCCTTGATGGTATCCTTTGAAGTACAAGTTTCTAATTTATCTATTTTTTTCTTTTGTGGCTTTTGTTTTTGGTATCATATCTAAGAAACCATTGCCTAATCCAAGGTCATGAAGAATTAATCCTGTTTTCTTCTATGAGTTTTATAGTTTTAGCTTTTACCTTTAGTTCTTTGATCTATTTTGAGTTAAAATTTGTGTATGGTGAGGTTAGAAAAACTTCATTATTCTCCCTGTGGAAATCCAGTTGTCCCAGTACCATTTGTTGAAAAGACAATTCTTTCCCCATTGAACTGTCTTGGCACCCTTATCAAAAATCAATTGCTCATGGGTGAAGAAGGCAAAAAGGGAGGTAATGGGGGACATCTGTAATACTGTCAATAATTGTGAGTCCTCCAAAGTTTGCTCTTCTTTATCAAGATTATTTTGCCTATTCTGATTCTCTTGAATTTTTTATTTTAGGATTAGTTTGTCAATTTCTGCATAGTCAGCTAGATTTTTGATAGACAGGGATTGCATCAAATCTATAGATCAATGTGGGGAGTATCACCATCTTAACAATACTAAGTTTTCCAATTCATGACACAGAATGTCTTTACATTTATTTAGATGATCTTTAAATTTTTTCAACAATATATCATAGCTTTCAGAGTATAAGTTTTCTTAAATTTATTTCTAAGCGTTTTGTTTCTAGTTAAATTATGTCTAAGTATTTTATTCCTTTTTGATGATAGTGTAAATGGAATTTCTTACTTTCATGTTCTGATTGTTCAATGCAAATATATAGAAATACAACTGATTTTTGTATGTTGATCTTGTATCCTACAACCTTGCTGAATTCATTAGTTCTGTTTGTAAATTTTTTAGAATTTTCTATATATAAGATAATGTCATCTGCTAATAGAAAGTTTTCCTTCTACCTTTCCAATCTTGATGTTTTTATTTTCTTACCTAACTGTCCTGACTAGAACTTCCAGAATTGTGTTAAATACAAGTGGCAAACACAGAATCCTTGTCTTGTTCCTGACCTTAGGGGCAAAGATTTCAGTCTTTTACAATTAAGTACATTATCTGAGGGTTCTTCACAGATGCCCTCTATCAGGTTGAGGAAGTCCATTCTAGTCCTGATTTGTTGAGTGCTTTTATATCACAAAGAGGTATTATATCATGTCAAATACTTTTTTCTACATCTGTTGCTATGATCAAATTTTTTTTGTCCTTTATTCTATTAATATGGTCTATCATATTAATTTTCAGATATTAAACCAAACATTAATTCCTAGGATACACTCAGTCATGATGCATAATCCATTTCATATGTTAATGGATTTGGTTTGCTAGTATTTTATTGATAATGTTTACATCTGTATTCATAAAAGATATTGGTCTGCAATTTTCTTGTGATGTCCTAACATAGCGTTAATATCAGGGTAATACCAACTCAAAGCATGAGTTGGTAGTGTCCCTTTTATATTTTGTAAGGGTTTGAGAAGAATTCCATATTAATTCTACTTTACATATTTGGTAGAATTTTATCAGTGAAACCATCTAGTCCTGGGCTTTTCTTTGTGAGGTTTTTTTTTAAAATATATTTTTATTGATTTCAGAGAGGAAGGGAAAGGGAAAGATAGAAATATCAATGATGAGAGAGAATAATTGATCGGCTGCCTCCTGAACACCCCCTACCAGGGATCGAGCCTGCAACCTGTGCCCTTGACTGGAATCGAACCCAGGACCCTTCAGTCCGCAGGCCGACGCTCTATCCACTGAGCCGAACCGGCTAGGGCTGAGTTACTGTTCATTACTAATTCAATCTCTTTACTTATCTATCCAGATTTTCTATTTCTTCAGCTGTTATTTCAACAATGATTTATGACCTGGCAACCTTATATGGCACAGGTAGTAAGTATCCGGCACTCCCAAATACACAAGCTCTTGACCTACTTACCTACACTGCAATCCCTATATCACAGGTGGGGAAATTATGTGACTTTGGACAATCTGTTCTGATGCAGATAGCCAAGCCTAAACCCCTTCTCAGGTGCATTAATGGTTGCTAGCATTTTCCCAGTATTTCCTGGTGGACAAATGTGGTAGGAAGTGAGTGGAGCAACAGGCCATGTGTACTCTGGTGACAAGGTAACAAGAAACTAGAGAAACGTTTTCACTGCAGCAACTTGAGGAATTTGATGAACTGTTCAAAACCACTCCTGCAGTCTCCTTGTCCTCCTCATCCAGCACATCTTTACACATGACATTAGCAAGTTTTTAAAGGCACCATATTTGTCACTCTATCCTTATGTGCTCAAAATATTAAATCAAAATAATGAGACTGTGGTCTCTGATTTCAAACCCACTACCTGACCTGGCTGGCGTGGCTCAGTGGTTGAGCATTGACTTATGAACCAGGAGGTCAAGGTTCGATTCCCAGTGAGGGCACATGCCCAGGTTACAGGCTTGATCCCCAGTATGGGGCATGCAGGAGGCAGCCAATCAATAATTCTCCCTCATCATTGCTGTTTCTATCTCTCTCTCTCTCTCCTTTCCTCTCTGAAATAAAAAATATATATTTTTTAAAAAAACACAAATCCATTACCTGTGTGTCACTAACAAGTTTTGTGGTTTTTGTTTTGTTTTGGGGTTTTTTTGGCCTTTCTGGACTTTAGTTTCTTACCCATAATGGGCAAAAATTACATATACCCCAAAGTACTGTTTTGATAAGTAAATAATACATATAAAAATGCATGGAACAATGGCTGACACCTTTACCTATCATATCATATAGTAAACCATGCTGCTAACAAAACACATCTGATCTTAGCCCCCAAGGTAGTTCCAGGTTGTTGGGAGGTAGAAGGAGTGCACTTCCTATACTCTCTGCACGGGGTAGAAGATCTACGTACTGCAACTGCACAGATCATGAGAACAATGAGCTTCTCCATTCTCAAGGAAATCACCCGGCAGAACACCACAGTGGTGGGAGGTAACAACCATACTTAAAATCACAGCCTCGGGAATCAGGTGGACCTGTGCTCAAAATCTGACTCCACCTTATATTGGCTGTTACCTTGAGCAAGACACTTACCTTCTCTGAGCTTTTCATTGGTAAAATGGGGAAAATAATACTGACTCCAAGGAGATTTGATGAAGATTAAGACTATTTGTAAAATGGCAAGCATAAAATAGCCACTTAGTAAACAAAACTGCTTTTATTAGTTTTTTAAATTTTATTTTAATTTAAAAATTTGTTTCATAAATAAATAAATAAGAAAACAAGGGCTCAATGGTGGTCCAGGGCTTCTCAATCCTGACTATATATGTAACTCACCTGGAGAGCTTTGAAAAGTAAGGTTGGCTAAACTTCACTTAAGACTAATGGCATTAGCCCTAGCCTGTTTGGCTCAGTGGATAGAGCGTTGGCCTGTGGAATGAAAGGTCCCAGGTTCGTGGCTAAACTTCACTTAAGACTAATGGCATTAGACTCTCTGAGGCTGGGCCTGGACATCGGCATTTTAAATGCTCTCTAGGTAATTCCAATGTGCAGTTGGGAGTGAGAACCATATAGCTAGCCAGAAAAGAAGTCCTGCTTTTTACCATCTGCAACTAATTTTTCTGATTAACGGCTACTCTCCTTACAAAATAAACCCATATATACCTTCTCAAATCAGAATAGTACCTGATGGTGAAATAGAAGCTAAGACAATTTGAACAATTCACAGAGAGGCAGGTTTAAAACTCTAGTCAGGCCCTGCAGCCCAGACCTCTTATTCAAATGCATTTCTACCGACCACTATTTCCTCAGCACAACAGCAAACCTAGTCACGACATGCCCCTCATTAAAATCCTTTAATGCACTTACCGCCTTAGAACACAGTCCAGACTCCTTAATGGGAACACCACCCTTCAGAGCCTGGCCCCACAGTGTGCACGGTGAGGATGAGTCGCACACACCCGTGCTCTGGTGCTGGTCTAAACAGCCAAACCACCAACCACCCAAGGAGACAGTGCTCAGTCTCAGTGTCCAGTTAACATGCCCAAGAGACACGTGTTAATACAAAGAATGCAATATGAATGGTAGCCCCTGGAACTGTGCAACGTGGCAAGGCTGCCGGCCCCGTTTCTCTTTCCAGCCTCACCTCTCTCTGATCCCCTCTGTGCCCTCACACTCACTGTCCCTTCTCTCACTTCATCACCTTAACACACGCTTTTCCCTCAGCATGAAACATTGGTTCCTCATTTTACAGACTTTAATGTAAATGTCATTTCCTAGAAAAAGTCTTCCCCAACCACCACCTCCACCTCCACCACCAACAACAACAAAGTCCCCCGCCCCAGGTTAGATGCTGCTGCTACAGCTTCACTTTTACATCCCAGGGCTCTCACACATCAGTGCTACTGAATGCAAGGACCACGTTGGTCTTGCTCGATTCCCAGGGTGTGGCGCCTAAACAGGGTTTGATGATGGTGGAGTTAAGAGGGGCCCACAAACAACTCGGTAATTGACTCACAACAAAAGGTTATTCTCCTAACTCAGGTCTCACTTTCCACATCCTCTAAGGTGAACTCTGTGGAAAATGTTAAAAACTGTTGAATCTGGTTGTTGAATATACAATGATCTGTTCTTCCAATTTTTTATAAATTTGACAATTTTCATAAACTTTTGGGGTAAAAATATAGTGAATTCTACTTCCATTCCTAATCCTTTCTTTCCTGCTAAATATTATTTAGCTACAGGATGCCTAGCAACAACCTGTCATATCCATGTTCCCACCACCTGATGGTAGGGCCATCAGGTAGAGAGTACCAACCTGCTGGTAGCCTAAGAAAATACTACAGAAACCTTAGGGTCTGCTAACAAAAAAGCAAGAAGCTTCTGCCATAAGCCAGATCCTGGGTTCCCACAAAATCCTGAGATTCCATCAATTTCCTTTGATAGTCTTTCCTAGAGAAGAGAATGGCTGTTCAGGTCTGAGAAGAGGAAGAAGAAAAGGATACTGGAAAGGGTGAGCAAGCTGCAGGAGGACATGGCAGTGATCTATTAAGTCACCAGGTGAGTGACATCAGCTTGCTCTGGTGCTGGCCTAGTAGCCAAATCACCAACCAGCCAAGCATGCTCACTTCCAGCAACCACCTAATGTGCACAAGACAGAACACTGTTAACACTAAAGAGAAAGCCCCCATTCAGATGGCCATTCCCAAAAGACTGTGCACCATAAACAGCTCTCTCTAGAAAAAACCCTGAGAAACGCATTAACTGCTGAAGTTCAATAGATGAAGAAAGTAGCCGTGAACCCCTCACTTCCCTAGCCCCTCTGTTCCCTCCTGAACAGCATTCCTGAGGCAGAGGACGGGAACGTCCACGTGGCTGTCCTAAGCTCTGACACTTGCCATTACCTCTTGCTGCTTCTCCTCATTGGGGTAGGTGTCTACAAATACTCCCAGCCCCACAAATTTGTCCATGTTTCCAAACACAGGCCCTAGAGAGAGAGAACAGATGATGAACAATGAAATAAAGCTAAGAGTTGATAAAGGAATAATATTCACTATGATGGAGGAAAAGGTAAAATTCAAATGACTCTCAGGCCTCAATTAAGACAAGAAAACATATGTAAAAGCACCCAGGAAAGTGCATGGCCTGTAGCAAGCACCCAGTAACCAGCTGTAGTTGTTATGAAGGCAGGGGAAAGAGAGAAGGCCACTGTAACCTTGTTTAGCACTACAGCTGCTCCCTGATCCCGACTAGTTGCTAAGGCGCCCCTAAAGAATTCTGCCTCACAAACACTTGGTGATGACCATGCCCCTAAGAGAGATCTGAATTCCCAAGTTGGACTTCTTATTGCCAAGGAGATCAGGTTGAATGAGGTGGAGTTTGCCATTTGCTTTGGGCAATGGCTCCCACACAGCGGGGAAAATAGACACTCTTCTCCCAACTCAGGAGTGCTGAGAGGGTCACTGTGAAGGCCAGAAGGAATCTGCTCACCCAGTCATCAGTGTTCAGGAGAGCCAGTGCTTCCACCTAGTCAACAGGCCAGGTGGGTTCACAGGGAAATAAGAAGGATCTAATAAGCAAGAAATCAGCCCAGGATGAGTCAAGTTCAGCTCCTTACGAGGACTCAGACCCCATTCTAGAGACTAGACAGGCCCGTCTTCATCCACAGACATCAAGGGAGAGGGGAAACTGCTGATATGTAGGGACATACCCTTCTCAAAAAGAGGGCACATGAAAAAGCAGGTCAGTCACACCCTACACAAGAGCAACCCAGGGTCCCAATACCTGGCTGCATCCGATCCTTTGTGTACCAGATTGCCAAGCCATCCCCATGTAGATTCTTCTTCCCTTGTCCATGGATTTTGAAGTGCACCTGCAACTCCCAGTCTCTCAGGAAACATGGCTGAAGTGAAAAACAAAAACAAAACACACATTGGGATTAATGAGGAGTATGCAATGCAAAACCCCTGAAGTCCTCAGCAGCAGTCTACAAACTAGGAAAACATAAATGCAGGTAACACGAGGCTACAGGTTAAAACTGAAATCTAAGACTTGTTAAGTGTTTGTGTCATAAAAATAAATAAATAGAGCCATTCAGCTGTATATGAGATTTAATATAAAAAGTGAATAAACCTCCTAATTTTCTTCAACATCTCCCAATAGAAATAGGATAGTACTCCAAAGTTAGGAAAGACACCAAAACACCATGTGAGATTGCTATCGTCATACACCCATCCAGCAAAGCATCTCAGCCTGTAGAGTACAGGTGGCTGAATTAACTCCCCTACAGCTTAAGATCACCCCTCTGATAGAAAGACTCTAAAAAGCTTAGCTTTACAATGGGGGAAAACGAGACATATGTAATACTTTCAACAATAAAGAATTTAAAAAATAAATAAATAGCTTAGGTTTTAAAGGAAGGTCAAAGCCTCATTCATTGTGAAAGAGTAAGAAAAATGAAGCCATTAGGAAAAGGTTTCCAGAAAATATTAGCAGATGCTATACACAACGCTAATTAATTAGACTTGGCCCTATGCCAAGCTGAGGGCAGGATAAGCTGTAGTTCCCTTGAAAAGGGGTAAGTTACAATCCCCCCAAACCTCATGCCCATGGCCAGGAAGCGTAAATGCACCAAAGGAGACCACTCCCAACCTCACCACAGGGAAAGCCTCTGGTGGGAAAATTTTAAGGAGGTAGGTATGAATCAGACTATTGCTTTTTCTGAATTGTGTAGCAAACCTTGGGAAAATGGAGGAGGTAAGTGCTCTAAATAGTTGAACATGCCCGGCCAGTGTGGCTCAGAGGTTGAGCATCGACCCATGCACCAGGAGGTTGCCAGTTCGATTCCCAGTAGGGACACATGCCAGGGTTTCAGGCTGGATCCCCGGTAGGGGGCATGTATAAGGTAGCCGATTGATGTTGATGTTTCTCTCATTAATGTTTCTGCCTCTCTCACCCTCTCCCTTCCTCTCTCTCTAAAGTCAATAAAAACATATATTTAAAAAAATAGTTGAACACTTTCAAGTAGAAACCAGAGTGGGTATTTGACTTAGAGAGGCTCCTGGTTAAAGTTCACCATGAAGAAAGAAGAGAAGGAGGAGCAGATAGACCAATGGGGTTCAGCCAAAGGCTCTCCAAATAGACTGTTCTAGCTCTCAAACAACATACTGCTAGATCATTTTCAGTTTAATTTCTGGGAAATCTTCCAAAAGTGTTAGTATTAGGAGTAGGTATTCCAACTGAAAGGGGTGCAGATACTTCTGAATTCTCCAACAGCTAACCCTACTCTGATGAACCCAATCTCTGGGTTATCATCTTTCTGCTGTTACATTTAGATTTCAGGGCAAGAGTGAAATTCAGTGGCAGGAAGCTGCCCCATAGCCAGTGGGTGGGAATTATGTCCCTGAGAAGAGGGCAAGGCCCCAGAGGTTCATACTGAGCCAAGAGGTGTCTGCCACTTATCTTTGGCCTCCTGTAGCACAATGCTATACAGTTTTGATCAGGACTATGTTCTGAAACTTTGCTGCACATTAGATTCACCTAGAGGGCTTTAAGGAAAAATCCCAACGCCCAAGCATACCCAATTCCAATTAAACCAGAATCTCTGGGGGTGGAATCCAGGCACTGGCTCCAATGGACAGCCAAACTTGAGAACCCACTGCTCAAAACAATGCTTCCTATCCAAATACGTAACTCAGAAACAACTCCAAGGCTCTTTCTGATAGCCAGTTATAAAAAAATACAGGTAGCTGGCCCATGTGGCTCAGAGGTTGAGTGTAGACCTATGAACCAAGATTCTATCAGGGCACATGCCCAGCTTGTGGGCTTGATCCCCAGTAGGGGGCATGCAGGAAGCAGCCAATTAATGATTCTCATCATTGATGTTTCAATCTCTCTCTCTCTCCCTTTCTCTTCTTCTCTGAAATCAATAAAAATATTTTTTTAAAAAATACAGGTGGCAGAGAATCTGAAAAAGGGCAGGAAAACCAGAGACTAGAATTGCTGCTAAGAGTTATGTAGAGACAGATAGCAAGACAGCAGCAAAGTTTCGAACCCTGGTTAGAGTAATTTAGTAACCCAGAGACCTCCATCAATGCACCTTATAACAGATGTAGGGTATAACAACGTACATTTCTGTAACTACTTTAACTTTCCAAAGCTTTTTCATGTCTATCCTCACAACAATTCTGGTGGGCGTGTAGAAGAGGTATTATGAAGTGCATCTGACAGATGGAAAAACTAAAAACGGAGAAGTTAACTAACCGCCTAGGGCTCACAGTGGGTGTGTGATACAGCTACATCTGGAACCCGAGTCTTTCAACTGGCAGCCCTTCACCTCTTCTAACAGAACACATTACCATACGCTGTCCAAGTTCAGCACTACAACCTGGGGTAAGGGGCCAGCTTGTGCAAATGGCTCATGGAGAAATTTCTCTTCTCCCTCTGCTCCTTTAGAATTCTCTGCACATAAAATGAGCAGGGAGAAGAAATAGTGCTCTTTTCTGGGGTTCACTTATCTAAAACTAATGATTAAAAAAACATGAAAAAGCGAGGTCTTAGCTTATGTGAACCCAAAAGTATTCAAGGATGCCAAGGCCATTCCCAAAAGTAAAGCGGTCATAAAAGGTTTTGAAAAAGCCCTGGAAACCAAAAAGAAAGCATCATCTTACACTTGTACAAAATCAGAGTGCTGCCACACCAGGAATACTGCATTCACTTCTTGCCGCCATACCTCAAGGAAGACAATGTAGCTAGAAAAGGTCCAGAGAAGGACAAATAAGATGACCAAGGGCTCAAAGTGGCTTTCACATGACAATAAAACTTAAAATTAGACTCCTTAAAGTGAATTAACATGGGAGGGGGAGAAACTAGGATGAAGTCTGGGATAAATTTAAAAGACCAGTCTTCTACTTTACAAACACAGTAACTGAACATGAGTTATTAACCTCCAAGAAGTCATACTACCAAGTCTGAATTAAATACATTCCAGAAAACAGAATAAAAATGAACTGTTTGCTATAATTAGGGCAATAGAGAGCATTTCTCTAAATATCTGATTTCATTATGAAGGGCATAACCTCTGAAATGAAAACCTTTAATAACCACAGAAGACAAATTACTGAGAATAGACAGCAAAACTAAGCCAATATGTCTCTGGCGAACTTTTTGGGTCACCAACACAGGAGGGAGGAAGATTCTTACCACCCGGTTCCAGAGGGCACCCTGTTTACTTTGCATATCTGGAGTAAGGCGGATATATTGCGTCATCACCATGGCGTTGCCCATCAGATTCCACAATGCGGAACTGCTAGTGCCCACACCTACAGGGAGGAAGTAGATCTGTTCGTACTCTTCCAACACCAACCCATTCAGAAAGCCACCACACGGCCCTCCAAAAGCTGCAGTCATCTCTTCTTTCCCCTTTCATGTCAATTTCCCACCTATCACGCATCAATCTTAAATCCTTACCATCTTCGCAGCTTCTTTTCACAAAGCCCTTCTTAGGCGAAGACCCCACAGCACATCAGAGCTATCACTTTATCCAACCCTTTATCTCTGCCAGAGTAACCATAGCTCAGATCTATTCTTCCCTTTTTATATGTGAGTAAATTGTAGCTCCACGAAAGGAAAAAAAAAAAAAATCCCCGGTTAAACCAAAAAGAGCTTGATCCTTAGGCTTCTGGGGCTGAATCACATTCTTTAAACAATCTCAGCATGACTTTAGCAGATACGTCAGACTGTAACTGAGAGCGAGAGCTGTGTCTACAACCCACAGCATTAGCAGGGACCCACACCATGGCCACAGCCCGTGCACCTGCTAAGTGAACCCACCATCACCCGCGGCCGTAGGGAATGTGCTCTTCCACTGGAGTCTGTTTGCCTGTTTGCTGTCCCCCTGCCTACACTCCAGCGGGGAAACAGGCTTGTGTGAGTTAAGCCAGCTGCACTGCTTTGGTCCCCGTTGACGTCTCCGTACATGTTCTAGTTGACAGGCTGTGCCTAGAAGTCTATGACCCCTAACAGAGCAAAGCTGCCACCCCCGTCACCAACAGGACTCCTGAACTGGAGAAGAACAGGTGTTTCAACGCGCAACAGGATTTTGTCTTCTTTCTCCGTCGGGCCAAGCGCTGCCCCAGCCCCGCCTCCTGCTTTATTTCTGGCCCCTCTGTAACTCCAGCCGGAGACCGGCTCGTTGCTAGTGGCCCTCCATCACTCGCCCCCCTTCGCAGCTCTCTCTCCTTCCCACGCTCCTCCGGTCCGCCGCCGAGCTCTCCCGCGTTCAGGCCCAGCCCCGGCGGCATCCGAGGGCCCAGCGACGACCTGCTGGGAACCTCCAGCGCTGGTGCGGCGCCGGGAGTGGGAGGGAGGCGGACCCCTGCCCTTCGGACCCGTAGCTCCCAAACTTCGCGGGAGTCCCCGCGAGCCCCTACCCATCGCCGGCAGTGGCCGGGCCACGAAGCCCGTCGCCGCCCGCCTCTACCGAGGATCTCAGGTCGCGAAGCCCGCCCCATGCACGATCACCTCGTCCCGGGCGCCTCACCCTGGTAGGGCTTCGACAGCGAGTGTTCCCGCTTCAAGTACTCGAACGTCTGACCCGCCCCGACTTTTCGGGGCCCCTGCCCAGACCCCAACAAAAGGAGAAGGAGCAACATCCTGGACCCATCCCAAGCAGACAGACGCCGCCGCCACCGCCACCGCCGCCACCACCACCCAGAGGGGCCCAGAGTCGCCGCCATCTTTCTCACCACTGTCCCTTCACCAAAAGCCCGCCCCACCTCACAAGCCATTGGTCCATAGAACTACCTTCCCCGCGTCCCATTGGCTCTCATCGAGTCTCCGCCCCCGCAGGTGAGCATCTCACTGATTGGCTGGCTTGGTATAGTTGCCTTGCCAACCCAGGAAGGGGGCGTGGTCAAGTGCCTGCACTCCCTTATTAGTTAGCATTTGTCCTGAGTTCCGCTAGGCCTGCTGGGATACGTAGGGATTTCCATTTTTCTCTGCAAGCTAAAGAAAATTTAAAAAGATAAAATGTTTCTTTTGTGATCTAGAGTAGATTTAAAGATATAAGATGTTTCTTTCTGTTTCACGCAAACGTTCTAACCTCTGTGCCATAGTACCCTCTCCTCTGTGCAGAACTATCCATCAATCAGGATGATATGGAACTGAAAGGAGAAATAGACAAATACACAACTGAAGTAGCTGGAAAATTAGAAAATTTATAAAAGACTTGAACAGCACTATAGAACAACTTGACCTGATGACATTAATAGAAACCACACCCAACAACAGCAGAAGACACATAAGTGCAAAAGAAACATTTGCCAAGATATTGTGGGTCAAAACAACAAAAACCTTCAAAATTTTAAAGAATTGAAAGCACATAAAGCACGTGACAGAACTTGACTAGAAATCCATAACAGAATATTTCAGAGAAATCCCTAAATATTTGGAAATTGAACAACCAATCTATAATAATAAAAGTATAATATGCTAATTAGATGGGACGTCCTTCCAGATGACCTTCCAGACGAAGCCAGGGCTGTGAGGGAAGCCCAGGTCCTGGGTGCCAGAGGGAAGCCGGTGCCTGCAGCCGGGGAAAGGAAGGCCTACTCTTGCACGAATTTTGTGCATTGGGCCTCTAGTTTTTATATAACCCAGGAGAGTGTAGGAGGTACTAGAGGACTTAGCAAGTCCTCTAAGAAATGGAACACAGTAACTAACCCTTTACCTGGGTAAGCACAATAATACACTCAGTTCCCAAATCCAAAAAAGTGACAGTCATCCCAGTTTCTCCTTTACTCACCAATTCCACCATGCAACCAATAATTAATCAAGCCTTGATGACTTTATTCCTATTCTGCAAAGCCATCACATCCTGTCCATCCTCCAATTTATCTGGAACCACAAAATGTTTTTCTAGTATTGTTCTAGCCACCATCATCCACGTAGCCACCCAACTGATCTAAGCAATCCACCATGCCATTTCCTCAGTGTCGATGTTAAATAAGTCGAAACTGGTAAAGCTCTTAGAGTAGTGCCTGGTGCGTAGTAAGCACTATATCATTATCATCATCATTATTAACAGAGCCCTTTTCAGGTAACCATCACTGTAGGGAAAAGATTCAGGCCCCTTAACTTGGCACACAAAGCCCTCTGCCATTGACTCTGGTCCTCCTTGGCCTTATTGCCCTCAGCTCCCTCCCTTCATCTATATGCTCCAGCTTCCCCTCTTCCCTCTCCTTTTCCGCAGCCCATTCCTCATGGAGGCCTTCCTTGACTCCCTCCAGTAGGAGCAGGTGCTCCATTCTGAGCAGTGAGTGTGCCCAAGCACTTTGCCGATCTATGTTTCTATCCTTGTAATAGACTTAACCAAGGTTAACTCTTTTTTCCCCCCTAAGAATAAATATATTTAATAAGAGAAACTTTGAATGCAAGCCTGTTTTACAGGGGGTCAACTTTTAAAAATTAAAGCTGTCACAGCCCTTGATCTTTTACACACTCCACACAGAGCAGATGTCTAGTGATAAAACATGAGGAATTGCAAAGAATCTATTCCATGTCACACCCTCACTTTAAAACCATTCATGGGCTCCCAATTACCACAGAATAAAATCCAAACTCCTTAGTGTAGAATTCAAGGCCCTTCACAACCTGGCTCAAATCAGGTTGTACACGTGTCTATTACAGTGTGTCACCCCGAATAATGTAGCTCAATTAGCAGATTATGTTTGTCTCCAGGCAAGGCTGGGAGCTTCTGGACCACAGGAAGCAGATCTTACTCATTCCAGGCCCTGCCCACTTCCCCCTCTCTCTAACCCAGCGGTTCTCAACCTGTGGGTCGCGACCACTTTGGCGGTTGAACGACCCTTTCACAGGGGTCGCCTAAGACCATCCTGCATATCAGATATTTACATTACGATTCATAACAGTAGCAACATTACAGTTATGAAGTAGCAACGACAATAAATTTTTTTTATATTTTATTGATTTTTTTTTACAGAGAGGAAGGTGAAAGGGATAGAGTTAGAAACATCGATGAGAGAGAAACATCGATCAGCTGCCTCCTGCACACCTCCCACTGGGGATGTGCCCGAAACCAAGGTACATGCCCTTGACCGGAATCGAACCTGGGACCCTTCAGTCCGCAGGCCGACGCTCTATCGGTGACTGAGCCAAACCGGTTCAGGCAGCAACGAACATATTTTATGGTTGGGTCACAACATGAGGAACTGTATTTAAAGGGCCAGAAGGCTGAGAACCACTGCCTAACCCATTACCCAACACATGGAAGGGGTTCTAATTGTTTTGGATAAAATTATTTCCATTGTATTTCTATGTCAGCTGGAATTTTTATTGTGGTAAAATATACATTATTTGAAATTTCCATTTTAACTCCCCCCCCACCCCCCCACCCCGAATCTTCACCCATGGATACATTTTCACTGCTTTCTAGAGAGAGAAGGCAGAGACAGAGAGAGACATAGGTCAGTTGCCACACCCAAAACTTAGGTATGTGCCCTGATCAGGAATCAACCTGCATTTGGTATACGGGACAACATTCCAACCAACTGAGCCACCCAGCCAGGGCCCATTTAACCATTTTTAAATATACATTTCAGAGGCTTTAGTGCATTTATACTGCCAGCTGGATTTTTGATAGATTATCTCAGCAGATCTCTCATTGTAAAATTCATTATGATGAAGAAAAGGGGAATAAAGGAGAGCGGGTGAAAGACAAAATGCGCAGGACAATAAATTCAATGATTTTGTTCAGATTCTTGCAATAGGGAGAGTGATCATTAATGAGGAACGTATTAAAGAAAAGGAAGGTGGCCTGGTAAGGAGGTAACCAACAAGGTCTTATCTGAGTCATCGAAACAAGGTGTACGTGGATCTTACCTTGGAAAATTCTTTTATAGTCAGCCATTTCTCAGAATTCAAAATGGGGTGTTGGGGAGTCACAGAGGGTGGGGGAGGATTTCTTGACTGTAGCTGCTCTCCTGAAGTATGGGGTTCAGATAAAGCTCTACACTGTCAAGGTGTTGAGGGGAGGTGAAGGGAAAGAGAAAAAGGAGCCATGCCCCTCCAACACTGCTCTACACGTGTCTAGAACCTTCTGAAAGCCCAGTGAGGTCTTGACCTACCATCCTTTCAGCTGCTTAATATTCCTCTCTGTCTTGGTGGAATCATCTCCCATGACCCAGTGTTGCACACCTTCAGGGCGTGGGGCATTCATACACAATGCGATTTGTGGGTTCCAGCAGTTCTGGCTGATTCCCCTACTTTCCTGTCTTCAAAGCCAAACAGGTACCTTTACTTAGGAGCACCTTGAAGCCCAATGCCCAAGCTACCCTCCACGACAGAGACTCCAAGGCAGCCTCGTGGCCCCATCCTTCCCTCTCCCTCCCACTTTTCACTTCTTATTTTTTTCAATTAGCAATAATCATGCCTCGGATAAACCTCATTGGCTACGATACTGCCACTGCGCAAAGCTAGCACCCTCCCACCGCCAGGTCCATCATTCCTCCCTCCTCAGGGACCCAGTTTGGGCTCTGAGGTTGGGCCCATCTTCAGCCCAGGTCGAGGTTGGCCTGCCCCCTCCCTTCAGTTCTCTGAGCAGACCCTGGAGCATAGAATGGGACACCGACTAGCTACTTTCCAATGGTGACTTACAAATCTGGCCTCCTAACAAGCCTCAATTAAATAGCCAGGAGTGCTTTTGGCATCCCCAGATTCCTGGTTCCCACTCCCAGACACCTAATTCATCGGTCTGGGGTAGGACCCAGGGGTTTGGTTTTGAAAATATCTCCCCAGAGAGTTTGATATGCGGCCAATTTCCAGAACCAGGGCCCTCTCACATCTAGGATCTCATTGCGACGTCACGATGTCTTGGTGTGGTGGGCATTTGTACTCAGTTCAGAGACTGAATTTCAAGCAGGATACAGCATCTGAATTGAGAGATAGCATTTAGAGATTTGCTTTAAAATAGTCTGGGGGGCCCTAACCGGTTTGGCTCAATGGATGGAGTGTCGGCCTGCGGACTCAAGGGTCCCGGGTTCGATTCCAGTCAAGGGCATGTACCTTGGTTGCGGGCACATCCCCAGTGGGGAGTGTGCAGGAGGCAGCTGATCGATGTTTCTAACTCTCTATCCCTCTCCCTTCCTCACTGTAAAAAATCAATAAAATATTAAAAGAAAAAAAATAGAATAGTCTGGGGGAAATTGTGTGCGTGTTGGGGGGAGGGTGGGATAGATGAAAAAAGCAGGATGTTGATGGATGTTGAAGCGGGATTATGGGTATGTGCGGAGTTCCTCCAGCTCTGTAATAAAAAGCTTTTAAAAATCTCCCTTGGAGATGATTAGGAAATACGCTGGGTATGCATTTATGTTGTTTTCTAAGTTTTCTCCAAGGAATGAAAACTGTAATTAACTATAATCTAGTAAAGTTCATTGTGGCCCATTCAATACAGTGTTTTCATAACTAAAAAGAAAGAGTCTGCAATCTAGAGGAACAGGCAGGGGATGAGAATATGTCAGAGCATGTCATTTCTGTGCAGGGGACAGAGTATTTCTAAGTGTCCTGGGCTGGTTCTTCAAATCAAGCCTACTGCCCAACGCATTAGTAAAGACTTCCCACTTAACATCCTAGCTCTCTTAGCAGTTTAATTTCCCAATATATCAAGGAATTAGTATCAGTATATTATTTTATTGCTGATATTAGTATATTAATTAAGAAATTAGCATTTGGGTTTATCACTCAGTTACTTGTTTAGTCAGTGTGACTTACCCTCCCCAATCTGTTTGCCTGCCCTTCAGTGAATTGATAAAAATCAATTCCTGAGGGCCAGATCTCCATCTGTGGTGACTGATGAAGTGGCAGAAGTCCCACCAATTAGGGACTGCCTCCAGGCATCCAGGTGCCTGCTTGTCACAGAGCTGGAGCATAAGGTTCACCAAGCATGCAGAATGGGTGGGGAGGAGGGAGAAGAATTCCGGCACATTTGAGTTGGAATGCAAACATCTGACCTTTTGAGACCTGGCTCTTTTGTATGACCTTAGGCACATTATGTAATCTCTCTGAGCCTCAAATCTCCTCTCTGCAAATTGGAAGTGATGACACCTACCACACTGGATTGTTGCGAGCCATTCCGTGTAAGATTGTATAAGCAATGCACAGGCACACTGTGGACTCTAGAGAGTTCTATCCGTATCCAAATTACTACTGTTTGTACAGCTTTGTGAAGGTTTGCCTGCTTGTGTTCTGCAATGTGTTTAGGAAAGTGGATTTGGTCCCTTTGGAAGAAAGTACACATGTCAGAAGAGGTTTATTAAATAAAGTGGAAATCACTGGCTCACTTGAGGCTATCACTCAGGGATCTGGGGTACAGAGCAGACATGTGTAATGTGCAAATCCTGTCAGTGGGGTTTATAATTAGAAATATGATAGCCCTGGCCAGGTGGCTCAGTTGGTTGGAGTGTCGTCTCGTACACCAAAAGTTTTCGGGTTTGATTCCTGGCCAGGGCATATACCTAGGTCAGGGGTTCGATCCCCAGTTGGGGTGCTTACGTTTCTCTCTTTCCTTCCCTCTCTCTCTAAAATTAATTTTTTAAAAATATCTTTGGTTGAGGATTAAAAAGAAATATGATAAACTATTGCTTTGAAGATCAAACAGCAAAGAAACGACTTTGGTGGGTATAATCGTCCTCATTCGCCTTCTGCCTGTGGAAGATGAGCCGGTGGAGAAGCCCTGAGCTCTCCAGGAGCTGGGTGGGTGGAGGAGCGCATGGGTGAGCTGACCTGCAGCTATGGCAGAAGCCAAGGGACAGTGTGCATGAGGTTGGAAATTTCCATTCTGGCAGCAGGCAGAGCCCATCACCTCAAGGATGGGCAAGCCCTTTAGGATGAGTGGAAGCCTTGGGGTCGTAGGGAGGACACCTGGGGGCTCTCATGTTTGCTGGCCCAAAGTCCTGAGCCAACCTGATGACGGCTACTTCCAAATCGCAGATTGAGGGTTGTTGGCTCTGGAGGCAAGCCAGGAGGTCAAGGCTAGACTAAGCATTAATTGGTAAAAACTGAAGATTAATGTGTAAGGAGCTTAATTGCAAAAAAGGTGGTTGTATTTCTTTAAATTGAATTCCATATGGTATTTCTTTAAACAACTGACTCATGCATAGCTGCTTTGTAGTAAAGATTTCTATTTTATTTTATTTTATTTTATTAATCCTCACCAAGGGTATGTGTTTCCACTGCTTTTCAGAGAGAGAGGAAGGAAGGGAGGGAGGGAGGAAGAGAGAGAGAAACATCAATGTGAGATCTCATATCGACTGTTGCCTCCAGCATGCTCTCCGACCCAACCTGGGGCAGGGAGCAAACTGGCAATTCAGGTACGTGCCCTTGACCGGGAATGGAACCCATGACCCTTCATTGAGCGTGCCAACACTCTAACCACTGACCCACACTGGCCAGGGGAAGATTTCTATTTTCTATCATGAAGACTTGTACAATGTCTCTTGGTTTCAACATTTCTCAGTGAAAATAACAACTTGGAATTCACTGCACAGAGACAGGTTTGGGTTTCAATTCTTGGCTTTGTTGAACTTGCCTAGTTGCATGACCTTGAAAAAGTTATTTAACCTCTTTGGGATCCAGTTTTTCTACCTGTAAAAAGGAGAGTTATAATAACACCTACCTCACAGAATGCTATGAATATTTAAAGGAAGAAAGATGTGGAAGGCATAGTGCCTGGTACATAGCACTCAATAAATTGGAGTTATTTTTAAAAAATATATATTTTATTGAATTTTTACAGAGAGGAAGGGAGAGGGATAGAGAGTTAGAAACATCAATGAGAGAGTAACATCGATCAGCTGCCTCCTGCACACCTCCCACTGGGGATGTGCCTGCAACCAAGGTACATGCCCTTGACTGGAATCGAACCTGGGACCCTTCAGTCCGCAGGCCGACGCTCTATCCACTGAGCCAAACTGGTCAGGGCTGGAGTTATTTTTTTAAAGTATGTTTTTACTTATTTTAGAGAGAGAGGAAGGGAGAGGGATAGAGAGATAGAAACATTGATGAGAGAGGAGCATCATTGATGGGCTGCCTCCTGCAAGCCCCCTACTGGCGATCGAGATGGCAACCCAGGCATGTGGCCTGAGTAGAAATTGTACCAGTGACCTCTTGGTTTATGGGTTGACTCTCAACCACTGAGCCACACTGCTGGGAAAATTGTAGCTATTTTTATTGTTATTTGGGCCTTCACTTCTGGATTACAATGGCAGCTTCTTAACTAGACTGTCCCCCATTTCATCTACCCAACATACTGCCAACAATTAACCTTCCAAATTTTTAGTTTCCATCATATCACTTCCCCAAAAGAACCTTCTGTTCCTCTTTAATTAGATTAGAACTAAATGCCAATGTAAAACAAAAAGCAACAACAACAAAAAACAGGCAAAATAAACTCATAGATACAAACAGAATGGTAGTTACCAGAGGAGAACAGGGGTGGGGGAAGGATGACGAAGGAAGGAGGGTCAGATAATAATATGATGGAAGTAGACTAGACTTCGGGTGGTGCAATATACAGGTGTCATATTATAAAGTTGTACACATGAAATTTATATAATGTGATTAACCAATGTTAGCCCGATAAACTTAATTAAAAATAACAAAATTACTTAAACATGTTTACATATTTAGAAAAAGACTAGCCCTGGCCGGTTTGGCTCAGTGGATAGAGCGCCGGCCTGTGGACTGAAGGGTCCCAGGTTCGATTCCGGTCAAGGGCATATGCCCAGGTTGCGGGCTCGATCCCTAGTAGAGGGTGTGCAGGAGGCAGCCGATCAATGATTCTCTCTCATCATTGATATTTCTATCTCTCTCTCCCTCTCCCTTCCTCTCTGAAATCAATAAAAATATATTTTTTT
>NW_005355890.1:1589712-1598043 GCF_000412655.1 Myotis brandtii | reverse complement strand
AAAAAAAAGAAAAAGACTAAATCAGTTTGAAGGCCAATGTCATGACTATGGCTGTTACTTTATTTATTTAACATGTTGTTGTTTTTTATTGATTTCAGAGAGAGGAAGGGAGAGAGAGAGAGAAAGAGTTGGAAACATCAATGATGAGAGAGAATCATTGATCAGCTGCCTCCTGCAAGCCCCCTACTGGGGTTCGAGCCCACAACCCCAGGCATGTGCTTTGACCAGGAATCGAACCAGTCATGGGTCAACGCTCAACCCCTGAGCCACACCGGTCGGGCTGTGGCTGTTACTTTAAAAGAAACTGAGGGCCGCCGGGCCAGAGTGGCTCAGTTGGTTGGCCATCATCCCGTGCACCGAAAGGTTGCTGGTTCAGTTCCTGGTCAGGGCATGTGCCTGGGTTTCGGGTTCAGTCCCTGGTTGGAACAAGTACAGAAGGCAACCAATTGATGTTTCTCACATTGATGCCTCTCTCTCTCTCTCTCTCTCTTTCTCTCTCTCTCTCTCTCAAAAAAGAAACTGAGGGCCTCTGGAAGGTTTGATCAGAGCAAGTTTATAATATAATTTATGTTTTTGTGGGTTTTTTGTTTTGTTAATCCTCACCGAGGATATTTTTCCATTGATTTTAGAGAGAGTGGAAGGGAAGGGGAGAGACAGAGAGAAAGAAACATTGATGTGAGAGAGACACGTCAACTGGTTGCCTCTCACATGTGTCCTGGCCAGGGCTGGGGATCTAGCCTGCAACTGAGGTACATGCCCTTGACCTGAATCAAACCCAGGACCCTTCAGTCCTTGGGCCAATGCTCTATCCACAGAGCCAAACCGGCTAGGGCAAATTTATGTTTTTAAAGTATCACTCTGGTTGCTGCCTTGAGAACAGATTGTAGGAGGGGAAGGGCGAAAGCAAGACAAGGTGTAGTGGGAATCCAAGTGAGAAAGGGGGGTGCCTGGGGCCTGGGGGAGGCAAAAGAAGTGGAGAGGGGTAGTAACTGGATTTTAGATGTATTTTCAAGGTGCAGCCAACAGGATTTGCTGAAGGATCAGACAGTGGAATTAGAAAAGGAAAAGAATAAAGAATGACTTGAAGATTTTGGCTACAGCAACTGGAAAGATGGAATTGCCATATGCTGATAGAAGGGAATTATGAGCAATATATGTTTTGGAGAGGGGAAAAATCAGTATTTTAATTTTGGTGATTTAATTTTAATGTATGTGTTTATCTAAGCAGAGAACAGGTCCTCTGACCCCAACTATCACCCCAGTAAGACCAAATTTCCAATCTTTAAAAGAAACTGTTGGGGGCCCTAGCTGGTTTGGCTCAGTGGATAGAGCATCAACCTACAGACTGCAGGGGTCCCGGGTTTGATTCCAGTAAAAGGCAAGTACCTCGGTTGCAGGCTCCTTCCCAGCCTGGTCCCTGGTTGGGGCGCATGCAGGAGGCAGCCGATCAATGATTCTCTCTCATCATTGATGTTTCTATCTCTCTCTCCCTCTCCCTTCCTGTCTGAAACCAATAAACATACATTAAAGAAAAAAAGAAACTATTAGGGGTCTGGGTGGGGGAAGTTCATCAGTTGCTCAGTAGAGAGGATTTCCCCTCACCTCCTAAAATAGCCAGCTCCAAATGGACCCCAGTGACCCCTGCCACCTGCTATATATGCCTTTGTTTAGTGCCCTCCCACAGTATATCAGTTTGGATCCATATGACCAATAGAATATGGAAGACGTGGAAATATGTCTAAAAGCCCAGGCTGGACTCCTGATTGCCCACACTCGGTCAGCTGTGGCCTGGGAGCTTTTCTCCAGGCCTGGTCAGTTGCCTATCCATCTAGAACCCATGGAAGTGGAGGTGGGACAGGTCCCCAGAAGGAAGGAAGGTAACTGTTGTCAGGAGAAGGGGACAGGAAGTGGAAGTAGGACAGCAGTTACTCACATCTGAGCTTGATCTTGCCTTTACCTTCCGCCCTTGTTTGCCCAGGAAGAATTATGCATAAAAGAATTTAAATTAGGATAGAACCTGATGATCTGATCCAGTGCCCTCACATTAGAGATAAAATAAAGGCCCTGAAGCCTAGCAAGGTGAGCTGGTTGCGGGAGGCTCTCCAGGGATTTGGTGCCTTGGCAAATGTTGGAGCAAACCTGAGAATATCTCAACACTCGGGGAAGAAGATCTCAAAGGCTGTCTCCCTTTCTGGATAGGTCTAGAGACAACGAGATTTGGGAGTCAGGAACCTGCCTAATTTCTGACCTGGGGTGATTTATTGCCTCATGTGGATGATGCCAGGCACGGTGGGTGTGGTGCCACTTACATGGAGAACATTCTAGCCCACCCATCCTCCCAGGCTTCCTCCAAAGGCAATTCCAGTGGACGTCATGAGCCACAAATGGGACCTGTATTTTTCAAATTGTGGATCAGTCAAGAAATCAATGTAATTGGGTCAAGATCATATTTTTTTTAAAGAAATAGGATAGAGCAGAAATTATATCAACATGTAAATATAGTCTCATGAAAGAGTTTTCTCAGTTGTAATTTTATAGAGAGAGCTACTGGCTAAATTGTTCCTCCTCATTTCCCACCCCTGTCCCCCAACATTACTATTCCTACCCCCTTTTAAAGGGAAATCCAATTCATGCCACAAATGCAGATGGAATGCTGAGCTCCAATACAGAGATGACCAGGACACAGGTTTGGCCTTGAGGGACTCTCACTCCAGTCCAGAGCAGGGAAGAGAAAAAAAAATGAAGAGGTAGACAGTGGGGGGAGGGGGGGCAGAAGACCTTCCATTTTCTACTTTATACACTCTGTGTCATGTGAATTTGTTGCAATGAACATGTATAACTGAGCATTTTAAAAGCCCAGTAAAAATATAAAAATACACAAATGAATAAATGAATGAAATGTCATGTGAAATCCTGGCCCACGAGAAGGAAAAGAAACCAATTTTTAGGGAGAAGCTCTCAGACGTGGGCTCATTTAGTCCTTTCAATACAACTAGAAGGGTCTCTGGGTCCTCATTCTAAAAATGGAGGAATGCGAAGCCCTCAGAGGCAAAGTGCGTTACCCAATTCACCAGCTGGGGAGGGACAGGGCATGACATGGCTGTTGTAGCATTTCTCCATTGGCCAACTAAGGAAAAGGGTCAGAAACTAGAGACACTGACTCCAAGAACTTTGTTCTTAAGCCTTCCTTGGTAAATACTAAGCGTTTGTCATCCTGGGGGAAAAGGGGAGGGGGGCCTCCGTTTTGAGAGGCAGAAGGAAAAGCTTGCTGGGGCGGCCAGTCTTGAGGACAGAGGGCGCTGCAGCACACCAGGGAGGAAGGAGGCAGAGAGGAGAAACAGCCAGCAGAGCCCTGGTCCCCAGTGCGGGGTGGAGGGGCTTCTCAGGCCCTGTTCTGCCTGGGACTCCTCACAGGGACCTCGGTACCACAGGGGCTTCCTAGCAGGCCTTGCCTTCCACGCCATCAGGCGTCCCTCTCTCCCTGGCCAGCCTTGGCAGCCTGAGCCCTTTGTTGCCGTGAAAGCCCTCCTGCCGCACCTCCACCAGCTTTACCCACCCCCAGCCTCCCTTCTTCCTCATTCTCCTCCTCTGAGTTTCTCCCTCCACAGGAAGAGGAAGAGAAAAAAACAATCCTGGGGCTGGCATTCGACAGAGACACATTGGAGCTAAGGGAATGTGAGTATCCTCTTAAAAATTTCGGCCCCATCATTTGTCATTGTCATGGCTACTGATCATGTTTATTGGGCTCTTGAACCAGGGCCAGGCATTGTCTCATGAGCACTCAGGAATGTCCCCAGAGTCCCAGTCACACAGGCACTCCATGGCCCAGAACTGTGCCTGACCCCCCACGGTGGGGCATCCTGCCTCCTGTGGTCCTACCCCACAGCAGAACAACCTGTGCTATGGCCACGGAAGTCTTAAAGCTGCCCAGTTAATATGCACTCTTCCTCCCTCGCTGCTCTGGTACCCTCCATGGGCCTGGACCCGCTGACTGAACGTCTTCACCCCTCCTCTGACTCAGTGAAGTGCCTGCTCCAGGTGGAAACTGCGGCACTGGGTCCTCGTGCTCTTATTACTGGGATGACCAGAGCTGGTACCACCCCAGCTGGCCCCAGGCTCACTTTGTGGAAGGATGAGTGTGCCTCCCCTCCTGAGACAATTTAATGGTTTGCATGCATCCTGTAAACACTCAGGTTCACTGTAGATTATGGATGGCAGGTGGACAGGCCACGGCATGTAGTGACAGTGGTCCGAGCCTCACTCTGAGGTGTCCCATTGCTCCCATCCAGGTTCAGGGACCCCAGGACCCACAGCATCCCCTGAGGGACTCTGCCCAGGCTCTGAGCTCCGACAGCAGACAGGCACTTCTCTGCCAGCAGCTTCCCACCTTGGAGACCCAGAAATTAAAGATGGAGAAGAATCCAGGCCGGAAGGGCCACATCCCAGGGAGTGGAGATCCCAGGTGACAAGCCAGGACCCATTCACCATCTGAACCTCAACGTCAGCACAACACCAGGAACAGAAGAAGGGTTGATGGACCTTTGAGACTGTCTGCACAGGACCAGAGAGCAGCAGCCTCAACCATGGAAGTGTAGGCCTGCTGCCATGGGGCCTAACCGGAGAGAACCTGTCAGATCCAAGATCTCCCCAATAGAGTGCTTGGAGATGCTCAGGGGTCAGGTATCAGAACCCCGCTGAGAGAGACCCCCAAACTTCTTACTTGCAAATGGCGGCAACTCAGATGAGTGAGGGCTTCCACCGGGAGGCAGAGAATCAGGTCTGCCCCCAGAGGAGTGAGGCTTCTCATTTGCTGGTTACATTCTGCCTCTTCCACAGCCTGGTTCACAGGAGCCACACACGCTTCCAGGCGTCCTGCCTCTTCCTGTTAGTGGGTCTCCGTCTCCATGTTGTCCTCACCATTCTGTGGGAGGTTTTTCAACTCTGCAGGTGTGGAAGGTTAAATGACCTAACCAGGAACACAGGCCGTCAGTAAATGCATTTGAACTCCTCTGGGCCTCCAGTACCTGCTGTGACACTTACCGCTTCACACTGCATTTCTCTTTTACCAAGGGAGTCTCTGCTAGGTCAAAGGCGCTGGGAGGGCAAAGAGAAATCTCATTTCTTTGCTTCATTGGTTCTGCCCTATTCATTAACCTCAGATATGGATATAATCGTGCATGGGTGTATTTATTTATTTATTTTTTTAAATCCTCACCCGAGGATGTTTTTCCATTGATTTTCAGGAGAGTAGAAGACAGAGGGAAAGACAGAAAGAAACATTGATGTGAGAGAAACACATGGATTGGTTGCCTCCTGCAGGAGCCTCAACCAGGGCAGTGAGGTGGGGGAGGCGCCAAGGGAGGAGCCTGTAATCAAGTATGTGCCCTTGACTGGAATCAAACCTGGGACCTTTGGTTCGCAGGCCAATGCCCTATCCACTTAGCCAAACCAGCTAGGGCAGTGGTCGGCAAACTGCGGCTCTGCAAACCGCGGCTCACGAGCCACATGCGGCTCTTTGGCCCCTTGAGTGTGGCTCTTCCACAAAATACCGACTTCTGCGCATGGGCCACGACGTTTCAATTCACACTGTATGTGCGCGCCTGCACGTGGTATTTTGTGGAAGAGCCACACTCAAGGGGCCAAAGAGCCGCGTGTGGCTCGCGAGCCGAGGTTTGCCGACAACGGAGCTAGGACCATGGGTATTTAAATGAACTTTAGCAAAGACTGATTTTTCCTGCCAGACCCTCACCACTCAATTATCTCAACAGCTTATATTTTCCTTTCCCTTGTTGGCTTCTGTCACTGGACTCAGTGCATATGTTCAGAGTCTCTGAGTACAGACGGTCTGAAGAGAGCAAAATAAAAATAGCCAATTGGTCGATAATTGAATGGGCAAGTGCCAAGGGGACAGCACTGGTCCTAAAGCCAGCTGGGAAGAGGTGAGGTGGGGTGGGCGGTAGCCTCCCTGAGAGCTGGGCTTGCTCTGAGGTAAGCCCATGCAGGTGGCTCCTCCTGGCCGGGCAGATGGCAGGAACAGTGGGTCCAGGGTCCTGCTTTCTGCTTTTATTCTGTGTTGGCCAGTGCCCATCCTGGGGCTCCTGTTC
This sequence comes from Myotis brandtii, assembly GCF_000412655.1. NCBI lineage: Eukaryota > Metazoa > Chordata > Mammalia > Chiroptera > Vespertilionidae > Myotis > Myotis brandtii. The sequence goes on along the minus strand of NW_005355890.1, from coordinate 1,591,939 downwards.
CTGAAAACCTGACACTCACTGTGGAATATAAAGTGAGGCACCGCGGTGCATGGGACTGCTCCACGCTGGCCAATATGCACGCCCTCTGCCATCAATTAATTGAATCAGGACTCCACTATCAGGACACCTCTCATAGCCTGTAGGACTGTTTAGACTCTTTCAGGCTGGTATTGATTGCTGCTTTTTTTGGCAAATAGTATACTAAAACAAAAATAAACACAAGGGTTTGTGCAGGCACAGAGGAAAGTGGATTCTGTGTCTCCAGGGCTGCGAAAAAAACTTGCTCTGAGACCCAGTGGGCAAATTGGCACCCGATGCTCCCTTCAGTGCACTTCTGCAGTTATTATAAGGATGTTTGTCTGTCTCCTTCTCCGTAATAGGGCAGAAGCCACTCTCTTCCCCATACTCCTTGAGTGCTCAATTCATAGTTGCCGGCTGCTACCAAGACAGGGCTGTCCAGGAAGCAGTCATTTAGGGCTAGGCTAGGCCTGGTGCCCGCCTCTCAGCTCCAGTTTCCACATGCAGCTGCCCCAGCTGGCCAGTCACCACCCCAATTTGGGGTTATGGGTTTGGTCCCGGAAGGACAGGCAACAACAACAACTACACAGCCAAAGAACCTTCACAGAGATGTCCTGCAGTGCTGGGTGCCTAGGCCAGGTGTTCCCACCCTTAGTGGAGTGGTTCTGCATGATCATTTAACCCTCATTTCACAGATGTAGAAACTGGGGCTGAGAGACATCAGCTTGCCTTACCAAAGTTACACAAGTCTGCTGTTCAGATGATGGTTTGGAAGGACCCAACTTTGTGCCTAGACTCAAGCTCTTCATGTGTAATACGGAAATAATGACATCACCCCTTAGGTAAGAATGTTATATATATGATTACTTGTTTATTGCTTGTTTTCTACTCTAACTGTAAACTCCAGTGGGCAGGGACTTTGGCTTATTCATGCTATGTTGTCAGAGCCTAGAACAGGGGTGGGCAATCCCTGGCACGCGTGCCAAACATGGCACGTCAGTAACTTTTGCTGGCACGCGAAACCCTCACTTATAATCTTCCATTTACAATTGTGAATCTTTGTTCTCAGTGATGAATTTTGTTAAGTCTCGTAATAGGAGTAGCCTGATGGATGAAAGTAGTAGCTCGTGCATATCTCTGAAGGTCACGAAATATAAACCTGATGTAAAATCTCTGTCATCGGTGATGCAGCAGAAAAAGTCCCACTGATAATATCAAACGGAGTCATAAAGTTTTCTGTCGGACTATCAGTGTACATGTATACATTAAAAATAAATGTATTTTTCATCATCATATACTGTGTTTTTGTCGCTCGAATGAATTTTATTATTTCTTCAAGGTTCTTCACATACGTACACCTTAAGTGATATCAAATAGGCGTAACATGTTCTCAAAAAATTAGGGTTGGCACGCAGAAGAATTTTGAGTCAGAGATTTTGCTGGTTTTGGCATGCACTCACAAAAAGGTTGCCCACCCCTGGCCTAGAACGAGTGCCTGGCACAGAACAGGTGCCTGGCATACAGTAGATGCTCCATGCTTGTGTTATAAATGGAAATGACGTGAAATCAGCCCAGGCCAGACGCTGGCCCCTTCTATCTGCAGGTACATTCTATAGCCCAGCGGTTCTCAACCTGTGCGTCGCGACCCCTTTGGGGGTCGAACGACCCTTTCACAGGGGTCGCCTAAGACCATCGGAAAACACATACATAATTACATATTGTTTTTGTGATTAATCACTATGCTTTAATTATGTTCAATTTGTAACAATGAAATTGGGGGTCACCACAACATGAGGAACTGTATTAAAGGGTCGGCATTAGGAAGGTTGAGAACTACTGCTATAGTCTTATTTCCTGACTTCCCCTCCACCCGGGGCAGCCACAGACCGAAGGAAGCCTCGAGCCTGGGGCTGGGGCAAACTACCGCTGACCTTAGGGGAAGGTCAGCAAACCCCCTGGAGTGCGAGGCCAGAACGGTTTGCAAGAGGCTGACTGCAGGGCCCTGGTCTTGACTTCTCCAGGCTTAAGCCCTCTGGTTCCCCTTTTCTTTTTTTCTGGGCAGAGCACAGCGCGGTGCGGTTCCGCAGAGAAGACCCCGGCCAAGAGCTGCCGAGTTCTGGGGAAGGAGCAGGGGCAGGGGAGGCGGACCCGGCAGACGCCAAGCCCCGCCAGCCGCGGAGTAAGGAGGTGCTGCCAAGAGAGCAGGTCG
>NW_005355890.1:1580706-1589276 GCF_000412655.1 Myotis brandtii | reverse complement strand
CTGCTGTGGGCGCGGGGGGTCCGGGGCCAGGGAGACCCCCAGCGGAGCACAATCCTTGGCATGCGATTGGCGAGCTGCGACAAGCCGTGTGGGATGAACCCGGATGGCATCATCTTTGTGTCCGAGGGCAGCACGGTGAACCTGAGGCTGTACGGCCACAGGCTGGGCTCCATCTCCAGCAACCTGATCTCCTTCACGGAGGTGGACAACTCCGAGGCCCTCCACAACTCCACCCACTGCCCCGAGCTCACCAAGGACCTGGTCGTCCAGCAGCTGGTCAACGTGAGCCGCGGGAACACGTCCGGGATGCTGGTGGTGTTCACCAAGTTCCTCCGGAGGAGCGAGAACATGAAGCTGTACGCGCTGTGCACCCGGGCCAGCGTGGACGGGCCCTGGCAGAGGTGGACCGATAAGGACTCGCTGCTCTTCATGGTGGAGGAGGCGGGGAGGTTCCTGCCCCTCTGGCTGCACATACTTATCATTTTGGTGCTGTTAGTGCTGTCGGGCATCTTCTCTGGCCTCAATCTGGGGTTGATGGCCCTGGACCCCATGGAACTGCGCATCGTCCAGAACTGTGGCACGGAGAAGGAGAGGCGCTATGCTCGCAAGATCGAGCCTATCCGTCGCAAAGGCAACTACCTGCTCTGCTCGCTACTCCTGGGAAATGTGCTGGTCAACACCTCTCTCACTATCCTTCTGGACAACCTCATCGGGTCCGGGCTCATGGCCGTGGCCTCCTCCACGATCGGCATTGTCATCTTTGGAGAGATCTTACCTCAGGCCCTGTGCTCCCGGCACGGACTGGCTGTGGGTGCCAACACGATCGTTCTTACCAAATTCTTTATGCTACTCACTTTCCCCCTCAGCTTCCCCATCAGCAAGCTCCTAGACTTTTTTCTGGGCCAGGAGATTCACACCGTTTACAATCGGGAGAAACTGATGGAGATGTTGAAGGTGACAGAGCCCTATAATGACCTCGTGAAGGAGGAACTAAATATGATTCAGGGGGCCCTGGAACTACGGACCAAAACCGTGGAGGACATCATGACCCAGCTCCATGACTGCTTCATGATCCGCAACGATGCCATCCTGGACTTCAACACGATGTCCGAGATTATGGAGAGTGGCTATACCCGCATCCCCGTGTTTGAGGATGAGCAGTCCAATATCGTAGATATTCTCTATGTCAAAGACTTGGCCTTCGTGGACCCCGATGACTGCACCCCCCTCAAGACCATCACCCGCTTCTACAACCACCCCGTGCACTTTGTCTTCCATGACACCAAGCTGGACGCCATGCTGGAGGAGTTCAAGAAAGGTAAGGCCTGAGCCGCTAACTTTGGTCACACCGCTCTGGTCTGTTCCTTTTGTGGGACTCTGCCCCTTCGCCCCCATCACTTTCTAGGTCTCTGGGATGAATGGTATTCGGGGCAGCAAAACAGTTAAGCATCTGCTGTCTGCCAGGTCCTGTGTTTTGCTTCAGCTGAATCAAAGCTGAATAAGACTCTTGCTCATTTGGAGGATGGAGCGAGACCTCAGGGAGCTCTCAAGCACGACAGATGAAGGCAGTTGCCTTAAGGGGGCCAGGACCAGGGCACAGAGATTAGGTCGGGAGCATGCAAGTCTGATTGGGGTGGGGTGGGGAAGGGGCTGGGGAACTGGAAAAACCTTCACAAGGGAGGGAGTGTATGAGGAGAGCCTTAAAAGGTGGAGAGACTTGGTACCCGAGGTAGAGAGAACCCCAGGAGCAGAGAACCCAAGTTGGGGGGGAAAGGATGTACTTGTGGCCCAGCAGGTGGTCCTGTTCAGGGAGGATACAGGCTCCGCTGATGAGTGGTCAGCAGGGGCGGGGCTGAGGCATCAGGGGCCTGGGGAAGGGCCTGAAGGTCAGGATGGGAAGTTTGCTAGGAGCTGGGAGCTAAGGACGGTTTGTGAGCAGGGGAATGACATCACTGGAGCTCCTAGCTCACAGGAGTCGATTGGGAGCTCCGAACAGTGCCAAGCAATGCTTTCGACTCTTCAGCAGAAGCAAGCAGGTTAAGTTTTGGTTATTGTTCTCCCTTTCCCTGGCATCAAACCTAAGCTTCCCTCCTGTGGGCTGCTGGAATCTTCAGCTGGCCTTGTGTCCCCTGTGTTTTTCTTCCTCACATGGGTTCTTGACCTGTTCTCAGGTTGTCAGAGAGGCACTTGGAGGGTTTACACACCAGCCTCAAAGCTCAGCAAACTTTCCTTCTTCCAGCAAACTTTCCTCCCACCTCTGCCACTCCAAGCCCTCAGTGGTGGTAAACAAGCCAATTATGGAGTAAAACCCTCCTAGGCCACAGGGAATGAGGAGGCAGAAAGGGAAGCTCTTTGTGAAGGAATGGAGAGGGGAGGAGCTCATCCTAAACCCAGGACTTTGCTTGTTTCCCATAGATAGGGCTCCCTCTGGCGAAGCTCCCCGGGCCACCTAGGGCCAGGGGCAACTTCTGAGCAAGCCCCAGACCCTTGTCAGTTCATTTCTGGGGCAGAGTGCAGGGGAGCCTGGAACTGGCTGGATGGGTGGGATAGGGAGGAGCTGGCCTGGCCAAGTTTGGTCTGAAAGATGCTCGGGTCGCTGCTAGGGTGGGGGTTGGTACCCAGTCTTTTCCAGTTTGGCAGACTGCAGAGGGATGGACCAGAGGGACAGAGGTGGCTGGTGATGATGGCACCGCCTCCCTGGAGCTTTGGGGTGCAGACCCTAGAACCTGTTTCTTCCAGGTCCCCGAGCCTGGGGCAGAGGCACTTGGAGGGTTTACACATCAGCCTCAAAGCTCAGGGCACACCCCCCTCTACACCCACCCTGCAGACCCTTGGCCCTGAGGACTTCTCCTGTGTCCTCGATGAGGAGCCTGGTGAGAACTCGCTATGGGGCTTACTCCTGGTCTTCAGGACTGTTGCTGGTGACCCACCCACAACAATCAGTCAGATTGTTGCAGCCAGAATGGATGGTCAGCAGATCAGTAGAGCTAAGCTCTCACATGGTGGGAGCTTCCTGAATCTTGGCAGGGCCATCTTTGGACTCTTGTAAAAAATAAAAAATAAATTAAAAGGCCACTTCACATCTCTATTGAGCAGATCTCTTCAGATGCTGTCTCTCCTCCTAACAGAAGGGGGTTGATAATTCCGTGGAAACGCAGGCGCAGTCTGCCCGGTGCAGCACCAAGTCCTGAAGATGTGGGTGTGACAGGATGGTCACCCCAATGAACACACTTGGGCTTCACACTATCACCTCCCCGTTTCTAGTCTTAACTCACTGCTATGCTATTCCTCCCTCCTCCTCCCAGTATGGCCTTTTCCAGATCTTTCCATCTGACATCTACCTTTTCAGTCTGAGGCCATCTAGGACGTGGCAGACATTAGTGTACACCTGCAACCTAAGAGATTTTCTTTACCAATTTGGTGTTTGGAAGGTTCTTTTTTAGCTAAGAAAAACAAGTGAAAAAAGAAAAAGAAAAACAAGTGAGCTGGGGTGCCTGTGCTTCAGTGGCCCTGAGCACCTCCTAGTTGGGTAGGGCCCTGAGCTCCAGCTGCGTCTTCTAAGTTAATTTTGACTCCTTCTTGCTCCCAGCATTATAAGCTTCTTGAGGGTAGCGATTCTGCCCGATTAGTGTTCTCACCACTCAGTGCCTGGCAAAGAGAGGAGCAGTAAGTGCTTGTTACACAATGAATGAATGAACGAACGAATGAACAAACAACAAATGAACGGATGACTGACTGGCAAGCCCTACTGGCATTCCTGCTGTTCCTGGAACATACCATGACGCCCCCAGCCTGGGCCTTTGCCCTAACTGTTCCTCGGCTGGAATGTTCTTCCCTGGATGGCTCACTCTCTTCCTTTACTTATGTCTGCTTCAGCTTCACCTTCTTCATGAGGCCTTCCTGCTTCCTGCTCCCCATCCTGTGCTTAATTTTCTTTTTCTCATAGCACATATGACTTTCTAACAGCCATGTAGTTTATGAACTTACTGTGTTGTTTATTGTCGTCCCCTCTCATTATAATAAAGTTCCAAAAGTCAGGGCGCTCTGTTTTGCTCGCTGTTGTGTCCCTAGCCCCTGGGATGGTTCTTGGCACAGAGCAGACCTCAATAAAAAGCCACTGGGTGAATGAATGACTTGTCAGGATTGAGAGAGAGAGAGAGTTACCCCATTTCAGTCGTGTTAGGATTTTGAGGGGCTGACAAGGGATAAAGAAAAATGGGTGCTTGACTTTCCCAGCTGCACCAAGAAAGACCGGAGGAGCTCCTGCGATGCATGTGTCTTCATGGTTTGGGTCAGGGGCTGAGAAGCAGAGCCTGAGATCTTGAGTGTGACACATGGTTCCCCTTCCCCATGCCTCAGTTGCTCTGTAAGTGGTCTTTGACCATCAGGAATTTACATAGCTTCACGCATTAATATTAATGAGTCATGAATATGCTCCTGCACACCGAGAGACAGGCATGGGATCTGGGCTTCCCCTCGACAAGGCAAGGGGCTTCTAGCTGCTTCTGCCTCTCAAATCAAGGCAGTTATCATTAGATCTTTATTGAGCCCATCCGCGTGCCAGACACAGTGCTAGGTGCTGCAGGGCCTCAGGAGTAGACCCTCTAGTTCAGTGTTCTCAACCTTGGCTGCACATTAGAATCACCTGGGAATCTTTTTAAAATCCTGATTTCTGGGTCTCATTCTCCGGAAATTTCATGAGGCCCAGAAATCAGGATTTTAAAAAGATTCCCAGGTGATTCTAATGTGCAGCCAAGGTTGAGAACCACTGCTCTAGTTGGTGAGAGCTGTTAGGACACTGAGAATGGCTGGTACGATTTGAACTTTGGCCCTTGCACTTAAACCTCACCTAGAACTGTTTGCAGTACGGGTGTTGTGGTTGAGTTTGTCTATAGCTGGAAATCTTAGAATAAAAGCTCCCTGGACTATTCCTGGGCCCGGCTGCATTTTTCCTGCCCACAAATGCGCCCGCAGGCTCTGATGGAAAGTATGAATGAACTCTCCAGAAGGAGGTCCAGAGGTCAGGAGCGCAAGCCCCGCACTGGAGCTACCTTCCAGCTTGCCACTGTGCCCCTCCCTCTGTGACACTCCTGCCCCTCCTAGGCACTTAGCTCCGCTTTAGTCATCCTATCTTTCCCCACCCAATTTATAACCTTCCAGCCCCCTGTAAAGAGCTACGTTTAAGCTTCATCCAGCTCGGTCACTGACCCAGGAGGTGACCTTGGATCGATCAGGCTCCTCTTAGCGATTTCGTGGGTTATATGTTGGAGGGAAAACTAGAAGTATTTTCATCAAAACTCCTCCCATATTTCCATGTATGCCACATCACATTGCCCCCACCTACTTACTTTTATTCCTGAAACAACTTTATAAAGTCAAAAAAAACACTGTGTAATTTTACATTCACTTTTGGTTCCCACCATCTGCCACACCTTCAATATCTTACACCCCCCCTCCCCCAGTTACCAGGGAAACAGACATGTAAACAGAGGTTAGCTGTACACAGCTCAGGTAGGTGCAGTGGGGCCAAGGAAGGAAGGCCAGGCCTGCGAGGTGCTTCTGAAGTCCAAACAATGGGACTCATCAGAGATGTCAGGGCTGGCAGATGGTTGTGAACAGCTGAGGTTTCTGCTTGGGGTTCAGTTGGATGGTGTTGCCATGTAGTATAAGTGGGGTGGGGGCGGGGGAGAGCAGAGCCAGTTTGGGAAGGGTGAGGGGAAGGGTGTAGCAGAAAATAATAATGGTGTGACCCTTTATTGGACATCTCTGTGCCCAGCTGCCTGCACACCAGAGCTTCTCACACTTGACCGTGGGCTGACTGCCTGGGTGTTTCGTTAAAATGCAGATTTGAGCTCAGTGGGTCTGGGTGTGTCTGAGAGGCTGCATGTCTGCCAAGCTCTCAGTTGATGCCTACACTGCTGTTCCTGGGCGCTACTGAGCAGCGCGAGGGTGCAGCCCATCTGTGGGCGTGCAGGGGAAAGTGCCCTGTGGGGCTTGGGAGTGAGACCAGGACCAGTTGAGGAGGCCCGAGATCAGCCAGGAGCAGGCAGAATGTGTGGAGAAGGCAGGCGCTTGGCTAAAGTGGCTTCTGGGAGAGATGAAAAAGAGCCAGGCAGGCATGGTTTGGGGAGCCTCCTACAAAGGTCAGATGAGGGCGGAGGGTGAGGGCCCAGCACAGACAGTGGGGTAGACAGTGAGTCACAGAGTGCTTGGAGAGGGCAGCCGCAAGCAGCTGTGCACCTGGTCTCAGCTTCACCTGGAAACTGTCTCAATTGGGCCGGTGATTTGATCTCCAGAAGCTGCCTGGGGGCAAGTGTATCTGAGAGAGTGACAGGAGCTGCCTGCTAGGGCAGAGGTGCCGGTGGCAGCTGACAACACACTGGCCAGGCTCCTCCTCTCCTTTTTTTTAGTGTGGTGCTTGCGGGCAGGGAACTTGGCACCTCTTGCCCTCGCCAGCACCGTGAAGTCTGTGGGCAGCTTCTGCGGAGGAGTCAGGACTGGGAGCTGTTTCCGTCTTCTGTTGGCAGTTCTGTGCTAAAGTAGTTGTGTCCTGGAAGGCACTGCCTTACCTCTCTAGGCCCTAATAAGAGCTTCGATCATACTGAGATCATACCGGCGTTTCCTTTTCAAAGTCTTCTATTTTTCATTAGAAAGTGCAACTCCAGAGTTTTCCTGGACTCCTCTGGTCAGGACGGGAGGTACTGAACAGATGTTTAACCTGGAAAATAGATGAGAGAACAGCAACACAAAACCACAGGACTGTCCTGCAGGAGAAATAGAGGAGGGGCTGGTGCTCGTCTGGGGAAGTCTGGGAATACATTCCAGAGGAGGTGACATTGCAGCTGATCTTCATTGCAGCTGGATCTTGAACTGGACCACAGGATGAGAAATGAGCTTACCAGGCCAACGTAGTATGAACTGCTTTTATGTATTGTGACTGCTTCTCAGCCCTTTCTAGAAGAATTTCGAGGTCAGGCCACCACAAGCCTTCTCTCTCCACTCTTTCCTCCCAGTTCGTGCTGTCACACAGGCGCTGGGGGAATGGAACAGCAAGGACACCCAAAGGAAGGAAAGGCACCTCGAATTGCCTTTGGTCTCATCTCCTTGAGGGCAGGGACAGAGGAGTGCTTATCAGACACTCTCCTAAAAGGCCACACAGCCAGGGAGAGGAGAGTGTGCCCAGATGGGGAGGCTGGACCAGGCCCTTTTGTCACAGTCACTTGGTTCGTTCAGCCCAGCCTATGGGGAGGCCTGGGCACCTCTCTTGTCCTAAGCCGGCTCTCTCTCGAAGCCTCCCTTTTGTCTTAGGGATTTTTTTGAACTTCTCAGTAGAACTTGCCAGGAGGATGTGAGCATTACGGAATTTCCCCCAGTTGCCCAACACGGTCCTCAGCTAAGGGATGGGGAGCAGCTTTCTGGCACTGTTGCTGCCATTTGATCCAGCCCTGTCCTCTCCTCTGAGCCATTCCTGTACCTCAGGTTACCCCTGGCATCACACTTGAGTGTGCTGAGACATCCTGCTGTCAGAGGCTTTGTGGCTACGTAAGGGACTCCTGCTCATTTCATAGGCTAGAGTCTGGACTCCTTAGTCTGTTCCTGTTCTGTTTATTATGTGACTTTCTTTTTACTAGTGGTTATTATTTTAAAAATATAGTTCATTGTTAGAACTTTAGAAAACACAGAAATGTACAAAACAATCTACATGATTGTGACCTAGAACTACTTGTATTTTTTATTTTTTAAAAATGGCTTTGTAGCAGCTTTATTTTTTAAATCAACTGTAACATTTTAAAAAATTTATTTTGTTAATACTCACCCGAGGGTATTTTTCCATTGATTTTTAGAGAGAGTGGAGGGAGAGGGAGAGAGAGACAGAGAGAAACATCGATGTGAGAGCGACACATCAATTGGTTGCCTCCCATGTGCTCCCTGACCAGGACCAGGGATTGAGTCTGCAACCCAGGCATGTGCCCTTGACGGGAATCGAACCTGAGACCCTTTAGTCCGCAGGCTGACGCTCTATCCACTGAGCCAAACTAATAGGGCTAGAAAGAAATTTTAATATTTTAACTTATTATAATCATTTTTATTAGAAATATAGATTAAGGGTTTTTTAAAGAATATATTTTTTATTGACTTCAGAGAGGAAAGGAGAGGGAGAGAGAGAAAAAAACATCAGTGATCAGAGAGAATCATTGATCGGCTGTCTCCTGCATGCCCCACACTGGAGATCGAGCCCATAACCCGGGCATGTGCCCTGACTGGGAATCGAACCATGATCTCCTGTTTCATAGGTCAATGCTCAACCACTGAGCCATGCCAGGCTAGGCAAGATCTTTTTTTTTTTTTTTTAAGTTTAAACAAATCTTGTGACAAACAGCAAGATGAAAATCATTTTCATTTTTTTTTAAATAAAGTCACCATTCAGTAGCCCTAAGGTAATGGTAATTTGTGTATCTGATTTTTTAAAAAATATATTTTATTGATTTTTTACGGAGAGGAAGGGAGAGGGATAGAGAGTTAGAAACATCGATGAGAGAGAAACATCGATCAGCTGCCTCCTGCACACC
>NW_005355890.1:1580099-1580567 GCF_000412655.1 Myotis brandtii | reverse complement strand
GGATAGAGAGTTAGAAACATCGATCAGCTGCCTCCTGCGCACCTCCTCCTGGGGATGTGCCTGCAACCAAGGTACATGCCCTTGACAGGACTCGAACCTCGGACCCTTCAGTCCGCAGGCCGACACTCTGTCCACTGAGCCAAACCGGTTAGGGCTATATTTTCTTTTTTTAAAAATTTATCTTTATTGTTGAAAGTATTACAGATGCCCCCCACCATTTCTCCTCCACTGGTGCCCATATGTATTTTCATTAAAATCATGGTCTACCTATGATTTTTGGAACGCTGTTTGGATTGGATCTTCAGATTTCTCTTCTGCTAAGCAGTGAAATTCTTTATTATCTCTGGGATTCTGGGGAGGAGCATCTGGGAGGATTTCCACAGGCTAAGGCCGGGCAGTGCTGTGGTGACAAGGCGCCCAGAGGGCTGGGCTGTGCAGCCCCTGCCTGTTTTGGGGAGGGGGGGGCGG
>NW_005355890.1:1572085-1579853 GCF_000412655.1 Myotis brandtii | reverse complement strand
GGGTGTTAAACCTGATGTTGCTAAGCATTGCCTGGAGGGCACAGTCTCTTCCAGCAGCAGGGCCCTCTCAATGGACCTGGGCAGGCTTGCTGGGCTCTATGGAATGCGTGGTCTCTGGCCAGCAGGTAGCCTGGAGCCTGGGATGGAAAGAGGTTCTCTCCCCCTCCCCACCAGGCAGGCTCACTCCCACCACACCCACGATGTACACACACACACCCCTACACATACGAACACACACAAAGACAGGCTCATTTCCCATACACACTCATCCCCCTTACACAGAGACACGCTCACTTCCACACACACTCACCCCCCTACACACATTCATTCCTCTCCCCGACAGGCTCACTCCCATATACACTCACTACACATACATACACACTCAGCACCACACACATACAGTCATCCCCACCCCCAGAGAGGCTCACTCCCACACACACTCACTGAACACATATACACACTCACCCCACAACACAAAGATAGGCTCATTCCTGGGGAAGGGGTCAATGGGGAAAAAAGGGGGACATCTGTAATACTTTCAACAATAAAGATAAATTTTAAAAAAAGATAGGCTCACTCCCATATACACTCCCCCACCCCACAGAGACAGGCTCACTTGCACACTCAGCCCCTCTACACACAAAAGCAGTCTCACACACATACACTCTCCCTCCCCTCATTGGCATGTTTAAACACATAACACACAGGCAGGCAGACACATACACATATTTACCCCCTCTAGGCAATCTCTCTCTCTCTCTCTCTCTCTCTCTCTCTCTCTCTCTCTCTCACACACACACACACACACACACACACACACACGTGTACATGCTTGTACACAAGCACAGTCACTTGGAGTCCTGCTTTAAACTTACATCTGTGTCTCATCAAACTTACCTAAGAGTGGTTTAAAAAGTGAGCAAATGCTTATGCAGGGATGTTTATTTCATGAAAGGCTCAAAATAGTGACTGACTCTTGGTCTCAGAAAAATCTCTCTTTGGTGGTTTGGTCATCCACATTAATGATGACACCCAGCTCAGAGGGCTGTGGTGAGGACTAAGTGGAGTAAGGCACATAGAACCCTTAGCTCAGTGCCTGGAACCATGTCATCATGCAATAAATGTTTGCTATTTAAAATGACTGTTATTACTGTCCAAAGGTGCCCCAGTTGGCGTTGACACCAACTCGGGCCACGGTAGTTTGCACGCTGGCCCAGGTGGCAGGCTGCCCCACTGTCTGGGCGTGGTGCCTTTCTTGGAATTATGAGTACGCTGAGGTCAAAACAGCCCACTCCACTCCAGCATATAATTACATGTTGATTTCAATACCATCTTATCCTGACCCTCGTGTGCATATTAAGGGTAACAGAACCCAGAACTTAAGAAAAAAAATGTATGGAAGAGAAACTTAAAACAGGCATTTCTCCTTATTTCCTTAATAATTTGTTTCCTGCAAATTGGAAAAAGTTAAATTTTCCATCCTGATTGCCAGCATATTTGTGTTGTAAGGACAGGAGTAGAATCTAAAGATGACTGCTCAGGAGGTGGGCAGGAAAGGGCCTGCCACATGGACTCATTGCACCTCTATTTGGGTCAGCATTCGCCAGTGACCTGCTCCCTCCCTGGTATCCCAGTAAGGGAGGGAAGAGGCAATGATAGAAAAACAGCAGAGATAAGAGGGGATCCAAGGGAACAGACTCCTCCAGAGGCCCAGCCCCAGAGCTCTGGAAGAGGGTAGAGCAGAGAGCTTAATAAGGAAGGAAGATGTCCTCATTAATGGTTAACCTTTATTGAATACTTAACTAGTCCTCCAAGTGCTGGGGGGTGGGGGGAGGAGGGAACTGAGGCTCAGAGAAGCCGAGAATCTCCCCAGTCAGGCAACAACTAAGTGCAACTCCAGACTGCTCCCCTCCAGAGTCGAGCTCCATATATATATATATAATTGATTTCAGAGAGGAAGGGAGAGGGAGAGAGAGATAGGAACATCAATGATGAGAATCAATGATAGGCTGCCTCCTGCACTCCCCCTACTGGAGATTGAGCCTGCAACCCAGCATGTGCCCTTGACTAGAATCGAACCCAAAATCCTTCAGTCTGCAGTCCGACTTTCTATCCACTGAGCCAGACAGCTAGGGCTAGAGTCAAACTCTTAATCACTGTTCCGTGTCACTTCTCAGTGAGGTTGTAGATAAAATGAAAGAGACCAGAAGATTCAGATTCTCCAATAACTCCAGATTGGGAGATTTACTGTCAGTTCTGGATTTTTAAAATAGAGATATAATTTACACATAACATTGTATCAATTTCAGGTGTACAAAATAATGATTCTATGTTTGTATATATTGTGAAATGGTCACCATGATAAGTCTAGTTAACATCCATCACCTCACATAGTTACACAATTTTTTTCTTGTGATGAGAACTTTTAAGATTACTCTCTTAGCAACTTTCAAATATACAATCCAGTATTATTAACTACAGTCACCATGCTGTACATTAGATCCCAGCACTTATCTGTCTTATAAGTGGAAGTCTGTACCTTTTGACCCCCTTCACCGATTTGCCCCCGCCCGCCTCCCACCTCTGGCAACCACACCTAGATTTGTTTTACAGTGAACTTTTCATTGAAGCAAAGTACATTAATCACAAGTGTACAACTTGATAGTTTTTCACAGAGGAACACCCTTATGTAATTACCACTGAGCTCAGGAAGCAGACCAGTATCAACGCCCTAGGAATCCCCATGTCTCTTCCCAGACACTGCCCTTGCCCCCGAATCACCCTGAGTTAATGTTTAATTAACGTTCATAAATGAATCGTGTAGGGTGTGCTCTTTGGTGTCTGGCTGGCTACCTGCTATTGAGGTTATGTGCCTCATCGGTGCCTTGTGCAGCTGTGGCTCAGTGTTTTCTGGTTGCTGAATAGTGTTCCAGGATAGAAACACACCTCGGTGGTACTGTTGGTGGGTCTTTGGATTGTTTCCAGCTTGGGACTATTACAAATCATGCCACTAAGAACACTCTTGTGTATGTCTTCTGGTGACTCTATGTGGGCATTTCTGTTGTCGATACCTCCAGAAGTAGAATTACTAGGGCCTAGTGTAGGGGTAGGTGAAACAGTGTTCCAGGGTGCTCCTATCTGGTCTCTACAACTCTGGTATTGTTGACTATGTAGTTATTTTATTTTTAAATATATTTTATTGATTTTTTTTACAGAGAGGAAGGGAGAGGGATAGAGAGTTAGAGACATAGATGAGAGAGAAACATCGATAAGCTGCCTCCTGCACACCCCCTACTGGGGATATGCTTGCAACTAAGGTACATGCCCTTGACTGGAATCGAACCTGGGACCCTTCAGTCCACAGGCCAACGCTCTTTCCACTGAGCCAAACCAGCTAGGGCTAGTTATTTTATTTTAATTTTATTTTTTTGTTACTCTTCACCTGAGGATATTTTTTCCCATTGCTTTTCAGAGCAAGAGTAGGAGGGAGGGAGAGAGAGAGAAACATCAATGTGTGATTGGTTGCCTCCACATGCTCCCTGACCGCAAACCCACAACCCAGGTACATGCCCTTGACCAGGAATCAAATGAGCAACCTTTTGGTGCGTGGGCGGACATCCTAACCACTGAGGCACACGAGGGCTAGTTATTTTATTTTAGCAAGTCAGGTAGGTTCTATCTCATTGTGATTTTCATATTGATTTCCCTAGTGATTAATGATGAGCACATTTTCCCGTCCTTATCCATTATAGTTAGTGCTTTTGATATCCTGTTTCAGATTCTAAAAAGTCTTGCTATCTGGTGATGTCAAGTACTCTGTTCTTTGTTCTTCAAGATAGTTTTGACTATGAGATTTTTTTCCTGGGAATTTTATGGAATTGCATTGAATCTAGAGGTCAACTTTTATCTTTATAATCAATCTTCTGATCCACAAGCATAGTTACCCCTCCATGTATTTATGTCTTCTTAATTTCCTTCAGTGTTTTATCATTTTCTGTGTAGAAGTCTTACACGTCTTTTCTTATATTTATTCCTAGGTATTTGGTGATTTTAAGAGGTGCCTTTAAATTTATATTTTCCCACATGTTTATTGAGATTGTTCCAACCTGGGTAGGCTCCAGTTCAGTTCTGATGCTAACCACCTTGGGTTAGCATTGGTTTAGGGAACCAATTAGCATATTACCCTTTTATTAGGATAGACAGGAAAGGAGCAAAGGGAAGGCTGGACATTATAGGCATGGTCCTTGCAATGCCTGTCTGTCAATCACACCTGGGAACAGAGGTCATTGGCCAGAGGGTTAGCAGAGGGTAGCTCTCTGCTCTACCCTCTTCCACCCAGTTCTCCCCCACTGTGTACTTTTGACACTTATGATTAGTTTTATCTTAAAGGATAAATATGGGATGAGGGCTGGAACAAGCATGTCAAACTCAAAGGCTAACATGGGCCAAATAAACAAGGTTGAAGTTTATGTGGGCCGCAAAAAAACAAAAGCTTCAATTTTCATAGAAATGTAGGTTTATTTCGATAGAGACATGCTGAATACAAAGGGCTGAAATAAATGAGTAATAGTTAACATAAAATAATAGAACATTTTAATAAAAATTAATATTTTTCTTGAACATTAACTTACCAGACACTGAATAACTGCACAAATTAGTAAGCCTAACGCAAAAAAACCTATTTTTCTTGTTCACGAAAGAGAAATATTTCCTGTTGCACACACCAAACAGATCAGTCCAAGACTAATGACGTGGCCATCAGCTGCTAATATATTCGCTGCTAATATTAGTGGAGAGAAATGGTGCGCCTGTGTGTAAGGCACGTAAGGGAAATGAATGCAACACGATTATAGTAATCAGTCATTAGTGAAGGTTGTAGTTCGTTATTAATAATTATGTATAACAGGATATTGTAAAAATTAAGTTATGAAATTTTTATTAAAACATTTCTTACTTACCGTTATATTGTCTGGGCCACAAAAACATTCGTTGTGGGCCACATGCAGCCCGTGGGCCGAGAATTTGACATGCTTGGTCTAAGGCAGAGCTTTACTGTCGTCTGCCCCTGGAGTCAGGATATGTCGCCCTCCTGGTACATCAAGGTACATCAATGTGTTTACCACCTGAGAAGCTCCACTGAGCTTTGGGCTCCAGAGTCTTTATCAGGATTTCATTACCTAGGCATGATTGATTAAGTTATTGATTGACCTTAATCTCCATGCCCATCTCCCTTCCCTGGAAGTAGGGCAGCTGAAAGTTCCTAGCTTGGTTTTACTGGTGACCAGCCCCATCTGGGGGCCCACCTAGAGTCGTGTCATTCACATAACAAAATTTTTACAATTACTCAGGAAATTCCAAAGGCTTTTGAATCTGTGCCAGGAACTAGGGTCAGAGACTAAAGATATTCTTTATTGTACCACACAAGTATAGAGAAGTAATAGTTAATTTTTGTATAGTGACCTTTGCTCCATTGGCCTTGATAAATTCAATCATTAATTCTAATAGTTTTTTTTTTTTTAGATTTTCTATACACATAATTATGTTGTCTGTGAATAATGGCAGTTTTATTTAATTATTACTAAACTTAAAACACTTTATATCTAGTTCTTGTCTTACTGGCTAAGCCATCTAGGATTATGTTGAACTGGTGACAGTGGGCATCATTGTTTCAGTCTGTGTCTCAAGGGAAAGCTTTCAGAATTTGTCATTATGCATGATTTTGCTGTGATTTTTTTTTTTTGGTAGGTTTTCTTTATGAGATCAACCAAGTTTCCTTCTTTTCCTAGTTTGCTAAGAGTTTTTATAATGAAAAGATACTGAATTTTACTAAAGCTTTAAAAATATCTGAAATTGATACCATTGTGATTAGCTAGTTATTAACAATTAGAGGCCCGGTGCACGAAATTTGTGCACGTGGGGGGGGGGCAGTCCCTCAGCCAGGCCTGCACCCTCTCCAATCCAGGACCCCTCGGGGGATATTGGACTGCTGGTTTAGGTTTTTTATAATGAAAAGATACTGAATTTTACTAAAGCTTTAAAAATATCTGAAATTGATACCATTGTGATTAGCTAGTTATTAACAATTAGAGGCCCGGTGCACGAAATTTGTGCACGTGGGGGGGGGGCAGTCCCTCAGCCAGGCCTGCACCCTCTCCAATCCAGGACCCCTTGGGGGATATTGGACTGCTGGTTTAGGCCTGGTCCCCTGCTGGCCTGGTCGCCCCCTAACTGCCCCCCTGCCAGCCTGGTCGCCCCCTAACTGCCCCCTTGTTGGCCTTGTCGCCCCCTAACTGTCTGGGAGGAAGTCGGACGTCCAGAAGATGTCTGGTTGACCCAGTCTAATTAGCATATTACCCTTTTATTAGGATAGATAGGAAAAGAGCAAAGGGAAGGCTGGACATGATAGGCATGGTCCTTGCAATGCCTGTCTGTCAATCACACCTGGGAACAGAGGTCATTGGCCAGAATGGGCATGGCCACTGCAAACACATGAAAATTTGGGAACACATGATTCCCTAAACAAAGGAATTCTCTCTCTTGTTGCTTCTACTCTTTTTTTTTAAAAAAAAATTCTTTATTGATTTTTAGAGAGGAAGGAGAGTGAGAGGAGAGAGAGAGAAACATCAAGGATAAGAGAGAATCATTGATCGGCTGCCTCTTGCATGCCCCTACTGAGGATCAAGCCCGAAACCCGGGCATGTGCCCTTGACCGTATTCGACCCTGGGACCCTTCAGTCCGCAAGCTGACGCTCTATCCACTGAGCTAAACCACCTAGGGCTTTGCTTCCTACTCTTGGTTCTTGTCTCGTGGAGCTTTCTTGTTTTGCTCCCACCTGTGTTTCCTTCATAGCCATGTGGCCCTGCGGACCCCACATGCAGTGGACTGGTGGACTGCAGCGGGAAACACCACCAAGCCAGCCTGATGCTGGACTGGACCCGGCTGCAACATGGAAAGGAAACTCTGGACACTGGCTCTGATTTTAGCTCTACCGAAGCCCCAGCTGCACTTCTTCTATGACTAGACTAAGGGAAATGGGACTTTGGAAACCCAGGGGTGTAATTCCATGGAAATAAAGCTTTCTAGTGTGCCTCATCCCATGGGGGCCTGTGGAAATTATTATTCCAGCGATACTCCAAGAACCCCACTTCCACTAGCAATCAGAGGAGACAAGCCCCTCTCCTATTCTGAAACAAGATGATTGAATTATCTTTATAGTATTCTGAATGACAAATTTTTAAATGTTAACTCATAACAATTAATGCATAACTATAATAGGCCTTAGTCATAATGTAGTATGTTTTTTACACATCATTGGATTTCATTGGCCAATATCTTTATATAGAATTTTGACATCTACATTCATGAGAGAGATAGGTCTATGTAATTGTTCATCCTGCTGTTAAAAGAACAAAACTGGCCCTAATCGGTTTGGCTCAGTGGATAGAGCGTCGGCCTGGGGACTGAAGGGTCCCAGGTTCGATTCCGGTCAAGGGCATGTACCTTGGTTGCGGGCACATCTCCAGTGGGGAGTGTGCAGGAGGCAGCTGATCGATGTTTCTCTCTCATCGATGTTTCTAACTCTCTATCCCTCTCCCTTCCTCTGTGTAAAAAATCAATAAAATATATTAAAAAAAAAAAAAGAACAAAACTGATTTCAAGGTGTGTTTTTTGTGGCAGAAAAAAATAATTGTTTAATAATTAAGTCTTTTTTCCTCTTATAACTAATCTTTGAACGCATCAAGTATATTCTCGCCTTCTTTGTGGTAT
>NW_005355890.1:1569239-1571944 GCF_000412655.1 Myotis brandtii | reverse complement strand
CCTCCCCCCCAGCCCCCACCTTCTGACAACCAATAAAGAAAGGCCTCCCATATCAGGTCACATGTTCACATGTTAGTGCAGTTTTGCTCCCTCTTCTGGTTGTGATATCAAGGCCTAGAATGATTTTAATAGTAAATTTGGTATATGATTACTGTTGGGTCTGATCAAATAATTGAATCAATACCCTGTCCCCTGGGAACTAACCTTTAGACCATTCTGTCTCCCCTCCAGACTTTCCCAGGGTCTAGACTCGCCCAGAGAGTTCCCTGCCTAGAGTCCTTTAAAACCTCTGACTCCCCATCCCTGGGTGCTGGTGCCATTTTGAAGCTCAGCCCATCTGGTATCCAGATGACCTAATCTATGTATATAAAAGTCAAGCGACCAGAATGACCGGTCACTATGAGACCAACTGGCCCGATGGGGGTGGGGCCAGCCAGCCAACCTCCCGCAGCCCCTCCCCCCAGCCGGCCCTCAGTGATCGGCCTGATCGGGGCAGGCTGGCCGGACCCCACCCGTGCATGAATTCGTGCACCGGGCCTCTAGTAAATTTATAAGCCCTTACCACTTCTGGCCTTGTGCATTCCTCCTTTGGCGACCCTAATAATTACCAGTTACCAACTGGGGTTCACCAAGGAAAAAGAAAACCTTTTCTTTTTTTGTGTGTTATGGAGATGGTTCAGTAGAAATCTAGTTCCAGACTTGATGTAGGTTGATGTCCATCAGCAAAGCCTTTAGCAGCATTTCCTGTTATAGTGCTAAGACTAACGTGGGACATGTGGGCTCATTAATCACAGTCCTGCTCTGAGATCTGTTTGCCTGCAGATTATTGGCTGGTCACATACACGGGTCCAAGGAATGGGTGCTGTGAGTCTGTAAGCAGAGGTACGAGAAGGAAGGGGCTCCTCCTGGGTGGGAGGGTCAGATGGCCAGGAGCCAGGATGAGAGGGGGAAGGGCCAAGGGGCTCCTGAGAAGAGAGGAGTGGGTGGGAAGGGAAGAGCAAAGTTAAAAGGAAGGAGTGATCAGGCCCCTCCTGGTCACTCGCCCCTGCCCTTCCTAGCTCATTGTCCGTCGATCCAGTGTCTTTTCTCCACTTCATTTTCTCCTGCTGCCTGAAGAAGCTGGAGTCCTGTGTGTTCCTCTGCCGTTTGTAGCGTCCCTGGCCGTGCCCTCCAGGAGGAGTTTCCACATCACTGAGGTCGCAGACATCAGCACTAGATCTGAACTCACTTAAACTCCTTAGGGAATTTAAGAAACTTAAAAACCTGTCCTTTGACCCACTGATTCCCCTTCTAGAAATCTGCCTTACGGACCTGGGGCTATAACCCAAATATATTTACTACAAGGGTTTTCATAATGGCAAAAACAGGGGAGGGCCAATTTGAGGGTCCAGTGGGGACTGGGATTATGTGCACATATGCACAGTGAAATATGATAAGGCCATTAACATTTTTTAAAAATATATTTTTATTGATTTCAGAGAGGAAGAGAGAGGGAGAGCGAGATAGAAACATCAATGATGAGAGAGAATCACTGATCGGCTGCCTCCTGTACACCCCCTACTGGGGATCGAGCCTGCAACCCGGGCATGTGCCCTGACCAGGAATCAAACCATGATCTCCAGGTTCATAAGTCAGCATTCAACTGCCGAGCCACACCGGTGGGGCGAAGCCATTATTTTTTAAAAATATTTTTATGGCATGGGAAAAGACAAAGAATGTAAAGTATTTAAAAAGTGGGGTGCAAAACTATATACATGGTGATCCAGTTTATGGTGAAATATATTATAATATTTTATCTATTAATTTTTAAGACCAAAGAAAATACTCAGTTAACAGTAGTTATCTTTGGAAGGCCGAATTATAAGTGATTTTAATTTTCTTCTTTCTACTTTTATTACCACTATAAGAAAAAAAATCATAAGAAAATTGGAGAAATCAAAACACTGTTGAGCCCTGGACCGTGTTCTCAGTGGTTAGAGCATTGGCCCTATCCACAAAAGGGTCGTGGGTTAGATTCCAGTCAAGGGCATGTCTGGAATCTAACCCATGCCCCATTGGGGTGCACACAGGAGGCAAGCAATCTATGTGTCTGTCTCACATCATACATCAATGTTTCTCTCTCTCTCCCCCTCTCTCCCACCCTTCCACTCTCTCTGGAAAGTAATGGAAACAATATCCGATGGTGAGGATTAACAAAAAATAAAAATAAAAACTAGATTTAAAACAACAACAACAAAAAGCACTGTTGATGTTATTGCTCTGAAGGAATTTCTGTATGTGGTAATAGTGTGGTGGTTTTGCTTTTTAAGAGTCTTTATTCACTATCAAATGCTTGTAAAATTGTTAGATGTTCACAGATAAAATCTGGGATTTGCTTCAAAATAAGCCAGTGGAGTGGGTGGGAGGAAAGAGGCAACCAGATTGGCTGGGGGAGTTAGTTGAAGTTAGGGGAAGGGCCCTGACAGTATAATTATATTATTTTCTCCTTTTTCTATATGTTTGATATTTTCCATAATAGAAGGTTTAAAAAGCCAGAGACTACTGGCTAAATGAAAAATCAAAGTCATGAAGACTTGTCCTGGGGTGAGAGACCAGTCTTAGGGTCTCCTGACATCCATCTGTCAACAGCTTTTTTTTTTAAAATTAAATCTTTATTGTTCAGATTATTACAGTTGTTCCTCTTTTTTCCCCCCCATAGCTCCCCT
>NW_005355890.1:1544410-1567654 GCF_000412655.1 Myotis brandtii | reverse complement strand
CAGTGTCCTGGTAATCGCTGCAAGCACCTCTGAGAGAAAGCCGCCCTCAAGTTCTGACTGATGCCAGACAGTCCAGTTTCTCCCGTATGAGTCTGGGTCCCCAGAGACTCACCTGGAACTGGAGTTCAGAGCAGTCGGGAGCTTGAGACTCCCTCCCGATTGAAAAAGACAACAGCGTCCTCAGCTGCCAGCCCTTTCCACGTGCGCCACGTCCTCAGCTGCCAGCCCTTTCCGCACGCCTCCGTACCTTCCGCACCTCCTCTGAGTCTCAGCGTGCTTTTCTCTTTCCTTCTAGTTGTAGAATTTCCACTCAGCCAGCCTTCCTGTGGTTCTGGATGATGTTCGTTTTGTCTTTTAGTTGTATTTTTGAAGTGGTTGTGCGAGGCAGCAATTTCCGGTGTTTACCTATGCCGGCATCTTGGTTTCTCTTCTGTCAACAGTTTTATGCTCTGGGCATTCTGGTTAAAAGAAAGCTGTTTAGAGAAGTTCCATTTCTGAATCCCAGCTTGCTCACCCCTCCTTGGTTGGTCCTAGACAGGACTTCTCTGGGCCTCAGTTTCCTCCTGTGAAGAGTGGGGTCAATCATACTTGAGGCACCTGGGCAGCACCTGGGCCCTGCTCACCACAATATGCTCACCCCTTGTTCACCCCAACTGCTCTGTAGCTGGGAGGAGGTGTGCCTTGAAGGGGACACCCAGGTGTCTACTGGGGATAGAGACAGCTAAGGTCTGGCCATTTTTACAGGGCTGTTGTGAAGGGAGCTCTCCAGGCTTCTGTGATCATACACCTTGTTAAAGACATTTTTAAAATTTGTACCTCCATTCACTCAGTAGTTATATACATGTACTATTTTCTAATACATGTATTATGAAATAAACACATTTTTAAAGAGGTAAAGATGAAATAACCATACTTTTAAAAAATATATATTTTAATTTTTTACTACAGAGAGGAGGGGAGAGGGATAGAGAGTTAGAAACATAGATGAGAGAGAAACATCGATTAGCTGCCTCCTGCACACTCCCTACTGGGGATGTGCCCGCAACCAAGGTACATGCCCTTGACCAGAATCGAACCTGGGACCCTGCAGTCCACAGGCTGACGCTTCATCCACTGAGCCAAACCGGTTAGGGCTGAAATAACCATACTTTTTAAAAAAAATATGTTTTTTTATCTTTTAGAGAGAGAGGAAGGGAGAGGAGGAGAGAGAAACATTGATCAGTTGCCACTGGCATGCACCCCAATCTGGAATCGAGCCAGCAACCTGGGTATGTGCCCTGGCTTTTTGGTGCACAGAACAATGATCAACCACACTGGCCAGGGAAATAACCATAATTTTTATTTATTTTTTAAAATATATTTTTATTATTTTTTAATTTATTTTTTTAATTTTTATTGATTTCAGAGAGGAAGGGAGAGGGAGAGAGAGATAGAAACATCAATGATGAGAGAGAATCATTGATCGACTGCCTCTTGCATGCCCTCTACTGAGGATCAAGCCCGCAACCCGGGCTTGTGCCCTTGATCGGAATCGAACCTTGAACCCTTCAGTCCACAGGCCGACGCTCTATCTACTGAGTCAAACTGGCTAGGACATAACTATAATTTTTAGATGTCTGCTATTAGTTACTATTCATATTATCTCTAGCACATCCTTTATATCCTTTTTTTTTTCCTTTATATCCTTTTACGAGGCACAAAATATCCTTATGATGGGATTTGTCAGTACCGACTGTGACTGTAAGCCTGGGTTTCAAATAGTTTTCTTCTTTTTTAAATATATGTTTTTATTGATTTCAGAGAGGAGAGAGAGAGAGACAGGAACATCAATGATGAGAGAGAATCATTGATCTGCTGTCTCCTGCATGTTCCCCACTGGGGACTGAGCTTGCAACCTGGGCATGTACCCTGATCAGGTATCGAACCGTGACCTCCTGGTTCATAGGTTGACACTCTTCCACTGAGCCTCTTTAGCCAGGTTCAAATAGTTTTCTTAATAATTTTGAATTATTTTGGCCAATCCCTCAGCCCTGACTCTATGGTTACTGCTTCCCCCACGCTGATTGCCAGGGCTGGCAGGAGTGGAGAGGGTGGCCTCGGGCCTTTGTAGGCCTTTGTGCTTGCTTTATTCCTGGGATTTCCCTACCGGGTTCTTGGTCAGCCTGTGTATAAACAAAAGGCAAAATTGCTTATTTATGTTGGATGAGTCCCCCTTCGGAGACCCTGTTCTAAAAGGTTCTGGACAGCAGGTCTCTCTTACGTGTGCATAGGAGGTGTCTGGCTCAGAATGGTGAGCAGGTCTCTCGGGAAGTCTGTAGGAATCCTTTTCCCCGTGGACCCCTGTCTGTTTTGGCCATGTTTGTTTTTCCATTTTTCCTTTCCATGCGGCTACCCTCCTATCACCTTCTCATTTTTGCTCTATTCTTTTTTGTCTTGGTCTTGCCTTCCATTTTTATTTCTTTCCTTTAAAAACATAACCAGTTGATAATACAGTCTTTTCATTGGTGGTATTTATTGAATGGCTGACTTATTGAGGGCCTGCTGTATATTTAGCCTCATGCTAGGGGTTGAGGAATGGCTCAAGAAGCACCGAATATAATTTGTGCTGGTGAGAGTGTAAACTGCGAAGCTTCTGAAAGATTTGTCAATGCATGAACCCTTTGACCTGGATACATCTTGAAATGTATTGTCATCTCACATGGGTAAAATGATGGACTTAACGGGAACAGTAGGAAAATACTGGAAATAATTATGTCCAGCAGCAGAAGGGAAAGGGTTAAGTTCATTCTGGCATCCACCAATGGCACACTGCACAGTGGAGGTGAACGGAGCAAAAAATGTAAAAATAAAGTAATATATTTATTGTAGAAACTTTGAGAACATGGAAAATGATTAAGAAGTGAAAGTGATACTTATTCCACCACCCCAAGTATGAAATGCTTTATTGCATTTTCTTCTAGTAAGTCAGCAATGAGCTATATTGCTTTTCTCCCCCTCTCAAAATGAGATGTTCTTATCTCTTCTGATTATAAAAGGAAAGAGTAAAATAATACATATTGATTTTAAAATGCATTAAGCTAAAGCATAAAAAACTACTATAAATTGCTCCTCTCTATTCTGTAACTTTCTGCTTTATACAATCGGTGAGCACCATTTCTTTAAATCTCTGGCCTCAGCCTCTTTTTTCAGTGGCTGCAGTACCAGTTGTAAACTACCTTGGACAGATCTCCCTGGGCATACCTTGCACACTGGCTTGGGTGCTTCCTTTATATTAAGGTTTTTCCTAGAAGTGGAAGATTGGCTGAGTCCAGCCAGTCCCTGCACATTTTATATTTTGACACATACTACCAAATCCTGAAGAAAAAATGTCCTTGTTTTCTCCAGTACTACTGTATCAGGCATTGTGGTCTGATAATATGTATTAATTTATGTTAAAATGAAGGACCTCCTCAGTGTTCTTTTAAGTTGCTCATTGAGTAAACATTTTCCTCTCGCCCGACCAGCCCGGCCCTCTACAGAGATCACCCTCCCATCTGGGAGCGAGGGGTGTGGGACGGGAGAGCTGTGCAGGATTCTTTGCCTGCTGCTGTGTCCCCTTGGGTCCTCTCCTGCCTTGCCTGCGTCTGGCTGGGCTGGGCCCTCTCCTACTGCTGGTTGAGGTCAGCACTATTAATAGTCACTTAATCCTACTGTGACCTGTGGCCAGGGTGGAGGGAAGAGAAAGGAGGGCCCGATGGGAGGGCCTGGGAGCTAAGGGCCAGTTCTGGGGACCTGGGATGGTGGGAGGTGGGACTTGCCGGGGAGGCCAGTAAGGAGGATGCCGATAACAGCATCTTGGGTGGTGGAACCCATGTCTGATCTGGGGCCTTTGGATCTAACCCATGAGAAAAGCAGCCAGAGCTGGTGAGTAAGGCCCTCACAGGACTCCGGTAGACTTTGAAACCCAGTACCTAGTGATGTGTCCTTCTAATGGTCTTTGAAAGATAAAGCTTTTTATGAGGGAGGAGGACACAGCAGGGGCTGGGGCCTGGGCTTCCAGAGACAACCTATGTGTATCCAGCAAAGAATCCGGAGCAGCTGCTGTGCTCCTGGCTTGGGGTGGGAGGAGGGTGAGCAGACATGGAGAGGAGCGAAGTCACAGTGTAGGCCTGGCCGAGCTTCAGCCTGCTCCCGGTACATGGACAGCAGTCGGCCGGTGGCACAAGCAGGCCGCATAGCCGTGCAAGTTCCGGGAAAGGAAGAGCTGGGGCACCCAGGGCTGAGCCAGGCGAAGGGTTGTCCCTGAACGCATGTCTGGGTTCTCTCGCTCCCTCCCCCTGTTCCAGGTGAGAGAGGGCAGTGGAAAAGGCCTGGGCTTGCTGTCTGGTCTGCCCAGCACCTCTGGGGTTTCTAGAAGCCTCATGTGCAGTTCTCTAACCTAGGAGGAGACCTGGCTGGAAACCTGGGTGACGAAGGGCTTGGTGGGCAAGCTGGCAGCCAGGTGTGGCCCAGAGGAGACCAAGGGACAGCAGCTTCAAGGTACCCCTCTCCCACAGCCAGGTTCTTAGCAGTGCTAGAATTAAAGGCTAAGGAAGCCCCAAATCCCAGAGGAAGCAGTATGGGAGTTTTTAAAAAAAAATTAATATATTTTTATTTATTTCGGAGAGGGAGAGGGAGAGAGAGAGAGAAACATCAGTGATGAGAGAGAATCATTGATCAGCTGCCTCCTGCACGCCCCTGCTAGGGCTCGAGTCGGCAACCCGGGCATGTGACCTCCTGGTTCATAGGTCGACACTCAACCACTGAACCACACCTACTGAGCAAGAGAGTCTTTTAACAGTTACTTTGATGTATGTGTACCTTTCTGATTATAACATTTATGGTATTGATTATGGAAATTTTGGAATTTCTACTCAGAAAAGTATAAAAAAAGAAAACTAAAACCATTCTTAATTTCCCATACTTTTAGGTTAAATCAGGGGTCCTCAAACTTTTTCAACAGGGGCCAGTTCACTGTCCCTCAGACCGTTGGAGGGCCGGACTATAGTTTTAAAAAAAACTATGAACAAATTCCTATGCACACTGCACATATCTTATTTTGAAGTAAAAAAACAAAACGGGAACAAATACAATATTTGTATTTGCATGTGGCCCGCGGGCCGTGGTTTGAGGACCCCTGGGTTAAATCGTATGATTCTTATTTTGTCGACTGTCAGCAATTTTTTAGGGGTCAGCCAAATATGAACATTTAGGTATATTTCTTCAGTCTTTTTTTTTTTTTTTTAAATAAAGACTGCTTTAAAAAATGTGGGATTCTCAGCTTTCGGGGTAGATGTATTATTTAAATTTTCATGTTTACTTTCTCATCCCAACCACCTCCAAAATCCAGTTATCCAGTTGGATGGAAACTACTAATAAGATGAGGAGACGCATTAAAATAAAATTCTATGTTAGATTTGAATTCCATACAATGAAAATCATAAACATGTAAGTCCTAAGTTGATCCTCTCATTTTAAACTAGAGGCCTGGTGCACGAAATCGTGCACGGGTGGGGTCCCTCAGTCTGGCCGGCGATCAGGGCCATCTAGCCCAGTCAGGGGGAAGGGACCGCGGGAGGTTGGCTGGCTGATCAGGGCGGCTGGCTGGGGGAAGGGACCGTGGGAGGTTGGCTGTGAGAGCACACTGACCACCTAACTGGCCAGGGGGAGGGACCGTGGGAGGTTGGTTGTGAGAGCGCACTGACCACCTAACTGGCCAGGGGGAGGGACCGTGGGAGGTTGGCCAGCCATGGGAGGTTGGCTGTGGGAGTGCACTGACCACCAGGGGGCGGTTCCTGCATTGAGCATCTTCCCCCTGGTGGTCAGTGCACGTTATAGCGACCCGTCGACCGAACAACCGGTCGTAATGGTCGCTTAGGCTTTTATATATATAGATGGTAAATGAGTTAACAGTAATTTTGAATTACAGAAACTTCTTAATTTCAAAAATTCAAAATAATCCTTTTGCTGCTAGCCTCCCTGTGTGAATGAACTCATTCCCCATAAATATTCACTGAACACTTACTGAACAGTCTTCTATGTTTGGGAAATACAGACTGAAGCCCTGCTATAATGGACTCGCAATTAGTAAGAGGAGAGGAGCTATAAACCATAAGTAAAGTGAGTAAGCATGTTATATCATTTATTTCAGGTAATAAACTGATGACCAGATTGGGGTGCTAGAGGAGGGGTGGTTGTCAGTGAGGCCCTCACCAGGAGGGTGACATTTGAACAGAGACATAAAGGTGGGGCGAGCTAAGCAGATGTGTAGGGGAGGGACGGCCAGATGAAGGGAGCAGCCTTGGGTGTTTGAGGGACAGCAAGGAGGCTGAGACTGACCGGAGCACAGGAGAGAGGAGTAGGAGATGGGTTAGGGGTCAGCATGAGGGGTGTCTGGGACCTGGCCACGGAGGAATGTGGCTTCTGTGTGGAGTGAGGCGTAAGGCGCCCTGACTTCCCTGTAAGGCGTCCCTCTTGGTGCTGTGTTGAGAGTGGACTCGGGTTCAGGGTGAAGCAGGGAGATGGTGAGAGGCTGTTCCCACCCTCCGGGTGAGAAGGAGATGCCTGTGGCCCAGAATGGGACAGTGGCAGTGCAGGCTGCCAGAGGAGGCTGGGTTCCGGGTGCCTCTTGCAAGCAGAGCCGACAGGTCTGCTGAAAGGGTTGGATGTAGAAGGGTAGAGAAATAGAGGAGGCAGGGTTTTTTCTCTCCATGCTGATGAGTTGGAGAGAGGGAGATGGGGAGGCTGGGAGGAAGAGCAGGAGCTTGGTTTTGACAGTAAGTCCTAGGTGTTAGACATCCACTTGGCTCTAGCTGTCAGCAAGCAGTAGGAGTCTGGAGGGCACAGAAGAGGCCTGGGCTGCAAGTATTTATTTGAGATACCTTGACATATAGTTTTTATATAAAGTCACAAGGCAAGGGACCAGGTGCCCTCCTGAGTCAAGAGGACAGGGCCGGCCTGAGGTCAGAACACCAGGAGCTTGCCGGAGGAGGGAGAGCGGCCCCTGGCCAAAGACTGCAGCCTGAGCACGAGACCCCCACCACTGGCAGGCATTGCTGACTTTGGGAAGGGCAGACAAATGAGAAAAGGCAGACACAGCCCAGAGTCCCACGGCCGGGTCAGCAGAGGGTGACTGACTAGCCCTTTGTGTGGGGCCGCAACCAGCCGGCCACAGTCAGCGCCAGTGCGCCAGGCTCTTTAGCATGCAGAGCAGGGGCGAGTGGGCAGTGCCCCAGGCCAGCACATCTACAAGGCACTCATCTTGATGGTGCTGCCACTAGAGGGTGCCACACACACCAGTGGGTTCCACAGACAGGAGCCTCAGAAAGCAGGCAGGGAGGCAAAGAGTGGCCCCAATCCAGCACAAGAAATCCATGCATTTCACCCACTAGGTGAAGCCTAGTGCAACCCTTGATCATGGGTTGATTGGAGGTTTCAGTGGGGGGACATTTTCTCCGATTATTGATGCTGAATCTGCTGGTTTCTGATTCCTAGGGTATAAGCAGGTGCTGCTAACTGGGCAGCATTCAGAGACTCACCCCATTCCTGGGCTCCTTGTGCCGCAATGCCTTGCTCACCCTAGACTCTTACCAGTTCCCCTTAATTTTGTGTTTCTCCTTAATATTTTTTAAAACATATTTTTATCTATTTCAGAGAGGAAGAGAGAGGGAGAGAGGGATAGAAACACCAATGATAAGAGAGAATCATTGATCGGCTGGGGATGGAGCCCGCAACCTGGGTATGTGCCCTGACCAGGAATTGAACTGTGAGCTCCTGGTTCATAGGTCAACGCTCAACCACTGAGCCCCACCAGCCAGGCACTCCTTAATATTTTTGTCAAAAAAAATATAGATAGAAAAAAAATATATAGAAGTGAAACATGCCCATCAAATAGAATATGGAAGTGAATAGAGTGATACTAGCCCCCCCAACTTCAAAAGCCCCCAAAGATGACCACTGTTACCTCTTCCAGATAGTTCAAGGCCCTCTTCACCCTCCACCCCCATTTCCATGCAGGCAGATGGCACCATGCATTCAGTCCTATCACCTGCTTTTCCACTAATGGCCTGTCTCGGGTTTCATTCCACATTTCGTCCCTCAGGCCCTGCTGCCTCTCCCCAGGCAGCAGTAGCCCCTGTCCCGCACTCCTGCTCCGTTGCAATTGATTCAGATTGTCTCTGGTTTGAGGCTGTGAAAAAGAAGGTTTTGATGACCACTTTGCTTTTGTGTCTTTCTGCTTTAGTGAAGATTACATCCTTAGGGTAAGTTCCTACAAGTGGAATTTCTGAGGCCAAGGTTAGGGACCCTTGGTTTTGAGACCTGCTGCCAAATCGGCCTCCTGAAATGTGTCTGTTTTCCTGCCCACCAACCAGAGCCCTGTGAGGGCCTGCCTGTCTCCCGCAGCACTGGGCATCACAGCCGCTAGAGCATGCCGGTCGGGAAGGTGATAGAAGCTGCCTGCTTGCACTCTGGTTCCCGTCGGAGGACCTGGTCGAAGCTGGCTGCGCCGGCTCTCAGCACTGTTTCTAGAGGGCTCTCCTGCAGGGCAGCCTCTGGCAGGTGGGGAGGCCAGGCTCTGGGCCCTGGCTGCTGCTGCTCAAGGGCCCTGGCTGATCACTTGCTCTCGTTGGCTCATCGCTAGAAGACAGGGGAATCTTTAGTCGAGTCTAGCAAGGTCCTGAAAGTGTTTTGACCACAACTCCAAGCTGGAGATCGGTACCGTACGACCAGCACTGTGTGCGAGGATGTTTCACAGGACAGTCCTCCCCCTTCACACGGGTGCGCTCAGGCACTTTCCATTTGCTTTTCCAAATGCTGGCTGTGAGGACTGGCATCTCTGTTCTCCCTAAGAGGCCCCCAGGAGCTCTGAAGGGCGCATGCTGGGCCTGGTGGGTTTGCTGTGGCCTAAGGATCTGGAGTGAGGCCCTAAGACTGGATTGTGAAGGGGAATCTGTGAGAAATCTGACTTGACCTTCACAGCTCTCCCAGGGCTTTCTCCCTGAGGCTGCTGCAAATCTGTGTCCCCCTGTGTGGGGCACACCTTGTTCACCCCGGAGTGTGGGCCAGGCCCCTCTGGGGGGTCTCCTGTTGTCACACACTGGGTTTTGGGGCACAAGAGCAGGGGTGGGGGAGCCAGGAGGGCACCCAGGCACCCACAAAGCTTCTGTGGAAGGTTTCCCCCAAACCCCTTTCTATCTTTCTCTTGCTTTAGGTCGAAAGGGTGGCCTTTCTCTAATTACAGTGCCTGCCTGGCCTAATTATACCGGGCTAATTTGTTAATGGTTTTGGGAATGCAGAGCCTTTGCCTTGGACAGTGTGGGGGGGGGGGGGGGGGGGAGGCTCTGCCAAGGAGCTGGGGGAGGTATTGTGAATGGCCCTTGAAGCTAGGGAAGGTGGGTGTCCTCTGAGCCCGTGTCCAGCTGGCACTTGCCTGCCTATGACATATGGCTTCTCTGTCCACAAGTTGTCAGTGTGGGTCTTCCCCTCCCCAGGAGGGCCTTGCCCTTTTCATTCTATTTAAGCCAATGGTCCGTAATGCCTTGACAGTAAAAAATACTTCTGGTTTTCCTTTTCATAAAAGCAGTATCTGTTTGCAATAGAAACTACAGGAAATATAGAAAAGGGGAAAAAACTACCCCTGACCCCACCCCAATGACTCAGGTGTGTTAACATTTTGGTGGAGGAGTCTCATGATTGGTCCCTTTGCTCTTGTCTGACTCATTGCGTTGTCCCCCAGGGAAGTCCCACCTGGCCATCGTGCAGAAGGTGAACAACGAGGGGGAAGGTGACCCCTTCTACGAGGTCCTGGGCCTGGTCACCCTGGAGGACGTCATTGAGGAGATCATCAAGTCCGAGATCCTGGACGAGTCCGATATGTACAGTGAGTGCACCCCCCACAGGCTCAGAGTCCCTTTCCCGCTCAGGCCTGACGTCTGCTGGCCTGGGCGGGAAGGCCACCGTGCAGGGACACAGGCCCGCACGACCTGGGAGCATATTGCTTGGAGCAGGGACCGGAGGCTGCTTGGTTCCTCTTGGCTTCTGTGGCTCAGCATCAGCCCGGGGACTTGCCCTGGCCCAGGCACTGCAGGTTCTGTGTGGAGGGAGGGACGGCAGAGCCGGCAGCTGGTGGACAGGTTCCAGTCTGTTCCCGAGTCCATTGTGGGGACAGCGTGCTCAGCTCCAGTTCATTCACTTGCAGCTGACAACCGAAGCCGGAAACGGGTATCTGAGAAGAACAAACGGGACTTCTCAGCCTTCAAGGATACTGACAATGAACTCAAGGTGAAAATTTCACCTCAGCTACTCCTGGCTGCTCACCGCTTTCTGTCCACGGGTAAGAGCGAGAGGATGGCCTTCATTGTTGGTGGGACAGTCACAAGGGAGAAGGACTGGGCCTCTAGCTACTCCTCTCCTGGGATGAGGCTACACAGATGCAAGGTGCAGGGAAACCCAGCTGCCTCTGGAGGGGGCGAGGCAGCTCCCACCTGGACATGCCCTGTGATTTGCTTCCCCTATTGCAGACTTCTAGAAAGTATCAAGTTAGTTTTGAAAATAAGCCTCAGGAGAACCTGAGATAGGCCCATCGAGGCTTGTGGAGTGGGAGGGAGAAGGAGGCTCTTGCATGTGGTGTGGGCCTGCCCAGGTACAGCGCACGGCCCTTGCCTGGCTCATCCCCTCTGAGGAGCCTGCATCTAGCTCTGTCCTTGTCTCTCCCGCCTCCCCTCTGCCTCATGTACCGGACTTGACCTGTAAATCAATGTCATAGCTCTTCTCACCCCTGATTCACAGCTCCCTTGGGGGCCTGGGCGATGGATTAGAAAGACACCTGCCTACTCCCTCCCCCTATCCCAGTCAGACTTCAGTAATTCCTTCTCCTTTATTTTTTCTGCCAGGGTATGGATGATATCGATGATGATAACAATCATCAAGCACTTTCCTTATGCCAAGGATGTGTCTAAGTGCTTTACATGTATTATTCTGTTTAACCTCACAACCACTCTGAAGTTTTTAACCCCCACTTTACAGATGAGCAAACTGATATACAGGTTAAGTAATTGCCCAAGATCATGCCCGGGTAGTGCAGGAGCTACCATTCAAGGCCAACAGACTCCAGTCTGACCAGTGTGGACCCCAGGGCTCTCCCTTTTCTCAGAACCGAAGGGAAGAGCCTGGCAGTGAGGGAGCTGTCCCTGTACTGCAGCGACGGGTCTCATGTGCAGTCTCCCTCTCCCCTGCAGAAGTCCCCCAGTTCAGCCCTGCTCTGATATCAGAGAAGATCCTGCTTCGGCTGCTCAAGTACCCAGACGTCATTCAGGAACTCAAGTTTGACGAGCACAACAAATACTATGTGCACCACTATCTGTACACCCGGAACAAGCCGGCCGACTACTTCATCCTCATCCTGCAGGTGAGCCTGCCCACACCTGCTTGCCTCACTGTGAAATGTGGGGTGCAGGGCTTTCCTGCCCCGAGACTGTGTGGCCTGCTCTGGGCCTGGGCTCCCCATCGCCCATCCTCTTCCGAGCAGCTCACGGTGCCATCACCCCTCATGTCTCCCTCTTGCCTCATCTTTTTGTTGTTTTTTGCTTTTCACTCTATAACCCTAACCCTGTGTTCTTTCAGGGGAAGGTGGAGGTGGAGGCTGGGAAGGAGAACATGAAGTTTGAGACGGGTGCCTTCTCCTACTACGGGACCATGGCGCTGTCCTCGTTAACCACTGGTGAGTGGCTGGGCTGCACTGGCTGCACTCCGGCGGCCTGGAGTGGGGGCGGCAGTGAGTGGCCCCAGCTCCTTGGCATTGAGATGGCTCATAACTTCGGTGTTTCGAGGAGAGGGAGACCTGTGAGGTCTGGGCCTAGAGGAGGTGGCCTGGAAGAGCAATGATTCAGAGGATGGAGTGGGGTGGGTGGGATTCTGAGCAAAAGCCTGGAGGGAGCCGAAAGTGTGTCCTGAGATGGTGGGGAGGCCTGCCTGCCAGAGGGGAGGAAGACTGGGAGTAAGGATGAGTCGGGGAGTCCCAGAAAGTCAATGGTGTATGGCTGTGATAGGAAGCAGGAAGCTGTCGATGGCCTTTGAGAGTAGAATGGGCCAGTGGGCCCACGGGCCATGGTGACCCTTACGAGCCATCACGGCAGGCGGGGAGTTGAGAGAGTGGGCATGTGGAGGGAGGCTGTGGGTCTTGCCTATGAAGCCTGGGAGAGGGCAACCAAGGGATTGGGTGAAGCGTCCAAAGTGCCTGAAGTTGGGAGCCAGGCCAGGGCAGGTTGCAGGCAGGTTTGGTTTCTCATGGCTTAGCCACTGCCTCTTGGTTAAGGGTTGGTTGTGATGGAATAAAGGGACTTGGGGCAAAGAGGGTACTGGACCACCTCCAAGAGAGGTTATGGCAAGACCAAGGAAGGACCTCTCTGGCCACCCCAGTACCCTCTGCTTCCCCAGTCCTGGGTAGCTCAGGTGCCCCTTGCCAAAGGGGCCAGCACAGCTCCTCACTCATCGTGGGACACACCCCCCAACCACGAGAGGGGCCTGGGTGGCTGTGGGCTGGAGAGTGGAAGTCCACTTTGGTGCCGGGGGACAGGCCACAGATGAGGCAGGTGCTGTAGCTTCTGGGAGCCTCGGCTGTGCCTGTTGTTTTCCTTTGACAAAGAGGACCCCGTATGGGGGGCCAGGGCACCCATGCCTATGGACACAGCTCTGCCCCCGCCAGCACGAGCCGGCCTGTGAGGGAGGGGAGGGGAGTGGAGAGGAGGAGCCAGGCTCTGGACCCGGATTTCGGACTGGCGGCCCTGGGAGGACTGCTCAGCGTCCAGCCTGGGGAAACCTTGTTCAGAAGGATACTCAGTCATGGGACATTTCCTCCAGGCACTCTCTGCCCCGAGTGCCTCAGGGGCCAGGGTCATGGTCCTGCGCTCTGTCCCTTGACCTGGAGGCTCTCAGTTCCCACTGGAGTGGCCGGAAGGGAAAGGGATGTCTCTGGGCTCTGCATTCACTGTGGGAGCTCTGGGCGCCTCTGCCAGCACCTGCCCTTCTCTGAGCAGGGCTCGTGAGTCTGCCCCCTGTCAAAGCCGTGTCTCCTTTCCCACTGAGCCCCTCACTGCCCAAGGGAGCCTGGACAGCAGGTCTGCTTCTCCAGCCCATTCCTGTGGCTCCATGTCCTGCCTCCTGACCTGGACCTCACCCAGCACTGACCTTTTCCTCTTTTGCTCCAGTGCCTTCATCCCAGGTCGGGTGTCCGCCTGGCAAGCAGAACTCCCTGCTCTCCTGGCTCTCAGGTAACATGGCATGGCGGAGAATATTGCACTGCCACCTGTCGCCTGAGCCCACACACCACAGCTGCATTAACCTGTCCCAGTAGGCACTGGGGCTCCCCACCTGTTCACACTTGAGAGCCAGCTTGGCCTAGAGCTCAGTTACTGGATGGCTTTGCCCTGGTCCTGGAAGAGGTTCCTGAAGGTTCTTCAGTCTTTGAGGAGGTGTGTGTGTGCACGCACGCACGCACGCACGCACGCACGCACGTGCTGGCCAGACTGACTCCTACTCACTGGCAGCATCCCTGTCCCCCATGATCCAAGGCAGCAGATGGTGGCGGGAGGTGCTGGCCTTGTCACCAGAGCCCTGGCCTGGCTGCCCTGGTCCTGGAAGAGGTTCCTGAAGGTTCTTCAGTCTTTGAGGAGGTGTGTGTGTGCACGCACGCACGCACGCACGCACGTGCTGGCCAGACTGATTCCTACTCACTGGCAGCATCCCTGTCCCCCATGATCCAAGGCAGCAGATGGTGGCGGGAGGTGCTGGCCTTGTCACCAGAGCCCTGGCCTGGCCCGGTGAGCCCTGAGGAAGTTAAGAGCTCCAGGCTCAGTGCGTAACCTAGAGCAGCTCCTGAGCCTCCACAGGCCAGAAAGCCTAGCACTGCAGGCAGCTGTTTCCCACTTTATATTCCTGCATCTGGTTTTTTCTTCTAAACTGCACCAAAGCACACTTTACTATTGATCCTCTTCTAAAAAAATGTTAAAGGTGACTGAGAAGTCACTGGTCCCTTTCAAACACAACAAACTTTTGGCTGTGATGGGAAGCAGGAAGTCGGTAATGGCTCTGAGCAGGGGGTGTCTGATGAGAGCAGATGGGCCGTTTGGCCTTCACTGACCAGCCTCCCTCTGCCTCTTCTGCACTTTCTTGTTTCACATATGGCCAGGAGTTTGTGCATACAGGGTTTGAATCCTGATGTTTTTATGTAATATGGGAACAGAGATGCTTTTCCATAAGCTTTCTTGTTAGAGCTACACAGAGTTCACCAGGCAGATGTGCCTTCATTTGTTATTCCCTTTATGCATATTCATGGGGGTCTATATGCTAAATAATACCATGACATAAACCTCTATGAAAAATGTCATCTGTGTTTGAGATTATATCCTTAGAATATTCTTTTAGAAGTAGAATTACCAAATAAAAAAATTCCATTTTTGTTACACATATTGCTTTGTTTTAATCATAAAAGTAACATAGGTCATAGGGGAAAAAAGAAAATTAATAAGTATTATAATTTCATTATTCAGAAACAGATGCTTCATATTTTGTTGTACTTTTCTTTAGGACCTCTTTTTTTTTTTTTAGTGGGTGTGGAAATCTGGAAGATAGATACTGTGGTAGTTCATAAGTCTCTATAGTGTTTATTTTTTAAAATATATTTTATTGATTTTTTACAGAGAGGAAGGGAGAGGGATAGAGAGTTAGAAACATCGATGAGAGAGAAACATCGATCAGCTGCCTCCTGCACACCTCCTACTGGGGATGTGCCCACAACCAAGGTACATGCCCTTGACCGGAATCGAACCTGGGACCCTTCAGTCCACAGGCCGACGCTCTATCCACTGAGCCAAACCGGTTAGGGCAGGACCTCTATTTTTAATAGGCCATGTCACCAATCTGTGTTGGTTTTAAATTAATTTCCTGTTCTGGCATGTTAATAAGCATTAATTAAAAGCAAATAATTAATTAATGTTAAGTGTTTTTGTGTGTGTGTTTTTTGGGGTTTTTTTAGTTTTTGTAAGAGTTTATCTGAACTAAACTGATAACAGTTGCCAGGAAGCAAGATCTCAAATGCTCCCATTAATGTGAAAGGTTGCTCTCCCCAGTATTTGTTTTCTTCTAGAACTTAATCCGAGGTGTTACTTAGTTTAGAATAAGTGATACATGCACATGATCCTCTAATGCAGGGGTGGGGAATGTCCTGCCCTTGGGCCATCGACGTCCTGTGAAACCATTTGGTCTGGCCCTGCCAAGGCATTAGGGGTGAGTTAATTAAGTATTTAGGCTAATATAGCAGGCTAATTTTTAAGTTGGTAATTTTATATGGCCCTTGAATGATGTTATAAATATTCAAATGGCCCTTGGCAGAAAAAGTTTCCCCCTCCCTGCTCTAACGGTTGTACACTACCCAATTGTAGAATATCCAGACTATATTTTCCTTGTTTTCTGACTGAAGCTCAAAGATGGTGCATTACTGATGCAGCCTCACTTGCTCAAAGCTCCATTGGTCATTCAGTCACCCGATGTTTGCTCTCTTCACTGAGCTATTTGTTAGAACGGCTAACTCAGTAGTTAGTTAGTAACTTAGTCCTTAACTAAGCATATCAGCTTAGTCTATTTCCTGTTTGTTTGAAACAAGCCAGCATGCCTTCACAATTAACTTCTTTGTGGATTTCATTGCCTTATAAATATTCAAAAAAATAAGAGCACAATAATGTGTGCAGTTTCTTTTTCAAAGTAAGGAGTGTGTTCCTCATTTGAGGTTGAGTCATCCCGCTCCCCTGGTTAGTCCACGGAATGAGGCCTCTGCTGCCTGGTGGCGGGAAGAGGCACCGCCAACACTGCCCAGGCTTTGCCTCCCGGGAGGGGGACTGGCACTAGCTGGGATGGGAAGCCTGGCGATCTGGGGCCTCTAGTTCCTGGGGAAGGAATGTGCTGCCCCTGCCCCCGGTCAGGCTGGGGCTCAGCAGACAGTGGGTAGGACTGTCCACACAGAACAGGTCATGTGCAGAACAAATATTTGACGTCTTAAGAGCATTTTTAGTTATGAGCAGGGTGTCATGTTGAGGGTGTGTGTATGAGAGAGAT
Organism: Myotis brandtii; assembly: GCF_000412655.1. Lineage (NCBI taxonomy): Eukaryota > Metazoa > Chordata > Mammalia > Chiroptera > Vespertilionidae > Myotis > Myotis brandtii. The sequence continues at coordinate 1,551,529 of NW_005355890.1, read as the reverse complement.
GAGAGGGCAAATTATGTAATTTTTCTCTTAATATAATTTAAAGGTATGCGGTTTGTGTCCATTGACATGAGCTGTCGCTGAGATGAGAGCGGCCGCCACACGAGGGTAACCATCGTGCTGCCCTGGACTGATCAGTTGTTAGGGTTTTGTAGCCATAAACTTTTGAGTCTTTGGTTTTTGTTTTCTGTTTTGTTAGACTTTTTAATAGTTATTGCACAACACTGCTAAACAAACTAACTCGTTTGCTTTGATGAGGTTAAAGCTTCTGACTGTCCTTAACAAGTGTTTCCATTCCCAGTGGGGGTAGCATCCCCTGGCATCATGGGACAGGGCTAGCCAGGAGGTGGTGCCTGTCGGGGCCTGACAGCCTCTTTCTCCCCACAGACCGCTCCCCATCGCACCCCACCTGCCTGAGCCGCTCGGCCTCCCTCAGTTGCCCGGACCGCACAGACCTCTCGAGCCCAGCCCCCTTGGCAGGCAGCAGCAACCAGCTTGGCAGCTCTGTCCTGGGCCAGTACATCTCTGACTTCAGTGTCCGGGCGCTCATGGACCTGCAGTATATTAAGGTGAGTGCTCCCCTAGCTCGGTCTGGCGTTTGGATCACTGCCTCAGGAATCAGCAACTCTTTCTTTCCCCCGCCACCCGGAACACAGGGCCCACGTGAGAGTCCTTCTTGCTCCTGCTGCTGACTCTTGTGACAGGTTTCCGGAGACTCCCCCTGGTCACATCCTCGCACCTGGACTTGCAGCCTCCATCCTGCCGGCTCTGCTTCCCCGGGTCACTGGTGTGATTGGCCTCCCTGCTCCTGCTCTTACTGACTCATTGCTCCTCTTGCAGATCACCCGCCAACAGTACCAGAATGGGCTGCTGGCCTCACGGATGGAGACCAGCCCTCAGTTTCCCCTGGACGGGTGCACCATCTGCACGGAGAACCTGGCGGAGAAGCCTGAGCTGCCTGTGGTGGACGAGACCACAACTCTGCTCAACGAGCGCAACGCCACGCTGCACAGAGCTTCCCCCGAGAGCGCCATCTGACAGGAGGGCCCGGGGCCCCCCGCCCGCTCCGCGGGGGCCGCTCCAGTGGGCCCACCTGAAGAGAAGGAGCCTGTCAGGCCAGACGGGGTGCCGATGGCCTACCTTCCTGAGCAGCCAGGTGGCCCCCAGCCTGTGGGGAAGCTGGCCTCTGACAGGGACCTGTGAGCAGCTCGGAAGTAGCGGCTGCCTAGCCCTGGACTGTGGGTGGCGAGTAACCACCACAAGGCGGATTTTGTACTGGAGAGTTTCTAAACTAGGCTTATTGCTCCTCTTTTGAAATATCATTTGGGGAAGGGAATGGGGAAGGGAAGACAGGGTTAAGGATTTTATTTAAAAAAAATTTTTTTCCCCACAAAAACTTTGGAAGGGGTTTCTCACCCCGGGAAGCAATAGCCATAATCTGCTCCCAGCCACAACCTGGCTATGTCCCGACTCAGGGAGCCGACTCTTCCTGCTCCTTGTCCTCCAGAGATGGGTCCCAGCAGCTGCAGGAGGAAGATTTTCTCTTGGGAGGAAGACAGTGCTTCCCAGGAAGCAAAGAACCAAATAGCATTGAGAACAACTGCCTGGACATGTGCACTGAGGCTTGTCTGACGTCGCCGAGGCCAAGGGATTCTGGGGAGCTGTGATCAGGGGCATTATACTTCCAGCTACAGCGGAGTAGCCCTGCTCCTGTCACTCGCTGGATCCAGGAATTTCTGAAACTCTGCTGATGGGCTCTCCTGGTGGGGGCCACTGGGACTCTCAACCCTGGCCCCATTGTTTTGCCTCATATCTACCCCTTTGGACAGCTGTTCCCTTGTAATGGGGCTGACTTGACGCGTTAGGCAGTGTCTCCCACCTTTCGGATTGCTCCCCCTGCTCCCCAGGCTGCCCTCTCTTTACCAAAGGCTTTCCCGTGGGTTGGGACAGCATCTACATTAGAGGTGACTTGTCTGCAATACTCCTCTTGGTTCTAGGAGGGAATCTAGTCACAAGTATTTGCATTGTTAGCAAGTAATACCATCCCCTTCCCACCCCACAACCAAAGTCCAGTCTGACCCTTGAACTCTGCTTTCCAGGCTCCCTACTTCCAATCTAAACCCCGAGATCTCTTGGGGATTGAGAACAGAGGATGTGGAGGAAGCAACCTGAGCAGGTTCTCCACGCCCTCTCTCCGTGGCTGAGGCTTACCTGCCTATTTACACACTTTCATAACCCGGGAAAGGTTTCAGCCTCCAGGGCACACAACTGGTGGTCACGTTTCCCCCCCGCTCCGTGATCCTGGTGTGGGACGTCATCTTGTCCTGTGCTGAAGCTGGTGGTACAGAGCTCCACGCCCACAGGAAGTCCTGCCCCAGCACCTTTCCCTGGGGCAGAGTCAGGCCCTGCTGCACAGCTCCAGGCTTCCCACTGCTGGGGAGGCTGCGGGACCAAGGTCCGTGTTGGCCCTTTTGTCGGGTGGAACAGTTGCCCAAGATCAGGTGGGGGAGACTCTGCAGGCCTCCCCCTGAGTATTGTCTATTCGCTCCTTTCCTAAAGGGCTCTGCTCTTCAGGTGCCTGGAGAGCCCTAAGTCTTGAGACCAGGAAATGTCTTGCACCAAGTGTACCTACCCCTGACCAGTCACAGAATCTATTCCTTAAAGTTTGGAGAGAAGGTGGTGATACCCATGGATTCTCAGCCAGAAGGAAAAAAAGACACTGGACCTTTTTGTTCCCTGTGGGGAAACCCATTAGTTTTCTGCACGCACAGCTTGCTTTCTGAGTCCACATGGAAGCTTGCAAAGCGTGTTTTTGAGACCTGAGTGCCAGGCAGGGCCAAGCACGTTGGCCTGAACCAAGTGAGTGTGTGTGAAGTAAAAGCGGGTACGCACACTTCCACGCTACCTCTTTGCACACACGGTTACTACCAACAGTTGTTCCCTCCTCCCCCGTTCTTCCCTTCCCTTCCCCATTTATAATCACTTCTTGCAAAGGGTCGTAATTATTTCCAAATATTACTGGTCCGATGACTTCCTCCTCCCAGTGCAATTTTTCACTTCCTATTCCAACTTCCGGTTCCTGGGCTGAGCTCTACCCTGGAATTGGCCCATCCCTACCTGTCTTCCTGTGTGAGGGATGGCCTCCAAATGGGTAGGCAAGTCACAGCCACCATAGCAAGTAACATATTTATTTTGCATAAGATTTTAATTTGTATATATTTGTGATTTATTTTGGCATTGTTATGAGTTTGACTCTCGGGGAGTTTTGTTGTTATGACTCTTGTGTCTTTTGTCACAAAACAATGATAATATTTGCTAAACAATATATGGAATTTATTTTTGATCGGTAATAAAAAAATGAAATATGAAATCTTGGTGCGTCTACAATTTCCCTATTTAAGTCCAGTCAGTATTCGGTACCTGTCATAGAAATAGAAGTGATTGTGATTGGCTGTCACTATGTGAGGGCAAGAGACAAGTATTCTGGGATTGTTTCACAGTGAAAAAGCAGCAGCAATGTAATTTTAAATATATCCTATATAATAAAAGGCTAATGCAAATCAACCGAACAGCAGAATGACTGGTTGCTATGACGCGCACTGACCACCAGGGGGCAGACGCTCAGCGCAGGAGCTGCCCCCTGGTGGTCAGTGCGCTCCCAAGGGGGAGCGCTGCTCAGCCAGAAGCTGGGCTCAAGGCTGGCAAGCGCAGCGGTGGTGGCGGGAGCCTCTCCCGCCTCCGCAGCAGTGCTAAGGATGTCCGACTAAGCCGTCTGTCGGACATCCCCCAAGGGCTCCTGGACTGCGAGAGGGTGCAGGCCGGGCTGAGGGAACCCCCCACCCCAGTGCACACATTTTGTGCACCAGGTCTCTAGTATGTAATAAAGGCTGTCCTCACAGGAGCTGCTAGACATACATGGCAAATGTGCTCAGTTGCCACAATTAGGAATCCTGTAAGATGAACACCACAGGCTCTTCTGTGTACAGGTACTGAAGGGGCAGTTGGAAAGGACAGATTGCCTCTTTCCCCTGGGGGCTGACGGAGAAAGGAGCTTGATCCAAACATAGGATCACGTTGTTTTATAATGTGCAGTTGCCTCTTGGTCTCCAAGTGGGAGTGCTCATCGTCTCAGGAGCCCACCCAAGAGTGACCTCACTACACCCACTCTTGCAGTGCCCAAAGGTGCCTTGGCCACAGCATGGGATTGTGCTGAGGCCAGGGGCTCAAGCCAGACAGGCTTAACAACGTTGCCAAATTGGGGGGATGTTTAAAAAAAGGGAGGTACTTTGGTAGGTAGAAAGGACATTCCAGATAAAAGAAGAAACAAATGCAAAAAGCTGTGTATAGGTGGGAAGAGTAACTATCATTCATCCATCTGTTCCACATGTTAAAGCCCCTGCTGCCAGGTGCCACCAACCCCTCAGTGAGTTTAATGAGGAAGACCCTCTCAGGGAGAAAGTCACACAAGGACCTTGGATTTGCTGTCTCCTCTGCCTGGAACACTCTGCCCCCAGGGGCTCACCTCCTTGCTTGGTTTAGACCTGTTCAAATGTCTCCTTGGAGAAGCCTTCCTGGATCACCCCACATAAAAACAGCATGGTCCTAATCCTTGTCTCCTCTTGTCTTGCTTTTCTCCATGGCACTTACTGCAGGATATTAAAATACAACTTGTGCGTCCCAGCTGGTTTGGTTCAGTGGATAGAGCGTCAGCCTGCAGACTGAAGGGTCCCAGGTTCGATTCCGGCCAAGGACACATGCCTGGGTTGCGGGCTTGATCCCCAGTAGGGGGCATGCAGGAGGCAGCCGGTCAGTGATTCTCTCTCATCATTGATGTTTCTATCTCTCTTTCCCTCTCCCTTCCTCTCTGAAATCAATAAAAACATATTTTTTAAAAATACGATTTGCCCTAGCCAGCTTGGCTCAGTGGATAGAGCGTCAGCCTGCAGACTGAAGGGTCCCAGGTTCGATTCCGGCCAAGGACACATGCCTGGGTTGCGGGCTTGATCCCCAGTAGGGGGCGTGCAGGAGGCAGCCAATCGATGATTCTCTCTCATCATTGATGTTTCTCTCTCTCCCCTCTCCCTCTCTGAAACCAATAAAGAAATATATATTTAAAAAAATATGATTTGTGCATTTCCTGTTGTCCCTATACTAGAACCTAAGCTCCAAGAGAGCAGGGACTTTCTTACTTCCACACTAGAGGCCCGGTGCATGAAATTGTGCACAGGTGGGGTCCCTTGGGGTGGCCTGCGGGGATCAAGCAAAAACCAGCAGTCCAATGCCGCCTGCCGCTCCTGCTCATCCGGGCCCTGCTGCACCAGCCGTGGACTCGCGCCCAGTCAGTCATGATCGGGAGAGCCCTGTGTCTGGCACTCGCTCAAGGGGGTTGGGGGTGGGGCCAGGATGCATTTGGCCTTGGGGGGGGGCAATGGCGGGTGGGCAGTGGGACGCCCTTGCCTGCCCAGGGATCCATCCCACTGACATTTGTGCTGGGTGTCGGGAGCCACCTGGTGGCCACTTTTATATCGTTTCTTCCTTGCAGAGCATCTAGGGAGGGGAAGCGGCCGTGGTGCCGGAGGCTGACTTTTAGGAGGCCAGCAGCACTGTAGGGATTGTGCTGGCGGCACTGTTCCATCAGTGCCTGGCATTCTCCAGAGATTGGACCTACAGATCTACTGAGGGGGTGAGTGTTGGGCTGCTGGGATGGGTTGGTCAGTTGAGTGGCGCTCCCGCTGTGGGAGTGCACTGACCACCAGAGGGCAGCTCCTGTGTTGAGCATCTGCCCCCTGGTGGTCAGTGCATGTCATAGCAACTGGTCGTTGGGTCATTTGGTTGTTCAGTCACTTAGGCTTTTATATATATAGATAGTCCCAACACTAGAACAGGACCTGGTACAATGCAGGCACTCAATACAGGAAATACTTATTGAATGAGTGAACTTACCACCATAGGTAAGTATTGGACGCTCTGGGGGAGCAGCACCTAGCTCTCATAACCTTGACTCAACCTAGTCTAGATGGTGGAGGAAGACCAGCTGGAGGAAGTGACATTTGCAGACCAGAAGTAAGCAGGAATTAGCCAGTTAAGTCACAGTAGCTATGGGTTTAAAACTCAAATATTTGGATAAAACATGGAAATGTTTTGAACCAAGTGACCAGTAATGAAAATGGCCCAGGGAGGGTCAACGAGGGACCTGAAGCACAGTAGAAGCCTTTACTATTAGCAGGAAAGCACTCCGTGAGCAGGTTTACCCTGTGCTGGATTCTTAAAAAAACAAAAACAAACTATAAATATAAGCTGTCTAATATATTCTTTTCATCCTTGCCTGAGGAGATTATATATATATGTGTATATATATATATATATAGAGAGAGAGAGAGAGAGAGAGAGCGAGAGAGAGAGAGAGAGAGAGAAGAGGAAGGAGGAGAGAAACATCTATTGATTGCCTCCCGCAGTGCAGTCGGGAACTGAACCCACAACCTGGGTGTGCGCCCTGACGGGAATTGAACCCGAAACCTTTGGTGTACAGGACGATGCTCCAACCAATTGAGCCACCGGCCAGGGCTGTGCTGGATTTGTTGTCTTTGGATATTGACAGTCAAATAACCATTTGTGTGATCCAAATAGCTCCAACTGTCTGTCCGACAAAATGATTGATAAGTCCTTCCTCAGGGAGCCTAAGACCGAGGAAGAACTACCGGTGGAGCTGACGGGCCGGGCATTCCTGACAGTCTCCGAATGTGCCTGGGTGGCGACCTGGGAGGGTGGCGCGGTATTAGGTGGGTCGCGTTGGAACCCAACATCCGCCGAGTCATGCTTCACTTTTCTCCTGGAAAATAACATGAAGCAGCGGCGCAGGTCCCAGGGGAGTGATCTCTTGTGTTTCTCTCCTTTCCTGCAAGAGCTGTCTCCGTTCCCGGGACTAGCGCGGGGTCAGAAGCCATCAACAAGCATCTTCCCGACCTTAGTTAGCTTCACGGAGCCCAGCCTCGGACTCCCCTTCACCCTCCCGGCCTCCAGTCGGCATTCCCAGGCCCTTTCCTCAGAAAGCGACAGGTCTCCCTACACCGAGACCCCCGCTTGCGGCCGCTCGCCAGCCGGGCACTTGTCAGAGCTCAGGCG
>NW_005355890.1:1537921-1543020 GCF_000412655.1 Myotis brandtii | reverse complement strand
AGCTGGCGCGAGGTGGCGGCGATCCCTACAGCGACCTCAGCAAGGGCGTGCTGCGCTACCGGACGGTGGAGGTGGTGCTCACTCCGCTGGAGGACTGCTTCATGCTGGACGCCAGCACCGTGCTGGACTTCGGCGTCCTGGCCAGCATCATGCACGGCCACACGAAGCTGGCGCGAGGTGGCGGCGATCCCTACAGCGACCTCAGCAAGGGCGTGCTGCGCTACCGGACGGTGGAGGAGGTGCTCACTCCGCTGGAGGACTGCTTCATGCTGGACGCCAGCACCGTGCTGGACTTCGGCGTCCTGGCCAGCATCATGCAGAGCGGCCACACGCGCATCCCTGTGTACGAGGAGGAGCGCTCCAATATCGTGGACATGCTCTACCTCAAGGACTTGGCCTTCGTGGACCCCGAGGACTGCACGCCGCTCAGCACCATCACCCGCTTCTACAACCACCCGCTCCACTTTGTCTTCAACGACACCAAGCTGGACGCCGTGTTGGAGGAGTTCAAGCGAGGTAAGGTCTGGGAATCGCGGAGGGGACCTGAAGGCCTTCGGTCTTCCCTAGAAAGGGGTGAGGGGTCCCAGCCCTGTGGAGGGCAGTGAGACCTCTAAGTACTCCTTTAAAGAAGATGATGGCCTTGCAGCTCTGAAATGGCACTTAAAGACTATCGTTCAGAGGGTGGCGGCGCTATAGAGAGCAAACGGTCCCTTTTCCTGGGAGGCCCCCAATTCTGGGAGGTATGTCCACTAGATGCCAACCCCCAGCTCTTTACCTCTCCAGGTCATTTTTATGGGTTTTGGGTTTGTAGCACAACCAAACTCTCGGATAGAAACTAAAAAATGTAGAAAAAACGTGTTTCCAGATACCTATTATTTGCCTTCATGTACGGGCACACCTCAGAGAGATTGTGGGCTCGGTTCCAGACCACCGCAATAAAGCCAGTCTTAATGTTTTTGCTGGTGGAGGGTCTTGCCTTCCATTTGTCAAAAACGCAACATCTGTGAAGAGCAATGAGCCTGCAACGTGAAATCAGCCCTGCCAGTGATGTTTCCAGGTGGTGTTCAGGTCACTGAGGGGCTGCTGCCTTCCTGATTACAGAAAAGGAGTGATTGACAAATCCCTTTCCGCAGGTGTGGATGGAATGTCCACTTTGATTTTGCCAGAAACCACTTCATGGATACTGATTTAGTCTCCCTGTCAGCTGTCTTTAGAAAACGTCCCCTTTCTTTTAGAAAACTCCCATAAGGTCTTTCAGGTTCTCCTGTAACTACACATTTTACTCTCTCTTTCACCTTGATGTATCTGAGCAGCTCTTAGGTTGCAGGTAAAAGCCAAAACCTACCCTCCAGGTGTGAAGGTGTGGGCTGCCCTGTAGTCCTTTCCAGGGCCAACGCGGATGTGCTCCTTAGAGCGTGGCTGCTCCTCGCTGCCAGCCAAGCTTCTCAGACCTGAACTGCAGGATGGGCACAGGGGACGCCCCAGAATTCTGGGTCGGCTTGATCCTAAAGGCTGTGTAATGTGAGGCTGGGAAGTGAGTAAAGCCCCCTGATCTTCGTGGCAGCTGTGAGGTGCTGGGAGCCCCTGACGGTGAAGGCAGGGGGACAGGGAGCAGGGCTGCAGGGCTGTGTGGAACTGACCCTGTTGCTCCTGCGTTAGCACTGCCGTCTGCCAGACAGTACTGGGCGCTCCTGCGCGTCCTTGCCTTTCATCCTTGCGGGCAGCCTGGTGTTGCCTAGTTTGGCAGTTACTGTTACCGCTGTGCCTCCCGGTGGACCGGAGGCTCGATGGGTAGCTCCGACTGCTCTGCTAGAGAATCTCATGGCTCCCAGCTGCCTTCCGAGAAAGTGGTCATTCAGCCCCTCTCAGGGGTGGGGAGCCCCCCGGGTAGGGGCCAGACAGAACCTCCTGGTGGTAAGTACTCCATCTGGGCCAGTGTAGTCTATGCGGTGGCCCTGGAGTCAGTTGGGAGGGTTTATTCCATCCTGCCCCTGCTGCTTCCCAGCTTGAGATGGTGGGGAGGCTGGACTTGACACCAGGGTGGTGCTTGTGAGCAGAGCATCTCACCATGACTGGTATGGAGACCAGTGGGGGGGTGGAGGGGGGAAGCGCAAGGGCACAGAGGAGAGAGGATGGCGGGCTGAATGGGGCCTGGGGAGGAGACCCAAGAGGGCATTTGGAGGTAGAATTGGGAAGGTTTTGTGGTTGTCAGGGGCTTTCCAGCAAGAGGGAGGAGCTGGGGATGAGACCTGGATTGCAGGGAGGTGAGGGGCTGGGTGAGGGGTTTGTTCTGGACTTTGGAATTTGTGCAGTGGCCAGAGGCCAAGTCCTAGGGGGCAGGTGACGTGAAATTGGAAGGACCTGAGTGGAGGTGAAGGTCTGATTCTGGGTGTAGAAGTGGTCCCTCAACCACAGGAGGGGAGCAGAGAGCCTAACCCTGAGGGGCACAAGCATGTCCGGGGAGGGCAGCAGAGAGGCTGTTGAGGAGAGCCAGCAGCTTGGAACATCTGGAAGCCAGGGAAAGAGACCGCTCACCAAGGGAAGGCGAGTGATGAGGAGAGGATCCAGCAAGCCATGGTGTGGGGTAACAGATGGAGTGAGTAGGGCATGAGAGGTAAGACAGGTTATGAAGAGCTTCTGGGAGGTGTGGCTGGAGAGCAGTGGCTGGGAGGGAATGGCCGGGATTAAGATGGGCGAGTCGGGTGGGTTTAGGTTTAGATGTTGGGAAGGAGCCAGGAGAGAGGGATGGCCACTGTGCCGGCCACTCCTGTGCTGGGTGGTGGCCCCAGAGCAGCTGAGGAGAGCCACGCGGGTTTCATGCAGCCTGATGCTGACCCTGTAGCTGCCTGCTGACAACTGCTGCTACTCCAGGTGATGGAGGCTGAGTGGGGAGCGCTTCCCTCCCCTGCCTTCCTCCTGTGGTGAGTGAGGGCCATTCTCAGGGCAGAACGACCACATCGTTTCTGTGAAATCCTGGAGCTTTCTCTGCTTCTGTGCCAGGCAGTTCTTTGGTGGATGTCTTTACTTTTCCTCATTAGAATCCTTTCTGGCATAACCCCTGTGAACACAGCATATTGTAGCCTTGATGGTGCCTGAGGTGTTAGAGTTTGGTCCCCGTCCCGCCTCTGTCAGGCGTGTGAGGTGGCGGTGCCTCTGCATTCCCTCAAGCTGGAGTCTTTGGCATCTTGGCAGCTACCATTCCGGCCCCTGTTCCTGTCCTGCTTCCAGAGCCGTCTCTCTGGGACTTTATCGTCTCGGAGAGTCACCTTCCCCAGTGAGGAGACTTCAGTCGGTGTGCAGACTTCAGTCGGCACCGATTATTTTGTGCAAAGATCACCAGGAAAAGTGAGTGCTCTCGGGCTGTATTTCCTTTAAGCCATCAGTCCTGCTTCCGTGTCCACCCCACTGAGACGATGCAGGGGCATTCAGCCAGAGGAGGGGTCAGGATGGGTGTGTTTGTTAGTTTCTGCTTTAAAGGGTCCGAGTTCGGGTTCACTGTCAGAAGCCACAGCTCTGAAGAGTCAGACCTGCCATGGGGAATGTTAGTAATGTCCCTTCTCGCAGGACAGATTCACATAGTGACTTTAAAAGCAAAAGAGGGAAGGCAGAGAAGTCTAAACTCCAAATGCGTTTTTAAGAATTTCCTAGACGCTAGGCGTTCCAGAAGAGTCCTCGAGCATTCACATAACTTAGGAGCACGCTTGTGCCTGCTGACTAAACAACTAACTAAGATTGAACAGTGGAGCTTTCCCAGGGCTTTCTGGACCCTGCTGTGAGATGCACCATCTGCCTCTTGCTGTGGCTCTGGCCCGGTGCCAGGGCCGATGCCAGGTTTGCAGCCAGCCAGCAGGGCCCATATTTGCAGGGCATTTTATCCTCTCTGATGAAAAATAAACCCAATCCCTCCAGCTGCCCTTTCTCTGTGTCCTCCTACTGCTTCCTCACGGTGGCCTTCTGGTGGACCCCTTCAGAGTTGTCTTGAGAGGAAGTCACCTGGCCACTGTTTGAGGGGGTCTTCCATGTGGCAGGTCACTGAGAAACTTGTGCTTGTTTCATCGACGTTTGAAGGCAAAGGAGAAGTCAGTCCATCCTGCAGGTAGCCAGCCAAAGCCAGTGGCTCCTGGGAGAAGGGAGCCGAGGGGGGTCTTCTGCGATCTCAGAGGCCCCCAGAGCCTGGGATCTGGTTTCAGAACCCGAGAAGGCTGCTGCCAGAGTGGTGTGCCCTGATCTGGCCTGACATTGATGTCCTGTGGCAGGGTCCCCTGGCCCTTCGAGAAATGGCGCCTGCCTTTGGTGTGAGCCATTCCCACCACGAATCCCAAGGGGCGGAAAGCAGCCGTCCCCTTGAGTGCCATCTCATCAGGAACAAGCAGATTCTTCTCCGGGGCCCCCTGGCTTTTCCTCTGGGGGCGAGGCAATGTAATATGGTCATTTCCACCTTTAATTATCGAGCATATGAGATGCTTTCTTTTCTTTAGAAGGCCCGTGGGAGTCACCAAGGGGAGGGCTTTCTCAGACTCAGTGAGAGCCAGTAGGGCGTGGTGGTGAAGAGAATGGACGAGGGAGCCAGCTGCTTGCGTTCGAATCCTGGTTTTGCTCTTGGATGGGTCATTGGACCTCCCTCGGCCTCATTTTCTCTGTGAACTATAAGTGGGGATAACAGTACTGTATGCCACAGAGAGGTGTCGGAGGACTTGGTAAGTTAGTGAGTAAAGCCCTTGGTGTCCAGCACAGGGTGAGCATTAAGTCCTGCTGCTTAACCCTCTGCAGTCAGGCTGTGCTCACCATTGATGGCATCTGAGGTTTGATGAGCTACAGCAAGTGTTATCTTTTTATTCTTTTACAGCCTCATTCCTTTCTTGATCATCCTGCTAGTGGTTTTCTACTTCTAATAATACAGTAACTAGAGGCCCGGTGCATGAAATTCGTTCACGGGTAAGGTCCCTAGGCCTGGCCGGCGATCAGGGCCTTCTGGCTGCTGGCCAGGGCCTTCCTTCATTTTACACCACCCCCTGGTGGTCAGCGCACGTCATAGCGAGCGATCGAACTGGTCTCCCGGTCAGACTCCGGAGGGGACACTTTGCATATTAGCCTTTTAT
>NW_005355890.1:1504798-1536242 GCF_000412655.1 Myotis brandtii | reverse complement strand
GGGGGGGGAGGCATGGATGCTGCAGGAATGGGGCACACATGCCTAATAGAGATCCACAGAGTATGTTTCTAAACTCATCACATAGAATTGTGATTAAACCCGAGGTATAGAAAGGATGATTCACACAAAGAAGGGAACTTGACTTCTTGCTTTACCAGAAGATTCTTGAAGCAAGTACCCTCTGTACATGCAAGCCCAGGCCAGCTTTCCGCCCAGGCCAGCTTTCCCCCCAGGCCAGCCGTTTTCACTAGTAACAGAGAAGGGTGTGGTGAAGATCAGTCTGCTCCCGGGCCCAGGACCTGCACAGCCCAGTTGCCACCACCTGTGTGTGGCTCCTGAACTCTGGAGAGGTAACTAGTCTGAACTGAGATGTGCGGTAAATGCAGACAGACACACAGCAGACTTCAAAGACTCGCACAAAAAAGTAAAACATCTATTAATGTCTATTGATTGCATGTCAAAGTGGCATTTTAGCTATATTGGCTTAAAACAATAGAGTATCAGTTTATTTCACCTGGGTCTTTTTTTTTTTTTTAATGTAGCTACTCAAAAATTTGAAATTACATGTGTGGCTTGCATTGTTTTCTCTTGTGCATGTATACAGTTTTATAGATGAAGAGCACTAAGCTAAGGCAGAGTGAGCTCCTAACATTTTCCCAACACGCCCGACACTCAGAAAGTGTGGGATTTTTTTCAAGTTTACATTTCCTTATTAAACAAATAGGCAGGTAACTGAGAAAGACAGAAGAGGAAGGGGAAGTTCCCACACAGATCCCCTGGATAACCTTCATAGACCTTGGCTTCTGGAAAGAAAGGGCAGCTTTTAGAACTGGGAAATCGGCCCGAGGAGGGTGAGGCTGGAGGGCCTCTCTCGACTCCACTTAGCCGTCCTGGGGAGCCTCCATTTCTGGAGTTGGTGCCTTGTGTCCGCAGTTTATCTGATGCATTCATGGCTGAGCCACATTGACAGCGTGAGCTACACAGACCTGGGGCTGACTCTAGCTTGGGGGGCCTTGTGCCGGGGAGTGCAGTGTCTGGGGTTCGGGTTCCTCCCATGTGAGGTGAGGCCAGTCCTCATGAGCATGTTGAGAATCTTCAGTAAGAACCCAGCTCTAGCCAAAACCGGTTTGGCTCAGTGGATGGAACGTCGGCCTGCGGACTGAAAGGTCCCAGGTTCGATTCCGGTCAAGGGCATGTACCTGGGTTGCAGGCACATCCCCAGTGGGAGATGTGCAGGAGGCAGCTGATCGATGTTTCTCTCTCATCGATGTTTCTCTCTCATCGATGTTTCTAACTCTCTGTCTCTCTCCCTTCCTCTCTGTAAAAAATCAATAAAACACATTAAAAAAAAAAAAAAAAAGAACCCAGCTCTAGCTGGTTTGGCTCAGTGGATAGACCATTGGCCTGTGGACTAAAGGGTCCCGGGTTCAATTCCTGTCAAGGACACATGCTGGGGTTGTATGCTGGGGTCTTTCTCAGCATCTGCTAGGGTTCAAGAAATCTGGAAAAGGGGCTGTGCATAAATTAATAAAGAGGCTAGAGAAGAAATATGAATTTGGAAGGCATTTTGGAGGAGCCAGAGGAGGCTTAGTTCTAGTAACTAAGTTCCCCAAATCTCCGGACCCAGGGCTTTTTATTCCCACATTTTGCCCTATAACAAAGCAGATATACATATCAAAGGTAAGGTTTGGTAAACAGTAAAAGATGATCAGGTTGGGGGAACTGCCTACAGCTGTTCAGCAACAGGTAATAACATGCAGATTTTCAGCCCTGCTGAAGCCCCAAGGTTCATCAGCCTTTTGATGAACTTGCATTTATGACCTGCTAGAATTAGCCTCTAGCAGTTGTAGGCTCGATCCCCAGTAGGGGGCATGCAGGAGGCAGCCAATAGATGATTCTCTCTCATCATTGATGTTTCTATCTCTCTCTCCGCACCTTCCTCTCTGAAATCAATAAAAATATATTTTTTAAAAAAAAAAAGAACCCAGAAAAGTCACACCCAGTGCTTGGTGGGTCTTAGGGACACAGACATCAGCATCTGTCCTGTGGGCTTGTGCAGGGTGGAACCCTGTCACAGGCACGTCCCCTCCTCTAGGGAAGTCCCACCTGGCCATCGTGCAGAAGGTGAACAACGAGGGGGAAGGTGACCCCTTCTACGAGGTCCTGGGCCTGGTCACCCTGGAGGACGTCATTGAGGAGATCATCAAGTCCGAGATCCTGGACGAGTCGGAGGACTACCGTGAGTCTCGCCTCCTGGCAGCTTTTCGGCTCAGCCGGGCCTTGGGGCTCACTGAGGTGTGTGCTTCAGTTCCAGGGCATGCCGACCTGTTCCCTCTGTTCTTCCCCTGCGGACCAGTGTTGCCCCTCACAGGAGAGCCCCCTTCGGGGGGGGCAGAGCCATGGCGGCCCGTCCACCCATGGCCTTGCAGTTCCAGCGCTTGCTGGGGCGCCGCTTCTTTCTTCCATCTGAGGGGCCTCTGTCCTGATGGGCGTTTCCAAGCCTCTCTCCTCCTCACTCCTTTTGCTTCTCGTGTGGTTTGTACAGTGTCTCCTCAAACCTGTCCTTTACTAAGAACCTGTCCTTTACTAAGAGGGTCTTCCCAGAACGTGTCCCTGGGGCCCGTGGTTGTGTCTTAGGAGCATCTGCCTCTTAGGATGGTGACAGGTCTGCAGGATGGACATAGGGCCCTTGCTCAGTGGCTGGGCCTCCCATGGCACTTGGGACACAGGCCACCCGCCTGTGTGCTGTCAGGAGAACTGCTTTGCCCGTGATGCGTCCCATCCTGCAGCATCTTTAGTTTCATTCCTTGGGCTGCTCCAGGCTCAGAGCTACTAGTGAGCTGCCACCGGCTAGCACCAGGGCTCCTCCAATGCCTGCTTTCCGGCGAGTGGTCTTCTAATGACCATATGTGCCTGTCACTTTGCTTCTGTCTGTCTTGTCAGCAGTATCTTCTCCCACCTCCAAGGAGAGGTACTTTCTCGGGGTGTGGCTGCATGTAGGCCTCTAGCTGTCTGTCCTTGAGCACCAGGATAACTGTGTGGTGGGAATGACAACCGGGCACCATCCAAGGGTGTGTCCTGGGGGCTCCGAGGTGTCTCCCAGGAGCCCCCTGGCTTGTGGAGGGGTGCAGGCAACATGCCCCTTGGTTTAGTCACGTTGGCGGGAGGGCTGCGGGTGCCTAAGCTGCCTTCTGCTCGCCATCCCAGGAGACACCACGGTGAGGAAGAAGCCTGCTGCTCTCAGTGTCCCTCTCAGGCGGAAAGAGGAATTCTCCTTGTTCAAGGTGTCTGACAATGAGTATAAAGTGAAAATCTCGCCTCAGCTGCTCTTGGCCACCCAGCGCTTCCTTTCCCGAGGTGAGGATGAAGGGTGGTTCTTGTCCCCACTCTCTCGCTTACCAGTCCAGGGGGTCAGGAGACCCCGGGGCAGCCCCTGCCTCCCCCTCCCAGTAAGCAGGAGAGTGTCCAGGAGCACCTCTGCTCCTCCTGGCTGTCCTGGCCGCAGAGACACCCTGCTGGACACTCTCAGGTCACCCAAGGGGACTGCTCTGCTCCACCCAACATCCAAAAGCAGGGCCAGGCTGCTGCCACCTGGGCGAGCCTCCGCCAGGAAGCCTTGCTGGTGGTGTGTGTGGCGGCCAAGTCCTCTTGTGTTGGGGAGGGGACTCGGCTCGAGGGCCAGCCAGGAGATTCCAGGTGGGCAGCAGGCGTTGGTGTGGTTACGCTGGCCGCTTAGGGCCCAGTGGACACTCTCTTCTCTCTGCCGTGGGCAGAGGTGGATGTGTTCAGCCCATTGCGAATCTCCGAGAAGGTCCTGTTGCACCTGCTGAGGCACCCCAGCGTCAACCAGGAGGTGAGGTTTGACCAGAGCAACCGCCTGGCTGCACACCATTACCTGTACCAGCGCAGCCAGCCGGTGGATTACTTCATCCTCATCCTGCAGGTAACAGGAGCCCGGGCCAGGCCCCCACCTGGTCGGAAAGCAGGGAAGGGTCTGAGAGAGGGAGGCACATCTAGGTACACCCCTGCGTAATCAGAGTGGGTGCTTTCTGCTGTGCTTCCTTCCGGCAGGAAACGTAATGTGCGCGCATCTGTTTCTCTCCACCTCCCAGGGCAGGGTTGAGGTGGAGATCGGGAAGGAGGGCCTGAAGTTCGAGAACGGGGCGTTCACCTACTATGGCTTGTCTGCCCTGACAGCCCCATCCTCGGGTGAGCTGCAGCCCCACCCCCGGGTGAAGACTGGGCTGGCTGAGGCTCTCCCTCTGCTGTGGCTGGGTCCCTAGGACCAGGATTCTGCCCTTTTCTCCCTCCAGCGCTCGGCCTCCTACAGGGTGGTCTGCTTCAGGACCTGCTGGACTTTCTCCTCTCAGGGTCGTGCGGGAAGGGGCAGTGTTTTTTCAGGGCTCGTCTTGGCTGCTCCCTCCCATCCCCGTAACACCTTTCCCTGGAGGAAGCTGTTTGCCATAGTCCCTCCCGATGTGACTGTGGGGTGGCTCTCAGAGGCTGTGCAGTTGTCCCCACCAAGGTGGGCTGCCCAGCTCCCAGCAGGGCTTCCCATGACTGCTTGTTCCTCTCCCCAGTTCACCAGTCTCCAGTGTCCTCACTCCAGTCCCTCTGCCATGACCCGCAGCCTGAGCCAGCTGACGGCACCCACCTCTCCACGTATTGTCCTGACTACACCGTGAGGGCCCTCTCTGACCTGCAGTTCATCAAGGTTTGGACTGCTCATTGGTTCTGGCCTCTAACCAGCTTTGTGTCCCCAAAGGTTAGACCACCTGGTCACCAGTTTGTGTGAATTGAGAGTAAATTCCTGGGAAGTTGGTCTGAGATGTCCCAGAGCAAACCTTGAAATGGCTCTGCCTCCTCTGACTGCTGCTGATCTGGGCCGAGGCACCCCGTTTCCTTCTGATCTTGAAGACACGGTGCTTGATTGCCCTTAGCCTGTGGCTCTTCCTTTCTCCTCATCCTGTCCAGTGTGACTCTCCCACCTGGTCCAGGTGCTTGTGGGCAGGAGGGGGTGGTATGAGCAGGCGCTTCACCTGCTCCGTAATGCGTTCTGTCCTCCAGGTCACGCGGCTACAGTACCTCAATGCACTCCTGGCCAGCCGAGCCCAGAACCTGCCACCGTCCCCTGAGAACTTGGACCTCCAGGTCATCCCAGGCAGCCAGACCCGGCTCCTCGGTGACAGGACGGCCGCAGCAGCAGGTGAGCCTGGAGGCCACATTCTGCGCGTCGACCCAGGAGGCACGTGCCCTTCCGGGCCTTGCTGCTGGTGCGCGCACACACCGGCTCTCTCTGCCCTGCGTTCTTCTCTCTTCTTGCTGTTTTTAATAGCTCGGATGACCCCGAGTTCTGTAGACCAGCAAGCACTTGAGTATATGAAGTCAGCATTTCCTCTTGAGAGCCTGTTAGGGTGGTTGACTTAGGGAGTAGTTGTTGAGTGGGAATAAGATCACGTTCAGATGTGGTCATTTAGGATTAGGGTGAGGTCACCCAGAGAGTGAGGGTTTGGGTTCCGGTGGGCCTGGCTCCGAAGGCGGGTGGCTGGTGGGCACATCCAGCTAGAAAGGCCCCGAGGCCTGAGGTCAGGTGACGCTCGCATCCTCCCTGGGCTCCTCTGCGCAAGAAGCTTGTGTTGGGAGGCACAGCTTTGTGATGTGAGATGGCAGACCCCACCCTTCCCGTGTGAGGAGGGCGGGTGCAGAGGAGCCAGTGGAGAGGGGCTGTGGGAGGAGTGGCAGCATCTGGGAACCTTGCCCTTGTTAATCAAGAAGGTTCCTTTACTCTGAGCTCCTCCTGGGTTGGGGTCAGAGACGCTCCAGGGCGTGGCCTCCCTGGAGGAGTGTCCGGCTTCCCAAGGCTGCGGGCGGAAATGCCGGCCTCGCCCCGCAGTGGGGACCCTGAGCTCCGCACTTCACTGGTCCTGACTCATCTGAGACCCCGTCCCTGAGGTTGGAGACGGGTAGTTACGCTCATTTTCCAGATGAAGATTCGGAGGCAGAGACAGACTCGAGCGCTCTGGCTTGGAGCCTGTGGTGCCTCACAGAGAACTGCTCTGCCTGCTCAGATCGTGCTATAATAGAAAGATACTTTCTGAGCGGTGAGGTGCAGGTGCAAGGGATAGCAAACCCACCCTGGGCCGGGCTGCTGACTTGGCCAGTGGCCCCCCCCCCCTCCCCCCGCCGGGGCATTGGGAAAGGGCGTTGGGTGGGGTGCGCTGCTTCAGTCCGGCGTGTGGGCTGCCCAGGGCCCCTCCCAAATGAACACCACGCCACCTCGGGGGCTGGTGAGCTCCTGGGATGCCTTTGATTTTGTGACATCCCCTTGTTTACACTGTCCTACTAGACTTGGGTCTCAGAAGCCAAGTTTTTTAGGGAGCCTTTGGTTTTGGTTTTCTCGTGTGGGAGCCTTTCCTGGCCCCACCTGCTACGCAGACTGTGTGTGTCGTGTTCAGAGTATAGACTTAAGTCTAAGAAGGATGGTTTTCTCTTCATTTCATCTTTTACTGGATTTCCAGAGGGTTTTTAAGTCCTTTTTTGGCTTTTGCTGCTCGTAGTCAGTCCCCTAAGGGATAATTTATGGTGAGCCTATGCGTCATGTCCCCTTTGTAATGGATACTGTCCTGCTCTGTAGTCATGTTGGGGGCCGTTTCCTCCTAAATGCGCTGACATTGCCCCCATGAGGCGCACCCACTGTCTTTCTGCTCCTGGCCTTGGCTCTCTGGCGTCTTGCTGCGGCCTCTGCTACCCTGGAGGGCTGACTGTCACTCCACGCATGGAGGTGTCACGTGCACTGCTTCAGGAGTGTAGGCAGAACCACTCCCAGAGAACACGCTTAGAAGCACGATGATTTTTGACTACCTATATAGCAGGGTCGGTAAAGTGGACAAAGGGTTGGATCTGGCCCTTTGCCTGTTCTTATAAATAAAGTTGTGTTTTGTTTTTTAAATATGTTTTTAGTGATTTTTGAGAGAGAGGGAGAGAGAGAAAGAGAAACATCGATTGGCTGCCTCCACACGCCCCCGACATCCCAGGCATGTACCCTGACCAGGAATCGAACTGGCAACCTTTTGGTGCATGGGACGATGCTCAACTAACTGAGCCACACCGGCCGGGCATATATAAAGTTTTATTGGGACCCACCTGTTTGTTCACAGATTGTATGTGGCAGCCTTTGAGCTACAATAGTGGAGTCAAATTGTCACAGAGGCCATGTGACCTGCAAAACCTGAAAGTACTGGCCTTTTAAAAAAAAATATATATATATATATATATTTTAATTGATTTCAGAGAGGAAGGGAGAGGGACAGAGAGAAACATCAGTGATAAGAGAGAATTATTGATTGGCTGCCTCCTGCGCGCCCCCTTCTGGGGATTGAGCCCGCAACCCAGGCATGTGCCCTTGACCGGAATCGAACCCAAGACCCTTCAGTCCGCAGGCTGACGCTCTATCCACCGAGCTAGACTGGTTAGGGCAGAACTAACCTTTTACAGAAATAGTTTTCTGACCCCTGACCTGCATTTCACATGTGGAGTACCTCCTCCACATTCAGCATTCACAGAACTGGACTTTGAAGGGAAAGTTCACTGAAGACTCCGTGTTCCCTGACCCTCTGTTCTAAGCAGCCGGAAGCAGAGCGCATGCCTCTGCCTGGGCTCCTACCCAGCAAGTGCCCGTCTCCTCGGTGCTGCGGGCGGAGGCTCTGCGGGTTCGGCTCAATAGCTGTCTCCTCTCTTTCTCTCTGCTCTCTCCAGCCTGCCCCGTAGACCTTTCCCTCTTTGGCACATTTGGAAACTGCAGTTGATAATTGACTGGATTAGTGAGCATTTTTTGTTTTAAGAAAACACCCAAGGTAAATATCTTCCCTTTCCTTTGGCTTTGCTTTCCTTTCCCAGCTCTGCTGGGAGGCGCTCTGAGACCGCTTCCCTGGCCTGGGGGGCATTTCTCCATGGGGTGCGCGGGCCCTTCCTGTCCCTTCTGCTGCTTTTCATCCATTTCTCTGGAAGACAGGAGGACTCGTGGAACCCCGCCCCGCCTTGGAAACTAAAGCTCCCTTCCAGGGCAGGCTCCCCCTGCCCAGCATACGGCCTCGGCCTCCTGTGGCCGGAACCCAGCCCCTGCTTTCCTGCCTCAGTGGTGACCGTGTCCTCTAAGTGGTGTCTGTGAGGCCGTCAGGCTGACCGTTTTCCTAGCTAGTCACTCCCGGGCCTGCCTCGGCACCCCTGAGGGCCTCTGCCTGCCCTGCCCCTTCCTGTCCCCCAGAGGATCGTCACACTTTCCGTCCTGGTAGTAATTCTCCTTTCCCTCTCTCCTCTAGGGTCCAACCACGGTGGGCCCGGCCTCCCAGCGGAGGAGAGCCCTGGGCGGAACCCAGGAGTGTAACTGCTCGCCAGGCAGCCCCGGTCGGGGAGTCGGCAGCACGTGGGGACGCAGAGCCCAGCCGTCCTCGTCCCCTCGGCCACGTTTTAGAGGCCCTCTAGGCGCGGGGCCGGAGCCCCTGCAGGCTGCCTCCTCTGGAAATGGGGTCGGCGGCACAGCCCTCCAGGCCGCTTCCGAAGGGATGGAAGGAAGGACACCGTCGTCTCCGTGGCCGGGCCCCGCCTCCTCCGTGACGGCCACGCCATGATGTGAGTGCACGGCGGCCTTCCTGTGGCCGCGGCCTGTACTCGCTTTGCTTCTCTGCCAACCGGCTGCTGCTGGCAGCACTTTCTGAGCAACAAGAGCACCAGTGTCGGCTGGGGGTGCAAACCCATGGCCTTGTCATGGCGAACTTGGCGGCTTCTTGACAGTGCCATGTCTCAGCACGCCCCAGCCTGTCCTTCGTGCCAAGCCTGGAAGCACAGTTCCTCACAAGTCTGTGCCACTAGTCCTGCCCCTCCCGTGGAGGTGGCTGGCTGACCCGGCAGAGCCCTGAGCAAGTCGCTGGCCCCGAGACAGGACGGCAGGGCCTGCGCTTCCCGCCACTCATCTGGGGGACGGAGAGCTTGGCCACGGAGTAGCTTCCTGCCAGCCGCCCTCACCCCCTCAGGCCACGTTCTGTGTTTTAACGAGAGGTCGTGTGTGAGAGGAAGGGCTCTTCTGCTGCACCCCATCCTTTCTTCATGGTCAGACCCAGGAAGAGGAACCAACTACTAGACCGATTTCATGCCTTCCTCCTGGGCTTCCGGCGGGCGGGCGGGTTGTGTGGCTGTGAGCGCATGGAGAGCCGTGAGGGAGGGAGGGTTGAATAAGGACCAGGTGGATCACCGCCACCTTTCTTCTAAAAAAACATGAGATTTCTGTCTCTGAAACATTTCAAGCTTTTGCCTGTTTCCTGTCCCTGGCTATGGGTTCTAGAGAATCGGGAGCAACAAGATTCTCTCTTGGTTGTTTGTCTTTTCCTTTCTGTTTATTTACCGTCCACGGTTCTTCAGCTGCGCAGAAGCGGGCAGCACAGGGACCTAGGGTCTTAGAGCGGGAGGGAAACGGAGGGTTTCTGGAACCTTTCTCACAGGAATCTGGGTCCTTATCTGGGATCAGCAGGAATGAAGGTCAAATGGTGGCCTGCTTGCTGAGAAGCTGTTCTCCAGGAATTCACCCCAAGAGCAGAGTCCCGGGTGGGAAACGGCAGGCAGGTCGTTATTCTGTGTCTTTATAATGCCAACGGGGTGCCTGGGGATGAACTTGCTGATATCATTCTGCCTGTGGCAAGTTGCAGAACCTGCTGACGACATTGAGGACTTAACTGTACTTTACAGTCACCTCCACAACAGTGGTTCCCCACCTGGGCTGCAGTTAGAATCACCCGGCAAATTAAAAATACCGAGGATGTAATGGGGCTGACATCAGGATTTTAGTTTTGAAATAACTTTAGATTCACAGTAGAGGTCCATGTACCCTTCATCTGGCTTCCCCTAATGTTAACATCTTACATCACCTCAGTACCTTTATCAAAACTAAAAGTTAACACTGGTACAAAAATAACTAAATGACACTTTATAATATGGATTTTATCAGTTTTTCTAATGTCCTTTCTCAGTTGCAGGATCCATTCCAGGGTACCAATTTAGAGCTATTACTTTTTTTTCTACCTATTTGTTTTGAAATTACAGATTCATAGGAAGTTGCAAAGATAGAGGTACCCTTCGCCCTGCTTTCCTCCATGGTTACATCTTAGTTATAATACAGTATCAAACCAGGAATGGACACTGGGCAGTGAGGATGGTTAGTTATATATCATCTCATGGGTAGCTTCGTGTGACCGCCGCTACAGTCTGCACACAACTGTCCCATTACCATCAGCATCTCCCTCTAACTACCCTTTTAGAGCCATACCCCCCGCCCCCAGCCGCCATCCCTAATCCCTGGCAACCCCTGATCTGTTTGTCATCTCCAGTTTTGTCATTTCAAGAATGTATAAATGGGGTTGAAAAATCTGTAACCATTTGGGATTGGGTTTTCTCAGCATATACTCTGGATATTCATCCAGGTGGTTGCGGGGGCCCACGGTTCGTCCCCTTGGGTGGTTGCGTGGTTTTCCGTGGTGTGCTCGTTCTAGTTAAGGACATGGGGGTGGTTTCCAGTTTTTGGCTATCCCGAATAAAGCTGCTATAACATTCATCACAGGTTTTTGTGTAAATGTTGGTTTCTTCCTCTGAGATAAATGTCCAGTAGTACAATCACTAGATTACATGGTCATTGCATGTTTTGTTTTTAAAAATTGACAAACTTCCCGAGTGGCTGCACCATTTTACATCTCCACCCGCAACGTGTGTGACCCAGTTTCTCCGAATCCTTGCCAGCGTGTTGTATTGTCACTTTTAGCCATTCTGGTAGGTATGTTGTGACATCTCGTTGTTTTTATTTGCATTGAGAGAATGGCTAATGTGTATCTTTTTATTTGCTTATTCACTCCATGAAATACCTGTTCATGTCTTTTGCCCATTTTCTAATTGGATTGTTTAATTTTTTTTGCTGCTGAGTTTTTTAAAATATATTTTCATTTATTTCAGAGAGGAAGGGAGAAGGAGAGAGAGAAACATCAGTGAAGAGAGAGAATCATTGATTGGCTGCCTCCTGTGTGCCCTGACTGGAAATTGAACCGTGACCTCCTGATTAATGGGTTGATGCCAAACCACTGAACTACACTTGCCGGGCTGCTGTTGAGTTTTATGAGTTCTTAATATATATTCTAAATACTAGTCCTTTCTTGAGGTTTTGGTTTACAAATAGCTTATTTTTTCATCCTCTAAAAAGCATATTTTACAGAGAAAACATTTTTAATTTTGATAAAGTCCCGTTCACAGATTTTTTTTCTCTTACTGTTTATGCTTTTGATGACATGGCTAAGAATCTGCCTCCTGCTAGATACTGAAGATTGTTTCCTGTGTTTTCTAAACTTTATAGATTTGTTTTACATTTAAGTCTGTGATCCATTTTGAGTTAATTTTTGTATAAGGTATGACATTCTGGTCAAGGTTCTTTTCTCAATTTGCATTTTACTGTTTACTGATGAGATTGAGTGTCTTCTTATGTGTTGATGGGCAATTCATGTTTTCTCTTCTGGGAAATGCCTGTTACATCTTTTGTCCTTTTTTTATTTTTAATATGGTTTTATTAATTTTTTAGAGAGAGAAGAAGGGAGAGGTGTAGTATGATAGAAACATCAATGATAGAGAAACATCACTGATAGGCTGCCTCCTGCACTAAGCCAGCAACCTGGTCATGTGCCCTGACCGGGAATCAAACCAGTGATCTCTTGGTCCTGGGCCAAAGCTCAGCCACTGAGCCACAGCAGCTGGACTCTTTTGCCCTATTTCCATCGAGTTTGTATTTTTCTTATTTATTCATGAGTTCTTTATGTGTCCTGGGTTCTAATCATTTGTAGAATAAATGTGTTGCAAAAAGTTCTCTGGAGTTAGAAACATCGATCAGCCGCCTCCCGCACATCTACTGGGGATGTGCCTGCAACCCAGGTACATGCCCTTGACCGGAACCGAACCCGGGACCTTTCAGTCCGCAGGCTGACGCTCTATCCACTGAGCCAAACCGGTTTCGGCTATTATGTCTTTTGATAAAGAGTCATTCTTAATTTTTCTGCAGTCAGACTCACCAAATATTTTCTTTTATGGTTTGTATTTTGTGTCTTGATAAATTCTTTTCTACCGTATTGTCATAAAAATATTTTTCTACATTATCTATCTACATGCACACACACACACACGCATTTAAATGTCTAACCCACCAAAAATTGATATGTGTATGCACTATTCAGTTTCCTTTATTTTTCCCCAAATGGATAACCAAGTGTTCAAATCCTACATATTGAGAAGCACGTCTTTCTTCTCCTCTCTGTAATGCCATCTGTCATAAATCAGATGTCCACATATGTGTTGATTTGGTATCTTGCAACATTACTATTTTTTTTCTAATAATTTTATGGTGGCATCTTTAGGGTTTTCTATATAGTATCATGCCATCTACAAATAGGGACAGTTTGACTTCCCAGTTTGGATGCCTTTTATTTTTCTTGCCTGTTTGCTTTGGCGAGGACTTCCAATACTATGGTGAATAACAACGGTGAGGCATCTTTTCCTTATTCCTCATCTTAGAAGAAAAGCTGTCAGTTTTCCACCATTGACTGATATTGGCTGAGGGTTTGTCAGGACTGGTCCTTATTATGTGAGGTGCTTCTGTACCCCTTTTATTGAATGTTTTAATCATTAATGGATGTTGGATCTTGTCAAATGCTTTGTCTACATTTATTAATATGATCATATGACTTATTTTGTAAATTTAGTGTATTATTACATCGATCGATTTGCTTGTGTTGAACCATCCTTCTGTCCCAGGAATGAACCCTACTTGATCATAATGTATATGATCCTTTTAATGTTTTGTTTTATTTGATTTGCTAGGATTTTGTTTAGGGTTTTTGCATCTATGCTCATCAGAGATATTGGTCTGTAGTTTTCTTTTTTTGTGTTCTTGCCTGGTTTTGGTATCAGGGTAATGTTGGCTTCATAAAATGAGGAAGTTTCTCCTCCTCTTCAATTTTTTGGGAAGAATTGGAGGAGGATATTAAATATTCTCTGAGTGTTTGGGTAGAAAAGCCATCTGGTCCTGGGCTTTTGTTTTTTGGGGGAGGTGTGTTTTTTTTTTAATTGTTTTAATTTTGTTACCAGTGATTGGTCTATTTAGGTTTTCCAGTACCTTATGATTTGGTCTAGGGTGGTTATATATTTTAAAGAATTTGTCCATTTCTTCTACGTTATTGAATTTGGTGGCATATAACCTTTCATAGTATCTATCTATCTATCTATCTATCTATCTATCTATCTATCTATCTAAAACCCTAAGCAACCAGTCAACCGTTTGGTCAACCATTCGACCAGTCAACCATTTGACTGGTCGCTATGATGCACACTGACCACCAGGGGGCAGATGCTCAACGCAGGAGCTGCCCCCTGGTGGTCAGTGTGCTCCCACAGCAAGAACACTGCTCAATGAGTTTATTGAGCGCGGCGATGGCAAGCACAGCGGAGCCAGGATGAGTGGGAGCGGTGTGGTGCCCAGCCTGGGCTTGGGCTCCTCCCTGGCCGCCTGCTGCTTCTAGCACTACATCCCTCGGGGGATGTCGGACTGCCGGGGATCGGGAAACCAGCAGTCCGACATCCCCCAAGGGGTCCTGGATTGCAAGAGGGCGCAGGCCAGCTGAGGGACCCCACCAGTGCACAAATCCGTGCACCGGGCCTCTAGTATATATATAAAAACCTAAGCGACCATCCGACCATTTGACTGTCGGACTGGTAGCTATGATGCGCACTGACCACCAGGGGTCAGACTCAACACAGGAGCTGCTGAGCTGTAGTGACTTGGCAGCTGCAGTTCTCAGGTGATGCACCTGGAACCAGAGAGGAGGGAGCCCGATTCTGGGGTGCGTTGCCTGAGAACTGCCCTCGCAATTCGGGACCCCTCGGGGGATGTCGGAGAGCCAGTTTTGGCCCGATCCCTGCAGGCCAGGCCGATGGACCCCACTGGTGCATGAATTCGTGCACTGGGCCTCTAGTTCTTGTATAATACTTGTATTTCTGTTGTGTTCATTGTAACATCTCTTTCATTTAGGATTTTATTGAGTCTTTTCTCTCTTTTCCATAATTTAGCCAGAAGTTTGACAATTTTATTCTATTTCTTTTTGTTCTCTATTTCATTTATTTTCACTCTGATTTTTATTTCCTTCCTTCTGACTGTGCTTTTCTTTTTTTTAAATTCTTTAAGGTTTAATGTTAGATTATTTGAGTTTTTTTCATGTTTCTTGAGATAGGCCTGTAATGCTATAATCTTCCCTTTTAGAGCCACTTTGCTGCATCCCAAATATTTTGGTGTGTTATATTGTCATTTTCATTTGTCTCTTAGGTATCTTTTTTTACCAAAAATATATATTTTTATTAATTTCAGAGAGGAAGGGAGAGGGAGAAAGAAACATCAGTGATGAGAGTCATTGATCAGCTGTCTCCTGCACACTCCACAGTAGGGATCGAGCCCACAACCCAGGCATGTGCCCTGACAGAATGGAACTGTGACCTCCTGGTTCATAGATTGACACTCAACCACTGAGCCTCACTGGCTGGGCTGGGTGCATATATATTGATCAGTGTTAATTCCTAATTAATTGTCTCCTTTATCATTATACTATCTATTTTTGGTCTCTAATAACCTGTTTGTTTGTTAATCCTCACCCAAGGATATTTTTCCATTGATTTAGAGAAAGAGCGGAAGGGAGGGGGAGAGTGAGAGAGAGAGAAACATGGATGTGAGAGACACATTGATTGGTTGCCTCCCGTACTTTCCCCGACCGGGGCTAGGGATCAAGCCTGCAACCGAGGTACGAGGTACATGCCTTTGACCAGAATTGAACCCACGACCCTTCAGTTCATGGGTTGATGCTCTACTGAGCCAAACTGGCTAGAGCTCTAATAACTTTTTTATCTTGAAATCTATTTTGTTTGATGTAAGTACAGCTACACCCACTTTGGATGCCATTGCTTGGAGTATCAAGGGTCTCCTGAAGGCAACATAGAGTTGGGTCTTGTTTTTAATCCATTCTGATACTCTGTGCCTTTTGATTGGTGAGTTCAGTGCATTTACATTTGGGATGATTGCTGATTTGTGAGGACTTAACTACAGCCATTTATCTTGTGTCTTCTGTCTGCTATTTTAGCTTGGTAGTTTTCGTGTCTCAGCTCTGGAGCTTTGTTTTGTGGTTACCGTTGGGTTTATGTAAAATGAAAGTTCCACGCTTACCCTATTCCTTCTGATTGTGGCTCCACTCACCTGTGTAAGTTCCGTTGTCCTCCTCTATGGTTTTGTTGTCACAAAGCATCCCTTTTTTTAAAATATATTTTATTGATTTTTTACAGAGAGGAAGGGAGAGAGATAGAGAGTTAGAAACATCGATGAGAGAGAAACATCGATCAGCTGCCTCCTGCACATCTCCTACTGGGGATGTGCCCGCAACCCAGGTACATGCCCTTGACCGGAATCGAACCTGGGACCTTTCAGTCCGCAGGCCGACGCTCTATCCACTGAGCCAAACCGGTTTCGGCAAAAGCATCCCTTTTTATGATGCGCTCATTTCCAAATTGCAGTTATAGTCTCTCTTTCAAGTACCCTTTCCCCTTTAACCTTTATGTCATATTTGTTTAATACTATATTCTAAAATAGAGTTGCAGTTTCTTCTGTCTATCCATTTTTCTTCTTATTCAGAAGTTTTTATTGATTGATTTTAGAGAGAGAGAAAGGGAGAGAGAGAAAGAAACATAGATTTGTTGTTCCACTTATATATGCTCATTGGCTGACTCTCTGACTGGAATTGAACCCGCCACCTTGGCATATTGGCATATCAAGATGACGCTCTAACCAACTGAGCTACCTGACCAGGGCTCAACAGTTTTTATATGAAATTCCAGAAGAGGCAAAAGTAGCCTCTAGTGCCTGGCCGGCGTAGCTCAGTGGTTGGTGACCTAGGAGGTCACGGTTCCATTCCTGGTCAGGGCACATGCCTGAGTTGCAGGCTCGATGCCCAGTAGGGGGCTTGCAGGAGGCAGCTGATCAATGATATTCTCTCACCATTAATGTTCCTCTCCCTCCCCCTCCCCCTCCCCACCTCCCCTCTCCCTCACCTGAATTCAATACAAATACAGTTTTTTTAAAAAAAGAGTAACCTATAGTGTCAGGAAACAAGCCCCAGCTGGGGCCTGAGGGCTGGTGGGTGATTGACTGCAAAGGGGTGTGGGAGAGCATTTTGGAAGATGTTCTGTTTTTTTGTTGTTTTTGTTTTGTGGTTGTAATTACATGGGAATATACATTTGTCAAAACTCGTGCATTCTGAAAATGAGTGCATTGTAACCGCATGCAAATTATACCTCAACTAAGTTGTTGTGTTTTTTTTTTGTAAGAGTACATTTACTGGGTAACTTGCAGAGGTAGAAAAATTAATTCCTAGAAGAAATGGGCTTAAGAAACAATTATAGAGGTAAAGGCAGGGCCGGTGGAGCTTGGGAGTGAGGAACTAATGGTAACGTGCGGGGCGGGAGCGGGGGAGGGGGAAGGTGGCAGGGAGGCACCGGTGTGCTGCTCCCAGAAGGGAGAGCCAGTGCAGTGGATTTGTAACAGGATAGAAAGGCAGCAAGGGCAGAATATTCACATTAAAGACAACATGAGCTCTGTTCGCTTCTTGAATTTGAGGGTCCAGCCCTTTGATAGGTTTGGTGAGTTCTCCTCAGTTATTTGGTTGAATCAGCCTGTTCCCTCTGCTCGTCTCTTCTCTGGCATTCCCAGTGTCCTTGTCTCTCTCTAATGGAGGCAGGGGGTTCTCGTCGGGTTCTTTCATTGTTTTACACTCTCAGTTCTCTTCCACCTGAGTCATTTCTAGATTTCTATCTTTGAGCTCCCCAATTCTGTCTTCCTTGTGGTCTGCTCTTTCCCATCTTTCTAGTTCATTCTTCAGCTCCAGAATTTCTGTTTTGTTTCTTTTTATAGTTTCAATCTCTCTGATAAAGTTCTTTCATTTGTAGATTTTATTCCTTGGCTCATTGAACTGCCTGAGTTTTTTCATAATTGCAATCTTGAATTCTGTCATTTAAATTATAGTCTTCAATTGTCTTGGAGTTTGTTTCTAGAGACTTTTCTTTCTGAGCTACCTTGTCACTGTGGTTATTCATGGTGCTTGATGGGTTGTTCTCTGCCTGGGCACTCGAGTCAGTGCCCAGGTACTGTTTTGTTCACAATTCTGCAGGTCAATAAGTATAGGTCTTTCTCTTGTTTTCCACTAGATGGTGCTATATTGCAAGTTTTCGTTTTCTCTTACCTGCTCTACTGGCACCTGGGACCTCAGGGCAGTGTTGCCTGTCATGGAAAATCCCCCGTGTTTCCCAAGGAGTTTGGTGTCCCCTCCGTGTCTGGGTTTCCTCAGTCTCGGTACCATCCTGTGATGGGCCATTGGGCTCCGGGCCTGTGAGTCCCCAGTGCTGCCTCTTTGTAACCAGAGGCTGCCATCTGAGGTGTCTCCACACCAGGTTCCACCATGATGGGTGGTAAGGGTGGGGGGGAGGCGGGTTCACAAGTCTGAAGTTTTGCCTTCTTGCTAGTAATGGTGACCACCGGTCTGCTGCAGCCGAGACACTGCTGTGCCAGGTCGCAGCCCAGGTTAGCTGCAGTGGGAGCCTGCTGCTCAGGCGGGAATGTCACTTGGGCCCATTCCACCCTTTGGGCTGCCCCTGGCTCCTCCACTCCCCCGTGAGCTGGGCTGCAGCAGGTGGGGGCAGGGCAGGTTTGAGTGTCTGCGGCTGCCACATGGCTGTACCTCATCTCCCCCGTCACCCACTCGGGCGGCAGTGTGGCCTCTGCCCTCTGCTGTTGCGTGAGGGGAGCGTCCTGCCTCCCCTGCTCGCTGTGGGACACCCACCCTCAGTGTCTCGTGTGCGGATCTCAGGTGTTGACATTGACCAGGAATCCTTTTTTGTTACTTGTCTGCCTGGTAACTTTTTTTTTAGCCTATAGATGTCCAGTTGCTCCAGCACCTTTGTCTCTTCCTTCATGAATTAACCATTTGTGCACCATAAGTGCCTATCGACTCAAGCAGCGGACCTTTTTAAATTAAATTCAAAATACCATGGCAGTTAACTGGTTAAACCTTGCATCTTTGTAGAAAATCACTTGGGCATATTGTGCCTATTTCTGGATTGTGTATTCTGTACTATTGGTCTGTGTGTCTATCAATACCACACTGTGATTCCTGAAACTGCACACAGGCACACCTCATTTTATTGCGCTTCACCTTATTGCTCTCCACAGGTGCTGCATGGCCTACAAATGGAAGGCAAGACCTTCCACCAGCAAGATTACAATTTACTTTACTGCAGTGGTGTGGAACCAACCCTTTGCTATCTCCGATGTATGCCTGTAATGAGTTCTGAAACCTGGTAGACTCCTTCCACTTTATTCTTTTTCAAAATTGTTTTAGCTATAAGTTTAAAAATAATCTTATCTACCTCTATAAAATATCTTACTGGGGTTTTGGCAGGAACTGCATTAAATCTGTATATCAATTTGGGGAGAATTGAAATCGTTGCTGTGTTGCATCTCGTAGTCCATGAACACCGTAAGTCTCCATTTAACTCTTGGTTGGTTTCATTCATTAGTGTTTTGTAGCTTTTGGCATATAAGTCCTTATGTATTTTGTTATATTTACAATTAAGTACTTTATTTTTAGAAGCAATTGTAAATGGTACTTTGTTTTATCCTCACCAAGGATATGGTTTATTGATTTTATTTTTTAATCCTCACCTGAGGACATACTTATTGATTTTAGAGAGAGGGGAAGAGAGAAATATTGATTGGTTGCCTCCTGTATGCGTCCCGACTAGGAATGAAAACTGCAACCTAGGTAGGTGCCCTGACCGGGAATCGAACTGTACCCTTTGGGTGTATAGGACACGCCAACCAACCGGCCACCGGCCAGGACAGTACTTTGTTTTTCATTGTGGTGATCACATGGTCATTGTTAATATGTGGAAATAGGTTTTTGTATGTTTACCTTATATCCTGAGATCTTGCTGAACTCTTATTCTAGGTGGTTTTGTGGGTTCTTTAGGATTTCCTGCGTGGACCAGTGTGTGGTCTGCATGACAACGCTAACACCTGGGTCCCACCCAGGGACTCTGATTGAGTTGTCTGGATATTGGGACTTCTAAAGCTTTCCCTGTGATTCTAATAAGCAGCCAAAGGCTGAGAACCACTGCTTTTTGAACTTGTCCATCCATGAGTAGAGATGCCTTGAGCGTGAGGGCCAAGGGCCCAGACTGCCCAGTGTGCAGTCCGCTGCGGCGTGTTAACAGGCTGGCCCTGGGCCTGACGGCCTCGCTGCTTCCAGCCCAGCACACACGAGACCGGGTGGATGACCAGCCCATTTTAATGAACAGATTGACGCGTATAAAAAGGTACTGTTGTCGGTCACTTAAGTGTCCCCGTTTTCTGGGTGGGGAGTCGTCTTCTCCATGGACTAGAGCCCTGCTCCTCCCGTGGCCCAGCATCTGGCGAGTGCTGCTCTGTCCCCCAGGGCAGGGGCCGCCAAGGGGAGGGAAGGTGTGGGCTCTAGTCGGCTTTTTCACACAATAAGAAGAGCCTTGGTCTTGGCCTGAGAAGGCCACCAGCTTAGACAGAAGTAACTGCTTGGCACAGTGCCTGCCCAGGTGCCGCACATGTGGGAGGGAGGCCGGCCCTTCACCTTGGAGCTGCCCCTCGGCCTACAGCTCTCGGGTCAGGGCTGAGCTCCTCAAGGCTCATTTCCTGGCACTGAAGACCCAGCCCTGCCAGGAGCACGTCCACACCAGCACAACTGGAAGTGCCAGGGACAGCGGAAGGGGAGGGTCCATTGGGAGAGTGTGTGGAGTTGAGCCCTAAACGTGCGCCAGCCGGCCGCGGGGGCAGGTGTGTGCCTCTGCTCCCTTCACGGCGGTGCTCAGAACCTCGGTGCCCTGCGGAGGTGGCAGAGGCGACAGCTGCAGGGTACGTATAAGAGCTCCAGTGCCAGGGCGGCATTAGCACCTGAGGCAAAGGAGGGTTACGGGCCACCGCCCCAAAAGCTGAGTGGGCCACAAGCAACCCCAGCACCCAGGCGCTTCACCGTCACCAGGAGAGCTACCAGCTGACCCCTGCAGAGCAGCGGGCAGGCCTGACCGCAGCCTTTAGACAGTGGGCGCAGGTTCTCTCAGTACTGGCTCCAGCTCCTCAGTCTTAGGGCTCCTGTGGCAGACAGGTTGGCACTGGACTTCTGCGGTGGGGCCTCAGACCTGCTGAGCAGCCCCGTCCAGACCCGACACCAGAGCCACTGCAGTCACCTGCTGACAGGAGCGGAGTTGCTGAGACCCACCCACGGGCACTGGCCAGCTGCGAAATTGCCACCCGGCAGGAAACGCCTGTGGAAGGGAGGGGCACGAGCAGTCTCCTCGGAGGCTCCCTGGCACCGGGGAGCCTAGCGCAGCCCTGGGAGCTGGAGGCTGAGCTTCCTCGGCTCGTGGCCGTCCCGAGCTCCCAGCTCCACTGTCCCTTGTCTGGGCCCTCAGGGTTCTGCTTCAGCCCTTCCTGGCTTGGGCCCGCAGGGGGCAGCTGCTCCATCTACCTGCGGGCCGGGCTCTGAGCTGACACGACTGCCTGCCCTGGAGGCCTGAAGTCAGCACCACAGACACGTGAGGGGCAGGAGAACGGGGTGGAATGGTGGCGGAGCGGCGGGCGGCTGTCGTCAGCACCGGCTGCGGGGATGCCCCTGATAGGCCTGCAGGGCCTCCCGGATGGCCCGCTGCCAGTCTCGGGCCAGCTGCACAGGGGTCGCTGAAGCCTGGGAACAAGGTGGCTGGGTCAGTCCTTTCCTCTTAGCGCCCCCACCTGCCTTCCTGGTGCGGGGCCTGCTGGGACTCACCTGGTTCCGCACGCCCAGCTGGGCTCCGTAGAGTAGCAGCATCTTCATGGCTCTGTGGTGGCCGTGCCGCACAGCCTCGTGTAGAGCTGTGTCTCCTTCCTGTCGAGCAGGGGGACATGGGTGCTCTCCCCGACAGGAACGCATCTCCTAGACTCTCAGGGACCCCGCTAGATGTGCAACCAGGGGAGCAGTGGGCAGCAGCAGCTCTTACTTGACTCACCCCCCGAATCTGTCCCCAAGGTCCTCTGCTCTCTGACTTCCCAGAGCGCTAGAGCAGCCCCACCTCGGCGCTCCCCTGTTGCTTCTACCCTAAGCCCTCGTTCCACTGTCCCCAGCTTTAATGAACGTATCCTCAAAAAAGGGGACATCCTCTTGCCCCTGAGCCGGAGCTGCCCCAAACAAGCGCCTACCTTGTCTTGCGCGTCAATGTGGGCCCCGCACGCGATGAGGTGCTCCAGGCACTCACAGTGCCCCGTGCGCACGGCCACGTGCAGGGGGGTGCTCCAGATCTAAGGGCACGAGGGACAGTGTCACTCCTGAGGGGCAGGCTTCGCCCCACCCCAGGGCTGTGCTTCCTCCAGGAAGTCAGCTCCCAACAGGCTGCCCTCTGGCATGCCCTCACCTTGTCCCGTGCGTTGACCTGGGCTCCGTGGTTAAGCAGCTGCTTGAGGATGTCCAGGTGTCCTCCACGGCAGGCCCAGAACACAGGTGTCCTGTCCAGCTGCAAAACAAAAGCACTGAAGTCTGAGGCACCGCACGCCGGCCCAGCCTCTGCCGGGAGGGGGAGCCTTCCCCGATTCTCACCAAGTCACGCGTGTCCACAGCGGCCCCTGCCTCCAACAGCTTGTTCACAAGCTGGCTATGGCCCTTCAGGCAGGCCCAGTGCAAGGCCCTGCGGTGGAGCTGGCGGTGGAGATGGGAGGGGAAGCTGGGGGAACAGGGCCACCTCTAGAGGTCCCACCCCCACCCTCACCCCCATTCCCAGAGTTGGTGCCCTGAAAAGAGAGCTACCTGCTCCTTAATCATGCAAAGAGCCCCTCCCTCCCGGCTCAGGGGCCCCTGGGATTTGTGTCCCATACAGAAACGCCTGTGGCTCCCTAGGCTGGACTGGAGCACCCGAAGGGGAAGCTGGGGGAACAGGGCCACCTCTAGAGGTCCCACCCCCACCCTCACCCCCATTCCCAGAGTTGGTGCCCTGAAAAGAGAGCTACCTGCTCCTTAATCATGCAAAGAGCCCCTCCCTCCCGGCTCAGGGGCCCCTGGGATTTGTGTCCCATACAGAAACGCCTGTGGCTCCCTAGGCTGGACTGGAGGCCCCGGCACTCCTGCAGCTGCTGAGCTGCTCCGATTCGCCTCCCTCGCTACCTTGTCGTGGGCATTGGGGTCCCCTCCGTCCGCCAGGTACTTGTCAATCAGGGCCTCCTGGTTCTCAGCCGCTGCCTTCAGGAACGCCTCGAGGTCCACGGGCCCTGGCTGGGCCTGGGGCTGGGCCTGGGGCTGGTAAGTTAGGGCCGAGAGCAAGTCAATCGCACACTGCAGGCTGCAGGGACGCCACCGCTTCACTGGTCACACCAAGTGGTCCCCACAGAGGCACTTGGCTTGTACAAATGACAGGTTTTCAAAAACTTCATCTCAGTAGATTCTGGCCAGATAGCTGGTGGGGTGGGGGTTATGGGTTGACTTGTGCCCCCCACCCCCAGTTCATATGTTGGAAGTCCTGACCCCCAGAACCTCAGATGTGACCTTATCTGTAACCATCACTGCAGCTGTCGTGCAGGTGAGGGCACAGGGCGCAGGTGGGCCCTAAGCCAGTGTACCTGGTGTCCTTACAGAAAGGGGACATTGGGAGCAGAGCCATGCACAGGGAGAAGGCCATGTGGATCTGAGGCGGATGTCGGGTGATGTGGCCACAAGCAAGGGAACAGCACGATGACCGCAGCCCCCAGGGGCTTGAGGGGCAGACCCGGCCTCCCCCTGACCTCAGACTCCAGCAGCCCCGGGGCCAGAGCACAGGCAGGGCTCCCACTCAGGCGTGGCTGGCAGTGCCCCTCTTCCCCAAGCCCTCCCGCAGGTGCGGAAGCTCTTCCTCAGAACTCAAGCCTTACTCCCCGCATCCGACTTCTCACCCACCTTAACCACGGGCTCAGGTGCCCTGGGGGGGACTCTGCGTTTCAATCGCTTTTCTCTTCGTCTCTGAACCAAGTTTTCCAAGTCAGCCAGATTCTCCAGATTAATTCTGGAACTCTTAAATCTCTCAAGCTGGGGCAGAAGACAAAAGACCATGCCAGCCATCAGCCAGGGGGCGGGCTTCTTGTTCTCATCAGGCCTCTCCCGCCGCCCACCGCAGAAACACCAGCGCCCCCACTGCCAGCACGCCCGCTCGCCAGGCCCTCCCGGCTCACCCGCCTCACTCACTCTCCTCCTCTTCTCCTCTTCCAGCCTCTGCCTCTCCTGGGCCACAGCCTCATGGGGTCCCAGCCTCCAGTCTCCTGGCCAGCCTCCAGGATCAGGAATTCCATGTCCACATCCCAACACTTTCCTTCCTTCTCTTTCTCCACTTACCTGTAGGGACAGGGAACGGATGAAGAAGACAATTAGGAGCCGTCCTTAGAGAGCCCCGCTGTGCAGTGGGGGGTCCGACAAGAGCTCACCCTTTTCAAAACTCTCGATGCAGGGTTGCTGCTGGCTCTCACCAACTCCGCCTGCCCTGCCCTGCCCTGCCAGCAAGGGCACGGGATGGGATGTGACCCCGTCTATTTATACTGCTGGGCTTGTGTCCAGGGGAGCTGGAGCACATGACACCTCAGCTTCCCTTGCATTCCTATTAGATCACGCCATACTGCCAGCCGACCCCGAGCTCAGGGCACAGGAGATGCCTCTGGGGGTGGGGGTGGGGGGAAGCTTGAATTCCTGGGTTCCAGTCTTTGCTCCTCACAAAGCTGCTTCTTCATCAGTAAAAGGGTGTAGAACTAGCACTCAGCTCAGCTTTGCTGGGGCAGAGCCCCCACACAGTGCTCCGCCCTGCCCGCCTGGCCCACCCCAGGCATCAGGAGCTGGGCGCACCGAGGACCGAGCGTGTAGAAGGGAGAGGCTGGAATGGCAGGACGGCTGGGCCTGGGGCTTCTGGGGCTCCCAGCCACAGGGAACTGTATTCCCTTTCAAAGCAAATGCTGGCCACCTAACACGTCTGGGGCCCGCTGGGCACTGTGGTACCAAAATGTGTCCTAAAGTGCCACTGGCGCTGCCGTTTCTCTCACAGCCCAGGGAACTAGAGAGCACCCTCCTCCCTCCCCACTGAGGCAGCCGGCCTCCGGCCCGTTTCCAGAGCAGTGGATGTCCACCAGCTGAGCTCAACCAAGACCCGGCTACAGTGGTGTTTTCCAAGACAACCTGCCATTTCCTGTTCCTCTTTAGCCATCACCATCCCTGTCCAGGGCAAAACTCACTCCCCTCTAGGATTTTCACGTCACTGCTTCCCTCTCTTGCTCCCTCACCACCCACAGGAGAACCAGCACACAGACCAGGGAACTGCCCGTTTCGGCTCTGAAAGCCCCATCCTCAGACCACAGCAGCAGCTGCTGCCTCCTCATTTTGCTGAAAAGGTCTGGGGGTACCCAGATGACTGGCTGCCCTCCTGCCCCTCTTTCCCACGTCCTTACCAACTGCTGCACGCTGATGACATCCATGGTCCCCCCGCTCTCCAAACCCCCAGTGAGAAGAGCTAAGCTGCCAGCCCTTTTATAGGCGAGCTGTCCCCTGGGGGCAGGCAGGGCGGGGCAGTGGCTTGCACCTGAGCCAGATGACTCTGTGGCTCTGTAATGCCCACCAAAATACCAGGGTGGGCCTGTAGCCGTGCAGGCAGGCAGGGGGAGCTGCTCTGAGCTGAGTCAGGTGCATCCTCGGATACCCACTGCCCTGCACCTGTGCCACCCCTACACCCACTCCGGAGCAATTCCACATAGACACATGTCCTAGGGTGCCTGGGCCACTGGCCCGGATTCAGGGGGAAAGAGCTCCCACTTTCCTAAGTCCAGGCGCCACTTACAAAAAAGGGTCAAGTGTGAGCCCCCACACTGCTGTAGGTCCGGCCGCCTGAGACCCTGAAAGGCCCAGCCCTACTGCCCTTGCGAAAGGCCAGAGTCCTAGAGGGCCTGGGAACCCCCATGGCACCAACAGGAAGAAATCGGGCGGCAAGGGGTCTCCCAGTGCCAAGGCTGCCGCCACTCTTGGTGGCTTCCCCCAAGGTGCCCTTACTTCTCCCTCTCCATGGGGGCCAAGTCCAGCCTGTTGCCAGCACCTCAGCCCTGGGAGACCCAGGCCCCACATGCAGGTCCCTACCAGACGCTCTCCTGGAGTGGGACATGGCTTTCCATGGGGAAGGCGAGACTGACATCGCTCCAGGTCCAAGTACATAACGTTAACCGCTAATCCAGTCGCAAAGCAACCTGTCACCAGCCACAAAATCAAAGTTCCTAATAGTCCCTAAATGCCAGCATGCCCTTCAACCAGCCGGGCAAAAAACTCTGCCTTGACCTTTGAGAGGAAACCTGATAGCCAGTAAATAAGACTCCAGAATGGGAGTAACATGAGCAGAGATGACCAAATGAGAGGGAGGGGGATTTCGGGTCAAGGACAGCCCAGGCACCTCAGGGCTGCCAAGGTCCTACCCATGGCTGGCTGGCTAATTTGTAAGTTCTTGCCAGTTCTGAGACCAGATTTTTAAAAAAACAGTTACATCTTTTTTTAAAAAGTATGTTTTTATTGATTTTACAGAAAGCAAGGGGGAGGGATAGAGAGATAGAAACATCTATGAGAGAGGAATATCATTAATTAGCTGCCTCCTGCACACCCCCACAGGGGATCAAGCCCGCAACCCGTGCGTGTGCCCTGACCAGGAATCGAACCCTGACCTCCTGGTTCACGGGTGGATGCTCAACCACTGAGCCACACTGGCTGGGCTGAGACCAGATTTTTAAGAAAATCTGTATGCTTCAGGGTGTTCTGTCAAAGGTGCTTTCTTGTCTTTCCTTATGAGGAGGGAAAGGGTTACCTAGACCTGAGTGAGGGTGGACAGACAAGAAAAAGTTAGATTTGAGCTCAGGGCTGCACTGCCAGCCACCTACTCACACTCCTCTCCCTCGATATTTCCGATGGGTTTCACCTGAAACTCAGCGGAAAACTAGTTTCTTCCACATGAAACTAACTGGCTTATTAAAAAAAAATTACTCCTTGCCCTAACTGGTTTGGCTCAGTGGATAGAGTATCAGCCTGTGGACTCCAGGGTCCCAGGTTCGATTCCAGTCAAGGGCATGTACCTTGGTTGCGGGCACATACCCAGTAGGGAGTGTGCAGGAGGCAGCTGATCGATGTTTCTCTCTCATCGATTTTTCTAACTCTCTACCCCTCTCCCTTCCTCTCTGTAAAAAAACCAATAAAATATATTTTAAAAAAAAATTACTCCTTGTAAAAAAATCCACACATAACAAATAAAGCTCAAAAAGCGCCCTTTACTAACCACGTGGCCCTAGGGAACCATGGTCACCTGTTGCTATACTTGCTCTGACTTCGTTCCTGCAATTTTGTGTATGTACATACATGTTTCTACAGACATGTGTTAAGAGGCACATACTGTGATTACAACTCAGCACGCTTCCCACATTAGCATACTCCATTCCACTGCACTGCACTCAAATGGCATGTGGACCAGAAGGTAACCATTTCCCTATCGGGTTGTCTTTTTTTTTTTTTAATATTACACCCCAGGCTCAAATGTGTGAATACCTCCGTAAATAGGCGTCTTTGTAGATTGAATATTCTTCTACGTAGCTACAGGGAAACCAAATTATTGGCCCATTTAACAAAATTTTTAAAAATGTTTTTCTTGATTTCAGAGGACAGGAGAGGGAGAGAGCGAAACATCAATGAGAGAATCATTGATCAGTTGCCTCCTGCATGCCCCCTATTGACCCGGAAGCGAACCCTGATCTTCTGCTTCATGGGTCAATGCTCAACCACTGAACCACACTGGCCAGGCTGTTCATTTAATCAGTGGTTCTCAACCTTCCTAATGCCGCGACCCTTTAATACAGTTCCTCATGTTGTGGTGACCCCCAACCATAAAATTATTTTCGTTGCTACTTCATAACTGTAATTTTGCTACTGTTATGAATCGTAATGCAAATATCTGATATGCAGGATGTATTTTCAGTTACAAATTGAACATAATTAAAGCATAGTGATTAATCACAAAAATAATATGTAATTATATATGTGTTTTCCCATGGTCTTAGGCGACCCCTGTGAAAGGGTCGTTCGACCCCCAAAGGGGTTGCGACCCACAAGTTGAAAACCGCTGATTTAAATTTTTTAAAAAAATATATTTTATTGATTTTTTTACAGAGAGGAAGGGAGAGAGACAGAGAGTTAGAAACATCGATGAGAGAGAAACATGGATCAGCCGCCTCCTGCACATCACCCATTGGGGATGTGCCCGCAACCCAGGTACATGGCCTTGACCAGAATCGAACCCGGGACCCTTCAGTCCGCAGGCCAACGCTCTATCCACTGAGCCAAACCGGTTTCGGCTGCTGATTTAAATTTTAATAGATATTGCCAAATTGCCATCTATAGTGGCTGTTATCAATCTATGAACAGATGCCAACAAAGTTAAGACAAATGACAATATGAAAGGAAAAAATATATACATCCAAAACAGAGTCAATATCCAGAAGCCATAAACAACTCCTATCCTTTATCCTTTATAATAAAAGGCTA
Organism: Myotis brandtii; assembly: GCF_000412655.1. Classification (NCBI taxonomy): domain Eukaryota; kingdom Metazoa; phylum Chordata; class Mammalia; order Chiroptera; family Vespertilionidae; genus Myotis; species Myotis brandtii. The sequence continues at coordinate 1,508,511 of NW_005355890.1, read as the reverse complement.
ATATGCAAATCGACCCAATGGCGGAATGACCGGTCGCTATGATGCACACTGACCACCAGGGGGCAGATGCTCAACTCAGGAGCTGGGCTCACGGCTGGCGAGCACAGTGGCGGTGGCAGGAGCCTCTCCTGCCTCTGCGGCAGTCAGACATCCCCCAAGGGCTCCTGGACTGTGAGAGGGTGCAGGCCGGGCTGAGGGACCCCCACCCCCAACTGCACTAATTTTGTGCACCGGGCCTCTAGTCCATATATATCTATATCTATATCTATATCTATATCTATATCTATGCCCAGCAACTGGAACAGCAGAACAAATGGTGGCTATGACGTGCACTGCAGCAGCCAACCGGCCTGATCTGGGCCCCGATCAGGCCTCCCCCGCAGCCAGCCCAGCCCACAATCGGCCAACACTCTGATTGGGGCCGGGGTCAGCCAGCCAACTGCCCGTGGCACCTCCCCTCTGCTGGCCTGATGGGCTCATCGGGGCGGGCTGGCCGGACCCCACCTGTGCACGAATTTGTGCACCAGGCCTCTAGTGAGTCAATAAAAACAAATTTTTTAATGAGCAAAGGATGTGGACAGGAAGTTCACAGAAGACAGGTGTCAACCTCACTAGTAATCAACAATTCAAAATAATAGCAACAGCACTTTTAAATCTATCATATTATTGAAATGCATGAAATTATGGTATAAAAACATGCTGATCAGGTTTTGAGGAAGGGTGTGCTCTAATACACTGCTTGCAACATGCCAGGCACTCTCTCCAGTGCTCCCCATACATTCAAATACCAAATCCCCAGTGCCTTTGAGGCAGGTCCTAAAATCATCCTCATCTCACAGATGAAGTGACATTTACCAAGATACCTCAGATAGCAAGAAGCTTTTGTTACATATTCTGTAGTTTCTTCTAATACTTACTTGCAAAGTTTTGTGTTTTTCAATTTAGGTCTTTTATTTAAGTTTTTTGTTATTTATTGATTTTAGGAAGAGAGAAACGTTTGTTGTTGTTCCACTTATTTATGCATTCATTGATTGATTCTTATATGTGCCCTGATGGGGAATTGAACCCACAACCTTGGAGTATCAAACCAACTGAGCTACCTCGCAACGTACAATTTAGGTACTTGAAATTTAATCTGGGCATAGGTGAGGTAAGGATATAACTTTATTTTTTCCAAATGGATAGATGTTTCCACGTGAACTAATTTAGAATAGGGTCATCTGTCCAGGCTTAAGCACTTGCAGCCCCCCAAATCTACTCCGTCACTCCAGGGGCCAAAATCAGGCTCTTCCTGGGTCTTCGGGCCTCACTTTCCCACCCTGCAGCATAGATGCTGACCAAAGCTGGGGCTTGGAGACCTAGTCTATGTACCCTTGCACGGCAGCCTGAGACAGAAGGGTGGTGATTCAACTGGCCAGCAGGTCCCGCAGTTCACTGTTGTGGGGCAGCAGGTCACATGCTAGTCGTGCCTTCCGATCTCGGACGGCCTTCAGGGCTGGGCTGTGTTGCAACAGAAGGGAGCAGATATCCACGTGACCATTCTCAGCAGCCTGTGGAGAGAACAGCCTGAATCAAAAGTCACACCTCACTGGGCCCTGCTCTTGCGCTACTTCTGGGGGTCTCTTGGTCCTCGTGGAAATGGAGACACTGGATGTTTGGGTTGGCTTCGCCTAACTCCTACCCACTCCCACGACAGGCACTCAGATGGGCGGAGTACTCTAGGGCCAGCCTGGCAGTTAGCTTGAGTTTTTGGTTCTCGTGGTCTTTGGCTCAGTGGCCATTCTTCCTTGTCCAGGCTGCACAATGAAGACAAGTACAGAACCCTGGGTCTCTAAGTGTCTTTTACAAACATTCTGATCATCTAGAGGGTGCTGGGCACCATGAGCACAAGAGACATCAGACATGGTCTCTGCCTCTTGGGACTTTCAGATGAGCAGAGGAAAACGGGCCCAGGTCCCCAGCTTTCTCCTCTCCTCCTCTGAGACAGATGATCCCAATCTGGATGTCAATTTCTAATTTATTTCCAAAAAATAGCAGTTAAGTGATTTACATAAATTATCTTATTTCACTTCCACAGTAACTATCAGAAGTAGGAACTATCATTATTCCCATTTTATAAACGAAGAAACTGAGGCTTATAAAAGTTAAGTGACTTACCTAAGGTCACAGAGCTAATGTGGCAGCCTGGGGATTCTAAGCAGGTCTGTCTGACCTCAAAGTCTGAACTCTTAACAACTGTCATACTACTATACTCCCTACTCCTCCCAACAGACAAACTGATGGAATACAGGGACTTTTGAGAGGTATCAAAATTAGTATTAGTAGCAACCATCATCTCAAATTTGAACCCAACTCTTTTTTAGCAGGTCCTTTTGATGAGTATAGACCAGCCCTGGGCAAATTACGGCCCGTGGGCCAGATCCGCCCGTTTGAAATGAATAAAACTAAAAAAAAAAAAGACCGCACCCTTTTATGTAATGATGTTTACTTTGAATTTATATTAGTTCACACAAACACTCCATCCATGCTTTTGTTCCGGCCCTCCGGTCCAGTTTAAGAACCCATTGTGGCCCTCGAGTCAAAAAGTTTGCCCACCCCTGGTACAGACCCAGGTTCTTAATTCTGTTGCCTCATTTCAGGCAGTGGTATGTTGTGAACAATTGTGAGATGCATTTCAAGTAATTTTTTTTAACAACAACAAAAAGTACCAATGTTTGCAAGTAGTTTATTTTTTTAAAAAAGAAAGTGAGGTCCAAGATGGCGGTGGTGTCAGGGGACACTGAACTCACCCCTCCATGAGCCACTGAAATATATGCCCACATATAGAGAGAGCCATTCCTCCAAGAGACCACTGGGAGCGACTGAGCGCTTCTGCACAATAAATGTCCGAGAGGAACTGCACAGAGAAGGCTGGGGAACCGTGGGAGCCTCCAAGACTGGTGGGAATTCCCTGGGTGCCAGTGAACACCCTTGCTTATGTTCCCCTCCACCTCCATAGGGCAGGTAGCAGCTCTATCCAGGGGCTCTGACCTCCACACAAGGTTCCTGCAGTGCTTTTCCAGCCGTACCACCCAGAGCCCATTCCAGCTCTGAACGAAGGGAGAAAACAGGATCAATAGGGCATTACCACACGCAGCTGGCTCCAATGGCCTGCCAAACGACCCAGCACACAAAGCCACAAGGCCACTTTTTCTTTTTTAATTTATTTTTATTTTTATTGATTTTAGAGAGGAAGGGAGAGGGAGAGAGAGATAGAAACATCAATGATGAGAGAGAATCATTGATCAGCTGCCTCCTGCACGCCCCCCTCCCCCACTGGGGATCGAACCTGCAACCTCGGGCATGTGTCCTTGACCAGAATAGAACCTGGGACCCTTCAGTCCACAGCCCAACACTCTATCCACTGAGCCAAACCAGCTAGGGCAACACAAGGCCACTTTTTCAAGACTGGAAAAGATAGCTATTTGTCTAGTTATATAAACTAGAATGTCAAACAAAATGAGAAAATGAAGGAATATCTCTCAAGGGAAGGAACAAGAAATATCCCCAGAAAAGAATCTTATTGAAACAAAGATAAGTAATTTATCCGATAAAGAATTCAAAGAGCCCTGACCAGTTTGGCTCAGTGGATAGAGCGTCGGCCTGCGGACTGAAGGGTCCCAGGTTCGATTCCGGTCAAGGGCATGTACCTTGGTTGCAGGCACATCCCCAGG
>NW_005355890.1:1494260-1503893 GCF_000412655.1 Myotis brandtii | reverse complement strand
ATGTTTCTCTCTCATCATCAATGTTTCTAACTCTCTATCCCTCTCCTTTCCTCTCTGAAATCAATAAAGATATATTAAAAAAAAAATTCAAATAAATGGTCATAAGGATGCTCACCAAACTTCAGAGTAAAAAAGGGACTTAGAGAGAACTTCACCAAAGAGTTAGAAAGTATAATAAAGAACCAAGCAGACCTGAAAAATATGACAAGTGAAGTGAAAAAATATAATAGAAGGAATCAGCATCAGATTAGCTAAAGCAGAAGAATAGATTAGCAACCTGGAAGCCAGACTAGTGGAAACCAATCAATCAGAACAGCAAAAATAAAAAAAATTAAAAATGAGGATAGTTTAAGGGGCCTCTGGGAAAACACCAAGCACACAAACATCACATTATAGGGATCCCAGAAGGAGAAAGAAAGGAACAAATTTTCCTAACCTGGGAGAGGAAACATATACAGGTTCAGGAAGCACAAAGAGTTTCAAACAAGATGAATCCAAAGAGACCCACACCAAGACATATTGTAATTAAAAAGGCAGAAGTTCAAGAGTTCAGTGGTGCAGGGGACACTGAACTCACCCCTCCATGAGCACACTGAAATATATGCCCACACTGAAGTTAAGAGGCAATCTTAAGTGCAGCAAGAGGCAAATAAGTTGCATACAAGGGAAAACCTATAAGGCTATCCATTGATTTCTCAGCAGAAACTGTAGAGGCCAGAAGGGAGCAGTAGGACATATTTAAAGTGCTAAAAGAAAAGAACCTACAACCTAGAATACTTTACTGGGCAAGATAATTATTCAGAATTGATGGAAAGATAAAGAATTTTCTGGACAAGCAAAAACTTAAGGAGTTCATCATCACTAAACCAGCTTTACAAGAAATGGTAAAGGGTATTCTTTAAGCAGAAAATAAGAGGCCATAACCAGAAACAAGGAAATACGAGAAAGGAAAATAACCTACAGGTAAAGGCAAATATTTAATAAACACAGCAAATCAGCCATTTAAAAAGCTACTATGATAGACAAAAGACAAAAGTACCAAACTCAATAAAAACTACAACAAGTAGTTAGGAGACACACAAAACAAAGATTTATTAACAACAACAAAAGAAAACAAACAAACAAAAAATATCTAAAGTATGACCTCAAAAGCCCTAGTTGGTTTGGCTCAGTGGACAGAGTGTCAGCCTGCGGACTGGTTCGATTCTGGTCAAGGGCACGTGCCCGGGTTGCGGGCTCTATCACCAGAAAGGGGTGTGCAGGAAGCAGCCGATCAATGTTTCTCTCTCATCATTGATGTTTCTATCTCTCTCTCCCTCTCCCTTCTTCTCTAAAATCAGTTAAAAAAAATTTTTAAATTAAAAATAGATAAATGAAGTGTGACCTCAAAACATAAAGACTGGAGGGAGGGGGAGCAAAAATGTAGTCCTTTTAGAATATGAGAACTTACATGCCTAGCAGCTTAAAATAAACAGCTATAAATATAGAATGATACACAAAAACCTCATGGTAACCACAAACCAAAAACCTACAAACGATACAGAAAAAAATAGAGAAAGGAACCCAAACAGAAGAATAAAGAAAACCATCAAACCATAAGGAAAGAGATAAAGAGAAGAAGAAAGGAATAGAGAGGAACTACAAAAACAACCAAAATAAAAACAAACAGCAATAAGTACATACTTATCAATATGACTTTAAGGGCATTAAATGTTCAATAAATATACAAAGGATGGCTGAATGGATTCAAATCATGCCCTATCTATATGCTGCTTGCAAGAGACTCACTTGAAATTGACAAACACATACAGACTAAAAGTGAAGGGATGGAAGAAGATATTTCATACAAATAGAAATGAAAAGAAAACTGGGGTAGCAATGCTCATATCAGACTAAATAGACTTTAAAACAAAGAATGTAAAAAAAGACAAAGAAGGACATTATATAATTATAAAGGGGCCAATCCAAGAAGAGGATATAACAATCATAAGTATATACACACCCAACATAGGAGCACCTAACTATATAAAGTAATTATTAATGGACATAAAGGTAGAAATCTACAGTAATCCTCCTGTATAATGAAAGGCTACTATGCAAATCGATTGAACGGCAGAACGACCAGTCGCCGCGCAGGAGCTGCCCCCTTGTGGTCAGTGCGCTCCCACCGGGGGAGCACCGCTCAGCCAGAAGCAGGGCTCAGTCGGACATCCCCGAGGGCTCCAGGACTGCAAGAGGGCACAGGTTGGGCTGAGGGATGCCCCCTTGAGTGCATGAATTTTGTGCACCGGGCCTCTAGTACAATAGTAGGGGATTTTTAAATATCTATCTATCTATCTATTTTAATCCTCACCCAAGGACATGCTTAGAGAAAGGAACAGAGAGAGACAGAGAGAGAAACATCAATAGGTTGCCTTCCGTATGTGCCCCAACTGGAGATTGAACCTGAAACCCAGGTATGTGCCCTGACCGGGAATTGAACTGGCAACCTTTTGGTGCACAGGATGATGCTCAACCAACTGAACCACTCTGGCTAGGCAAAAACTGACAAATTTTTAGCTAAACTCACAGGAGAGAGCCCAAATAAATAACATTAAAAATGAAAGAAGAGACATTACAACTGAATTTGTAATGATTACAAACAAATTTGTAATGATACAAAGCATCAATAAAGGATACTATGAACAATTATATGCCAACAAACTGAACCTAGAAGAAATGGATAATTTTCTAGAAGCATATAACCTTCCAAGACTGAACTAGAAAGAAATAGAAAATCTAAACACACTGATCACTAACAATAAAAATGAAAAAACTCCCAACAAACAAAAGTCCAAGATCAGGTGGTTTTACAGAAGAATACTTATCCTTCTTAAATTATTCCAAAGAATAGAAGAAGGAGGAATGCTTCCAAACTCATTCTACAAAGCCAGTATTAACCTAAAACCAAAATGAGACAAAAACATTACACACACAAAAAAAGTTACAGGCCAATATCCTTAATAACATAGATGCAAAAATCCTCAACAAAATATCAGCAAAAAATTTTCAGTAATACATTAAAAAGAGCATACATTATGATCAAGTGGTACTTATTTCTAGGATGCAAGGTTGGTTCAATATCCACAAACCAATGAACTTGATATACAACATAAAATTAAGAATAAAAATCATACGATCATATTAGTAAATGCAGACAAGGCATGTGACAAAAGACAACATCCATTTATGATAAACTCTCAGCAAACTGGGGACAGAGGAAAAATACCTCAACCTAATAAAGGCCACACATAACAAACCCACAGCTAATATCACACTCAATGATGAAAAGCTGAAAGCTTTTTCTTTAAGATCTGGAACAAGAATGTCCACTTACACCACTTATATTCAACACAGTATTGGAAGTTCTAGTCAAAGCACTCAGACAAGAAAAAGAAATGAAAAGCATCCAAATTGTAGAGGAAAAAGTAAAACTGTCATTATTTGCAGATGACATGACATTATGGAGAGCCCTAAGGATTCCACCAAAAAACTATTAGAACTAAAGTCAGTAAAGTAGCAGGATACAAAATTAATATTCAAAAATTAGTTGCATTTTTATACACCAATAATAATCAGAAAAAAAGAAAGAAAACAATTGCTTCAAAAAGAATAACATATATAGGAATAAATTTAACCAAGAAGGTAAAAGACTTACACTTGGGAAACTATAAGACATTGAAGAAAGACATTGAAGAAGATACAAATAAATGGACGCATACACCATGTTCATGGATAGGAAGTATTAATATTAAAATGTGCATACTAAATAAATAAATAAATAAATATGTATACTACCCAAAGCAATCTACAGTTTCAATGCAATCCCTATCAAAATACCAATAGCTTTTTTCTTAGACCTAGAATACATAATCCTAAAATTTATATGGAATCACAAAAGACCCGAATAGCCACAGCAATCTTGAGAAAGAACCTTATCTCTGTAGACATAACATGTCAAGGCTGCTGCGCCCATGCAAGCACCTGTCAGGTCCCTCTCCAGCAGCTTGCTGTGAATTCGTCAACCCTGAGGTCTCTGGTACCAGCGGGGGCAACAGAGTTGGAACACTGATTCCCGGAGGCTTTCTCCTGGAAATAATGATCAATGTGTCTTGTCTTCTATGCATGAGGGGGTGGAATATAGTCTGCGATTGGAGATCCCCTTTGGAGGACGTGTCTCTAATATGAAACAGTTCAATCGTTATGTTGTACACTTGAAACTAATATGACATTGTATATCAACTATAATTAAAACTAATTTTTTTCCATACCTGGAAAAAAAATATTATTGTGCTCCTAGTTGTACAAATAAGTTTGGCTCAGTGGATAGAACATCGGTCTGAGGACCAAAGGGTCCTGGGTTCGATTCCAATCAAGGGCACGTACCTCAGTTGCAGGCTCGATCCCCGGCCCTGGTCGGGAGCATGTGCAAGAGGCAACCAATCGATATGTCTCTCTCACATCAATATTTCTCTCTCTGTGTCTCTCCCTAGGAATTAATGGGAAATTATCCTTGGGCGAGGATTAACAAAAAACAACAACAACAACAAAAACACCCTAATTTTTTTAAAAAAGTGAGCACAGCCCAGCTGGAGTGGCTCAGTTGGTTGACTGTTGTCCTATGCAGTTTGATTCCTGGTCAGGACACATACCTGGGTTGTGGGTTCAATCCCCGGTTGGGGCACATAGGTAAAGCAACTGATCAATGTTTCTCTCCCTCTACCTCTCTCTCCTTCTCCATTCCTTTCGCTCGGGTAGGAATTAAAAAAAGAAAAAAGTGAGCACAGATTTTTAGTGGATAGCAAAAAGTGTTAGTCACAGGTTCTATTGTTAACATAATGCAGACAACTACTTACATTTTTCTTTTTAAAAAAATATTTTTATTGATTTTTTTAGAAAGAGAGGGATTGAGAGAAACACCGATGAGAGAGGAACATCATCAATCGACTGCCTCCTGAACATGCCCTACTGGGGATCGAGCCCGCAACCCAGGCATGTGTCCTGACCGGGGATTGAACTGGTGACTTCTTGGTTCCTTGGGTCAATGCTCAACCACTGAGCCACACTGACCGGGCTTAAATTTTTCTATCTTAATATTCACAGCCAGAAATGTGTTTCACAAGCTACAATTCAAAAATATTATTGTGCTCCTGGTTGTATAAATAAATAAGTTAAAAAAAAAAAGATAAACTGGAGAGGTAGGCAGGGGCTAACCTCAAGCCTGGTAAACCATATTCAGGACTTAATTTTTTAAAATATATTTTATTGATTTTTTTTACAGAGAGGAAGGGAGAGGGATAGAGAGTTAGAAACATCGATGAGAGAGAAACATCGATCAGCTGCCTCCTGCACACCCCCTACTGGGGATATGCCCACAACCAAGGTACATGCCCTTGACCGGAATCGAACCTGGGACCCTTCAGTCCGCAGGCCGACACTCTATCCACTGAGCCAAACCGGTGAGGGCCATATTCAGGACTTTAAAAAACTTGGAAAGAGTCTAAGTTTGGCATGATCCAAACTGCTTTTTAAAACCATCACTCTGGAGGAAAATCAAGTGGGGACAAGACAGAAATAAATGTACACATATCCAATAAACCACTTCTCAAAGACACATAAGAAATGGGTAAAAACGTATGCCTTAAGGGAGGGACCTAGAAGGGGGACTAGGGGCCAGGGGTTGAAGGGAAACTCATTTTCACAGTATACCATCTTGTACTCCTCAAACTGTCTACCACATGTAGGTATTTCTAGTCTGAACTGTACAGGGACAGGTGAGTATAGGTGCAAGTTACAGGAAAAAATTATGTAGAAAAGCATTCATGACATATCACTAAAGGAAAGAAAAATTAAATGATACTACATTTAATTCTAATTTACATGCACCGGAAAAATGCTGGAAAATTACACAATAATCCTCAAGTGATGAGAAGTGAGCACTGCAATTACAAATGCTTTTATTTTCTACTTTATGCTTTCCCGTTTTCCTCATGTTTCCTACAGTGAACATGTTCTATACCTTTTATAATGACAAAGAACAAGGTTTTGAAGGGTGTGAGGGGGCATACCTTATGTAGACTGGTCATGCCATCATCATCTACCAGCCTGGGGTTGGACCCATGGGAGAGCAGAAGCCGTGCAATCTCCGTGTGCCCACAGTAGCTGGCCCGGTGCAGAGCGGTGGCACCCCCACGTGTCTGGGCGTCACACTTGGCCCCACTTTCCAGCAGGAACTGGCATACTGCGTAGTGTCCATTGCGGCTGGCATAGTGCTGCAGGGAACAGAGACCGAGGTTGGACAGCAGAACCAGGCAGGCGACAGGGGAAGGGGAGGGGAAAGCCTCGGTCCTAGAGCAGAGGCCTGGCTCCATCAGCTGTGTGACGGGCAACTGCCTTCATGTCTGGCATCAGTTTCCTCAATCATTTCTACCTCACGGGACTGTTATGAAAATGAAATCAAATAACTGATGTAAAGCACACTTATTTAAAAAATCCAGGTTCACATGACACTTAAAAGAGAAACCCTGCTGGGAGAGAAGAATGGGAGGGAGGAGACAAGGTAAACCTCAATCCCCCTCAGAGAGCAGGGGTCCCCCAGCTGACCCCAAGCTCCTCCCAGCTCACCAGAGCGGTGTAGCCGGCCAAGTCGGGCTGACTAGGGTCCACTGCCTTCTGGATTAAATACTTCACTCGGCCCAGGTCTCCATTCAGGGCTGCTGACCAGATTCCTAAGGAAAGACAACCAAAGTACCAAAGTACTGAACGATGCTGACCGAGGACATTTAATATTTCCTTCACCCCTTGACCTCCATTTTTTTTTCCATCCATAAAATTGGTAAGAAATGGGTGTTGGGTTAATATTCATTCAACAAATATTAACCAAGCACCTCCTCTGTGCCAAGGATTGTCCTAGGTGCTGGTGACATAGTAGTGAACCAGACAATGAGCTTGCCTGACCAGAGCAGGGGGATGGGACAGACACAGAAATCCCTTCTCCCCACTTCAAATGTTGAGTAATGTTTTAAATGGTTGAATGCACAAATTCAAAAGCAAGAAAAGAACACTGCCAGGTGCCAGAACAAGGAGAAAACCGCAGCCACAGTGGTGAGCAAGCACTGGGTCTGCAGGATTCAAAGAGTCCGCACAACTAGACACACACCTCAGGGGCTTGGGCTCCAATGCCTGAGCAGGGTCTGGAGCAAAGGGAACTGGAGAAGCTCTGTGCACACAGCCAGGAGGTGGCACATCATGGATGAACTGGGACTGAAAAACTTCTCTTGCCCTGGGTAGCGGCAGGAAGCAAGCCACCATGCCCAGGCCCTTCACTCATTCAACAAATACTCACTGAATACTTACTATGTATCTGGCACTGTTCTGGGTACTAAGGGTCAGCTGAGAATAAAAGACCTCCTCCCAAATGTTGGTCTTATGGAGCTTATATTCTAATTAAAGGAGATAGACAAGGAGAAGAAACATACATGAAATAAGTCAGGTGGTGCTAAATGCTATGAGGAAAAGTAAAGCAGAGAAGGGGTATAGGCAGTGGTGAGGGATGGCATCTCTGATAAGGTAACATTTGAACAGAAACCTAAAGGAAATGAGAAACAGCATCATCTGAATAGGTGTGCTGAGAAGATAGCAATGCAGAAGAAACTTAAAAAATCAGAGGTCCTGACCTATGCCACTTGGAGGTGTGGGACCTATATCTACCTACATTACCTTAAAGAGCAAACCCCCAAGCTAAGAATCTGGCACAAAAACAAATCCAGACAAGTGAACCCTATAAGGGCCAGTCAGAGGCAACTTTTTAAAATGACCCTTAAGGTCCAGTTGGCATGGCTCAGTGGTTGAGCGTCAACCTATGAGCCAGGTCACGGGTTGATTCCTGGTCAGGGCACATGCCCCTGTTGCAGGCTCCATCCCCAGGAGGGGGCATGCAGAGGGCAGCCGATCAAGGATGTTTTCATCACTGATGTTTCTCTCTCTCTCCTTCTCCCTTCCTCTGAAATCAATAAAAATATATTTAAAAATAATAAAATGATCCATAAGGATGCTTCTATTAGCCTCAAAGCTATGTGTGACAATCTCTTACAAAAGAGGACCCCCTGGCCAGTGTAGCTCAGTGGTTGAGCATGGACCCATGAACCAGGCGGTCTTGGTTAGATTCTCACAGGGAACATGCTAGATCCCCAGGGCATGCAGGAGGCAGCCAATCAAGGATTCTCTCTCATCATTGATGTTTCTCTCTCTCCCTCCCTCTCTCTACAACAGAAAAATAGTGTGAAAATAAAAGAATAATATTTCCAAAGGATTGGGTGGGAGGGGGAAATAACTGTCAACCTAGAATTTTATACCAGCTAAGCTACTGTGTGTGTGTGTGTGTGTGTGTGTGTGTGAAGCATGCTCATTGAAGAAACTATTAAAGGATATACTTCAGGCCTGGCCTCATGGCTCAGTGACTGAGCATCAACTTATGAACCAGGAGGTCATAGCTCGATTCCTGGTCGGGGCACATGCCCTGGTTGTGAGCTCAATCCCCAGTAAGGGACTTGCAGGAGGCAGCCGATCAATGATTCTCTTTCAACATTGATGTTTCTCTCTTTCTCTCCCTCTCCCTTCCTCTCTGAAATCAATACAAATATTTTTTTTAAAAAAGAGATATTCTTCAGGAAAAATAAAAATGAACCTGAAAGAAAATATGAAAAAAAATCCACACAACAAAAAAGATAAGGATCTTTTCCATGTGTGCAACGTAGATAATGAACAAGCAAACAAAACACAGGCACACCTCGTTTTATTGCACGTCACCTTACTGTGCCCCATGGATGTTGTGTATTTCACAAACTGAAGGCAAGATGTTCCACCCGCAAAAGCATTAGAACTCGCTTTACTGCGGTGCTTACTCCCTTTTGACAGCGGTTTGAGTCCAACCTGCAATACCTCCAAGGTGTGTCTGTGGCGTCAGATTGTAAAAACTGCTCTGATGAAAGCAAGGTCATCTCTCAGAACCTGGAGGGCAGCGGCCCACCCGACAGGTGTGCGGAGAGCCGATGGGTCCGCACCTACAGTGCCCGGAGCCCCTTGGTTGTAAGGACTCAGTGTGTGTGTCCCAGTGGTTCTCAACCTTCCTAATGCCGCGACCCTTTAATACAGTTCCTCATGTTGTGGTGACCCCCAACCATAAAGTTATTTTCGTTGCTACTTCATAACTGTAATTTTGCGACTGTTATGAATCGTCATGTGAATATCTGATATGCAGGATGTATTTTCATTGTTACAAATTGAACATAATTAAAGCATAGTGATTAATCACATAAACAATATGTAATTATATATGTGTTTTCCCATGGTCTTAGGCGACCCGTGTGAAAGGGTCGTTGTGACCCACAGGTTGGCGACCCACAGGTTGAGAACCGCTGGTAGACGGTGCCAAAGCCCTAAGGCGCGGAGCTGTGGCAGCTGCGAACGGCTGGTTCTCACCACTCGGGACCCGCGGCGGGAGCGGGAGGAAAGAGCGGGTGGGGAAGTGTTATCCTCGCCCCGCGGAGGGAGTCCGCGGCCCGAGGACCACCTGGGCCGGCTGGGCGCACAGTG
>NW_005355890.1:1493600-1493846 GCF_000412655.1 Myotis brandtii | reverse complement strand
CGCACCACCCAGGGCCCTGGAAGGAGGCTCGCCGCCGCCGCCGCTGGAAAGGCCTCACGACACTCTCGCTCCTCACTCCCTCCTGGCCCATTTCTGGAAAACCCGTGGGAGTCAGGAGCCGCTGTAACCCCGCGGGCAGGGACAGGGGCTCGGGTTGGGCGGAACCCCGTCCCAGTGGCGCCCAGTTTGCGGACTCAGCCTTCAGACATCAGAACGTCGTCGCAGGTCCCAGCGGGTCTCCCGGAG
>NW_005355890.1:1484676-1493020 GCF_000412655.1 Myotis brandtii | reverse complement strand
ATGTTTCTAACTCTCTATCCCTCTCCTTTCCTCTTTGTAAAATCAATAAAATATATTTCAAAAAAAAGTCTCATTCCAGTCAGCTTCATTTTCTCCATTTTATTTGTCAATATAAAAATACTCAAATATTTACAACAAATAAATACGCGGGGACACAATAAGTTACACTGTTAGGAGCCCTCCTCCAGGTCTGGGAGAGGATATGCCATAGCCACAGCATGCCCACCCTCGCCCCCGCCCCCACACCTCTCCCAGCCCTGCCAGGGGGACAAGTATAAAATACCAGGAACCCCAGGGCCACTGGGAGGCCCTCCCTCCCTTCCCCCAAACACACAGGAGGTTCCACTCCCTCCCCTGAACCCTGAAAACATTCACCACCCTGGAAGCAGGACGAGGCCCACCCCAGAGCCCTGCACTCCCCCAGGGGCACAGCACCCTGCCCAGCCCACCCCCATATGTACATCCCTGCCCCTCCTGGGGACAGTGGGGGTAAGAGAAGCAAAGTGATCGACCCCTTCCCCTTCATAGCTCCAATGACTCACCAGGAGGACCCCAGGCCAAGGGAAGACTCCACAGAAACAGAAGATGGTCACACAAACACACCCACGTGCACACACACACATACACAAACACACCCATATCTCCAACTTCTGTCCTGAAGGTTTGGCTGCTGGGGTCCCGTGTCTGTGATTCACAGCCCCTCACAGAGAGGAGGAAGACGCCGTGTGGCGGCTGGTGCCTTGGTGAGCCACACCAAGTGGCAGTGCCCGTGCTGAGCAGAGCAGGTCCTCATGGGCGAGCAGGTGCTGGGCAGGATCCGTCCCAGTAGAGCAGGTGCCCACGCCATGTCCCTGAGGTAGCTGGTGCCTGTGCAAAAGTAGGAGCCACGGCCCCCAGGCTGCCCCACCGACGTGGGGGTCCCTCATACCGAGGACTCCTCGGGATTGGAGTCCGGGAGGGGCTGGCGCTGGTGCAGTTTGCGCCTCATCTCGTCCGCCAGCTCGGGCAAGGGGTGCCCAAGCCCCTCGCTGTGGTCCTCCCCACCTAGCTGTAAGCGCACATAACCGTTGGCATTTGAGTTCCGCCCACCCCCCAGGTGAAGCCGGGTTGGGGATGGCAGGGGCTGGCCAGGGATGCCAGGAGGCGGGGAAGGGGGCCCAGTCCCCGGCTGGCACCGGGCGTGTCCAGGCACAATCTTGAGGGAGCCATCTGAATAGTAGTAGCCAACGGGGTCCCAGAGCTTCTCATCAGTCTCGGGGCCAGGGCGGAAGGGGGGGCTGGTGGGCTCCTTGGGAAGCTCCAGAGGGTACACCAGGGTCCTCTCTGCCGCCTTGGCACCTTTCTCCAGCTCCTCACGCAACCGGCGGCGCAGTGACAAGACGAGCAGCAGCAGCACCAGGCACACGGCCCCCAGGGCCACCACAGCCAGCCACACCAGCCCCAGGTTTTCCAGGGGGGCCCGGGCCTCCAGGGTCAGTGAGGAGCCGGCCACCACAGCAACCAGGTAGCCTTCGGCAGCCAGCCGTGCCCCCTGCTCCTCCGAAAAGCAGTGGTAGGCCCCGGCGTGGCGGGGCTGGGCGGCCATCACGACCAGGGCCTGGAGCCGAGCATCATAGAGGAAGGAGCCAGGCTGCTCCACAGGTAGGTCCCGGCCCCCAAAGGTCCATCGGGCATGGGCCAGGTTGGAAGACAGGCGGCAGGGCAGCACCAGGTCTGTGCCTGCCACCACCGTGATGTTCTTGGGCGTGAGCCTGACTGCAGCGGCCGGGAGAGGAGAGGGAGCAGAGTCAGTGCAGGAAACCCAGGGCCAAAGGGAAGTGCAGACACTCCAGCTCTGGCCCCGGGCCCATCCCGCTGGGAGGGGGACAGAAGGCGGCTCACCTTTCTTACTGCCACGGAAGTTGCAGATGCCCGAGGTGTCGGAGATCGTCACTTGCTGGATCAGCAGGGATCTGGTTGGGGAAGACGGTCCATCAGCATCCCTGCTCCCACCACCTGCCTCCCCTCCTGGTCCCAATAGGAGGAGAGCCCGCTCACCCGGAGCGGCTGCCCACGGCCACACAGCGGCTGGCGTTGACGCTCCAGGCGCAGTAGGGGTCCCGAGCGAGGATGCAGTCGGCACAGGAGCGGTACTTCACGCAGTCGGCCAGGGGTAGCTGAACCAGCTGTGAGCGGGAACCTGCAAACAGCAGCTTCTGCAAGAGAAGCAGTGGGCATAGGAGCGGGCCCACCAGGCCCGGACACAGCATGGGCACAGCTGGGACTGCTGGGGGCAGCACAGGGCAAAAAGGGGCCAAGAGAAGGGAGAACCAAGGATGGAAATCTAAGGACCAAAGAACGCAGGGAGGGCTTATTACAAGCCAGACACCATTCTAAGCACCTTATAAAGGAGACCTTTCTGGAGAGGAACAGTAGCCCCGTGGTGCTGTGTATAATCTCACACACACACACACACACACACACACACACACACACGGCTCCAGTGCGGTATAAATAGTGCAGGAAGTATGTTTTCCGCAAGGCCCGGCAGCCCTCACAATAGTACCAGCCGAGCATAAGGTGTTTTCCTGTTTGCATGGTGACTGCTAATCTGTGTTTCTTCAACCAGACTTTCTTTCTACCATCATTCCATGTTCCGGGGAACAATTTGAGCCACAACAGTTGGTAAAAGGGGAGCATGTGAAACTTTAGGTGCGGCAACAGGCCAGAAAAGGGAAAGGTGCCGAGTGCACCTCAGGGAAGGGGGAAGGCATGGGGGTCAGGACTGGGGGGAACGCAGCCTCGCTGGGACCTGGCCATGTACACGGCCTCCGGGGAGCAGGATCCACTGGGACTGACCGGGAGCTCGCCCCCAGCTGAGCGAGGGCCCTGGAGCGCCTCCCCTGCCCCGAAAGGGCCAAGCACAGACTAGGGAAGGTGGAGGAAGAGCTGCGGGCGGGGCCTGATGATTACCTTGCTCCGGGACAGGACCAGGCTTTTCACAGGCTCCTGGTCAAACACCTGCAGCTCCTCGATCAGGTGGACCCAGGGCCCCAGGCTCACAGCCTTAAGCAGCCAGCCGTCTCCTGTGAGGGGGTTGGGGAAGGACAGGTGTCAACGAGAGAGCCCAAGGGCCCCGGGGCATCCCCAGATCACCCTATCCAGGCATACAGGCCCTCAGCCAGCCTCTAGCAGCTAGGCCCGCATGCCACGTGCCTACCTGTGGCAATGAACAGCACTGTATAGGAGGCTCCATCAAGCCCCGTGACGCGGTCAGCCACCAGGTGGGTGAAGTTGGTGTCCTTCTTTACGAGCAGGGGCCGGCCCCAGAGGGGCCTCACCTGCTCCTCCAATAGGGGGTGTTTCTTGATGAAGTTGAGGGTGTTGTCGGGCAGCTCCAGAGAACTGGTGTAGCCGTGGTGACGGTGCCAGTTGTTGATGCACTGGAGATTGGGGGCGGGGAGGGCAGTCAGTCAGTGGGAATAGCACAGGGGCTGAGGGCAGCAGTGCACCCTCCGGGGCAACTCACCGAGCCCGGCCGTGGGCTGGGTACTGGGTCGGTGTAGCGGCCCCACTTCTGGGATTGCTCGTGGTACTCCTTGTAGGGACCCTCGAACACCCTCTGAATCTCTTCCAACTGGTACTCACAGACTGCTGACAGGTCCACATCACCCCTGTCACAGCAAGGGAGGGACCCCAAGGGTCAGGCTTGGTACCCATGTCCCACTGGGAGCAGATGCCCAACATCCTCCTTGGCTTCCAGAAAACTGGCCAGCCGGCCCCGCCCAGAGGCCTGCACCACAAACCACCCCTAACCTGAAGACCTGCTTCTCCCCACCCCCAATGACTCCCGGCCAGCTCACCATCGTGCCCGAAAAACCGCAAAGAAGGTGGTGTTGTGCCAGGACGTGCCCTGCAGGGTGTGCAGTGCCTGCAGGTGGCTGAGGTAGAGGTGGCGATTGGGGGCCGAGCACACCAGGTGTGCCTTCAGGAAGGTGGTCCACTTCTTCTGCAGGGTCCGTGCGCCCCCCACGTCTCCCTGGCAGATGACAAGGAGACACTGGCAGTCAGCCCTGCCCGGCTGGCAGGGCTCCCAGCGCTCACCGCCACAGACTGTACCTTGCAGACTCGGGCCACACGGGCCACCACCTGCTCCATGTAGCAGTTGTACTCCAAGGCCCGCTCGCTGAAGAAGAAGTAGACCTTGTCATCGTCCCCAGTCAGGCTCCCCACGCTCTCCGGGACGTAGGCAGAGCCGACAAAATGAGGTTCTACGGGAAGGGGAGGAGACTTAGCGAGGCCCTAGTGATGCCTCCCCCCCAGTGCTCCCCCAGTGCCCACGCCAGCTCCAGCTCCTAGGGGCTCACCGTTGAGCCAGAAGGCCAGGTACTCTGTCTTCATGGGATGGTGGGGCCCCATGTTACGCAGGATGATGGGCTCTGTGCCCAGGAAGTTGTTGAGTGTGGCCGAGTACAGCTCGCCATCTATGGAGACAGAGGATCAGCCAGACCAGTGAACATACACGCAGGCCACACAGCCCCGGATGGGAATGAGCCCTGGGGACACCCAGCCTACCGCAGGGGGGCCACTCACCCACAAGGAGGCCAGTGTGGCCCTTAGCCGGGTCGTAGGGACACTTCCCCTTCCCATCCTCAAAGGCTCCACGCTCCAAGGTGAAGGTGACCATGTCCTGAGGCAGGGAAGAGACAGAATGAGGTGCAGAAGGCCCAGCGTTCAGAGCAGCACACGCAGGGCAGAGGGAGGGGCAGCACTCACGATGTAGGCACACTTGGGCTGGAAGGCGTAGGTGCCACACACATACAGGTGGGATGCGTTGTACGGCTGCAGGAAGCGGATGAAGTTGAAACACTCCGTCTGGGGAGAAAAATGGATCCAGTTAAAAGAGAATAGGGGGTCCAGTTAAAAGAGGAGGGCCCGAGAATGGGGGATCCAGTTAAAAGAGGGCCCGAGAATGGGGGTTCCAGTTAAAAGAGGGCCCAAGAATGGGGGGATCCAGTTAAAAGAGGAGGGCCTGAGAATGGGGGATCCAGTTAAAAGAGGGCCCGAGAATGGGGGTTCCAGTTAAAAGAGGGCCCAAGAATGGGGGGATCCAGTTAAAAGAGGAGGGCCTGAGAATGGGGGATCCAGTTAAAAGAGGGCCCGAGAATGGGGGGTCCAGTTAAAAGTGGAGGGCCGAGAATGGGGGATCCAGTTAAAAGAGGAGGGCCGAGAATGGGGGGTCCAGTTAAAAGAGGGCCGAGAATGGGGGAGACTGGACGGAGTTCAGGACCCAGACCAGGAATGAAAAGGAAGCCCTGGGCAGTGCGTGAGCCATGAGGCCCAGCCAGGGGGAGGCAAAGGCTCCTGCCCCCAGCTCCCTTGGTCTGTCCCAAGCACCCACCTGGTTGTTCTTCCCTTTCTGGACACACTCGGTCTTCTTCTCCACAGGAGCTGCCCACGAGATCTGGGGACAGGACGGGCACCTCAGCAACGTCACAGGTGTACACTGAGCATGTGCCCAAGCATGGCCTGTGGCAGCCGCAGGAATACCAAGTGACAGTACATGGTCCCCAACCCTGGGATCTGACTTCATAGAGGACATAGGCCCCACACGGCCCCATGGTAGCAGAACCTAATGAGTGCGGCAGACGGCAAGACAACTCGCGCACTCTGCCCACGGTGGCCTTGCAGACCCAGCAAATTCCCAAGGGGCAGCCTGACCATGAGCCTCTGGGGTCCTGCCTGTCACGGGCCTGTGTGCCTCCCGCTCCCCCACCTCTCACCACTCCTTGCAGCTCCAGAGCCTCCATGCTGAAGGCAAACAGGGTCTCCCGGGCCCCAACGTACAGGAGCCCGGTCTGCTCGGTCAGGGTCAGCGTCAGAAAGTCCTGGATGCCCGTTTGGGAGAACCGCCGCACCACTGGGGCAAGCTCTGCAGGGACAAGATGGGAGTGAGCAAGGCTGTGGATAGGTGGGCCTTCTTAGGGCTCCAGGCACCGCCCCCCCCAAATCAGCCTTCCTCTGAGTGAGCAAGGCTGTGGATAGGTGGGCCTTCTTAGGCCCCCCCCAAATCAGTCTTCCTCTACACCAGAAATTTTCAACCAGTGTGCCATAAGATTTTTAAAATATGCAATACCTGCCCTAGCCAGTTTGGCTCAGTAGATAGAGCTTGAGCCTGCAGACTAAAGGGTCCCGGGTTCGATTCCTTGGTTGCAGGCTCTTCCCTAGTCGGGCCCTGGTTAGGGCTCATGCAGGAGGCAACCAATCGATGTGTTTCTCTCACATCAATGTTTCTCTCTGTCTTACCCTCTCCTCTCTCTTTCACTCTCCCTAAAAATCAATGGAAAAATATCCTCGGGTGAGGATTAACAACAAAAACCATGCCCAACTATTTTAGTCAGGGGCACTGACCACTTTTCCCTTAGATTGTCCAATACAAAAAAATGACAACAGGCAATATAACAGTAGCCATCCCGTATGAATGAATCAAAAATTATATATATATATTTGGTCAGACTGGCCAAAAATACAATACTATGTTTTTGGTGTGCCACAGAATTTTAGTAATTAATTTATGTGTGTCATGAGATGAAAAGGTTGAAAAATCGCTGCTCTATGCAATGGTCTCCTGGGCCTACTTGTCCTTGTTCCCCACATTAGGGCTAGCAACCCCACAAGCAATGCAGCCCAGTGCCCTGAGGGCAATAAAGCGCATTTCCTGAGTTGCCGCCTGGCTGACAGCTCCTGTGGGCCTCCTTGCTTTCCCTGGGAAAAGCCTGGGAGGAGGCACATCTGAGCTGTGAGGAGGAAGGAAGGACATCTCAGCCACAGCTTCCGGCCAGAGGAAGCCATCAGAATTATGGCTCCCACTCTCAGGCCAGCAGCGCCTCTGGCTGCAGAGCTGGGCATTCTCCTTCCCAGCTTCCACAGCTGCCTCTTCCTTCTTTGCTCTGCTGCCCACTGCCCACATCAGAGTCCAGCCAGACCCCGCCCCTGACCCCGCGGGGCAGGGCACACAGAAGTTGTGAGTGCTCCTTGTCTTAGAAACCCCCCCTCCCCCACTCCACTCATACAAATCCAGGCTGCCCGACACACCAGCACAGCTGGCCCCCGGAACAGGCGGGGATGGCAGGGGAGACCGGAGGCTGGGACCAGAGAGGGTGCTGCCGCTCACCAGGCAGGGCACTACGGCATCCACATAGTCACAGGACCCCTGTGTCGGCCCCCCAAATAGCTGCCGACCCGTCCTCAGGGTCCCCCTAAACCAGCTTAGTCTTTGGAACCAAAGATGGGCCCAGTCAGGTAAGGAAGGGCTTCATTAGCACCCGAGTGCCGCCTGTGGGAGGTGAGCTCACCCCAGGTCCCCAGAGCGCGGGGATGACACAAACACCTGACATCACCCCTTGGTGCAGGTGCGCGCACAGTAAGGGCTGTCAGGTCCGTGGTTCGCCCACACGAGCACGTGCACACACACCCACCCAGGGCCACCAGGTCGCAGGCCTTGGCTGCGAGCTTACGCTGGTTCAGGGTTCTCTGGCTGGACTCTCAGTGAGAGTGGCAACCTCAGAAGGCAGGCACGGGGAGAGGGGTGCAGAATGGGGCCTGCCGGTCCTGAGCGTCAGAGGCAGGGGGTAGCCCAGGTCCTGGGCCGGACCATCAGTTCTAAGTCCCTGGGGTCAAAACTGGGTCACACGCCTCGGGGGGCCTTGACAGCAGAGTGAAGCGGGCACAGTCAAGGGGCAGCCCCTCAGCGTCTCCCCTCAGCAGCCCCTCCTGGCCCCTCTCCCCAGCCGGTCTGTCTCCTCTGGTTTCAGACACTCACCCCCGGAAGAGACCGTCTTGCGGGGCACCAGGTTCCACCACATCTCAGCCCCAAAGCCCAGGCCCCACAGCCCCACAGCCAGCAGCCAGCCAGCCCAGTGTGGGGCCATGGCACGCGCCCGGCTCTAGCTCCAGGCCAGCTGCCCTGCTGGGGAAAGAAAAGGGTCAGGATCACAGCCCGCGCACAGACCGGAAGGCACTGCCAGGACGCCGCGCTCAGGCCCCCAGGAGCCCCTCGCCCCTGCCCCAGTCCTAGGAGCAGAGACCCAGTGCCCTCTCATACCTGAGCCCCCCACCTCCGCCTCCAAAGGACCAGGGAGTCTCCCTGAAGGGGTGCGGCCGAGGGGGGAGGGGGGAGGAGGCCCTCCCCCATTCCCTCTCCTCAACAGGAAGTTGTTTAAGAAAATAAAAAGGGCCCCCTCCCCCATACCAGGCCTGACAGATTCGATGATTTTTGAAAGTAACCTCTGGAAGCAAGACTTGACCCTGCCGGGGCTTCAGCCGGCCCAAGCCCTAGTTCTGGGACGTGAACCGAGGCGCGGTG
>NW_005355890.1:1448537-1482657 GCF_000412655.1 Myotis brandtii | reverse complement strand
CTGCCGGCCCTGCAGCCGGACTGCACGGGCCCTGGTGGCCAGGAAGACCCCGGTCTGCGGAGACACTGCCCTGGCTTTTCCTCCACAGGCACGGGGACCCCTCAGCGCCCCTCGCGCTCCCTCTACCTGCCGGCCCTGCAGCCGGACTGCACGGGCCTCCCTGGCCAGGAAGACCCCGGTCTGCGGAGACACTGCCCTGGCTTTTCCTCCACAGGCACGGGGACCCCTCAGCGCCCCTCGCCCAGCTCCCTCTAGCCGGGGGCACAGAGCCACTCCAGGAAGGATTCCTCTGTGCCTCCGGGGGGCTAACAATTGACAGGAGCCCCGATGTTCAGATGAAAGGGGCTGAGGGTAGCCACGCTGCAGATCTGCCACCTTCAGAACCGCCAGTCTCCGCCCACAGCCGCTCCTAGAAGTAACTGGGTGATGTTGCCAGCTGGTCCTCCGAACTGGGAGGTGGACAGAGGCCAGCACCCAGAGAGATGCCACCTCCTGGCCAGGAGCAGAGGGCAGAGGCGAAGAGAGGCCCCGAGGCTAGGGTGGTTGCTTTAAGCTGCTACAGCCCTGCAGGGGAGGAATGCTTTCGGGCCCCATCAGCAGATCTGGATTATAAATCAGTCCAGACAGAAGCTTTTGTTCTGGGTTTAAACTTGGCGTCTGAAGAGCAGAGACCAGAAGAGTAGAGGAGATAACTGGGGAGGCAGCCCAGTTTGGACTCAGTAACTGGGTCTTTGCTGGTGCACATAAAGGCCCCTTCTCCCGCTCTGGCCGAGGCCACATTTCCCAGCTCCTTTCCGCCAGAGGAAACCTGTGTAGCTGTGGAGATGCTGGAGACTGGGAGCAAGCCAGCCGCTAGGACGGGTGGGCAGCAGGCTCTGCCTCAGCGGTCGGAGAGGCCGTGTGTGACCTCAGTAGGGGGACACTCCGTATCCATTTAAGTGGCGACCTGTATGCAGATCCCCTCACTGTTCTGTGCTGTAGACTCTGCAACCTGCCTCCTCTACATTTTCTTCCGCTCCACCCTCAGGACCACTTTGTAAAAGTGGGCATTGTTTGTCCCACTTTGTAGATACAGTGAGTCTGAGAGAGACCTGCTTGAAGTCACATAGATATAAACAAAGTCAGAATGTTAAATTGGGCCCTGGGACGCCAAATCCATCTTTCCACTAAGTCACATTGGATCCGGGCAACTTTTAGCCACCAAATGCTCCATTTCCTGCTGTTCTGCCTCCCCTTCCAGCCCCTCCCCCACTGCCACCCACTAGGTGTGAGGGTTACCAGACAGAGACTTGAGCTCCTCCTGCAAGATAGCCCCAGTGGAAAGTTTCAGAAGGTGGTTTGGTTTCACTGGCAGGGACAGTCTTCCGCGTACCCCAAGGCAGGCTTCTGTGTTCCAATAACAGACTCCAGGGAGCCCTTCCCTTCCAAAGGCTCCTCCCCAAAGATAGGGCTGCAGCCCCCACACCCCTTTGCCACCTGCGCCCATTTCCTCTGCGCTCTGTTCACTCCCAGTACTGGCCCTTTCCGGGGCTGAGTGAGCAGGGGATAGTTTCCTGCATGACCATTTGCTCATGATTCATACTTCAAAAAAATGTTTTCATTGATTTCTGAGAGAGAGAGGAAGGGAGAGGGATAGGAAGATAGAAACACCGATGAGAAACCTCATGGATCTGCTGCCTCCTGGGTGCCCCTCAAAAGGGATGGAGCCCACAACCCGGGGCATGTGCCCTGACCAGGTGACCTCTTGGTTCCTAGGTCGATGCTCAACTGCTGAGCTATACCAGCGGGCATGAGTCATACTTTTTAATATAAGCACAATTGGTCTAAAATGAGAATTCCCGGGTCTTAAGATAAAAAATTTACGACAAAAAACAAACAAAACTACTGTGTATCTATCGACCTCCCTGGGGCCTGTCTGGCATATTCAGTGGAAGTGCCCACCTCAGCCTCAGGCCCTGACACTCCTACTTGCCCCACTAACTCAACTGCTGAGGCCAAGTCAAGGAAAGGCCGGCGCTAAATGCCTTCTGAGGTTTGCTCAGATGCACTGGCAGCTGAGGCTGGCCCCACAGGTGGGCCCAGGAGTCACACCTGAAAAGCAAGGCTCCACTCTCCCCCACACGCATCGGTCCTGCGCCAGAGCGGCCTTCACTTGAGCCCCTTCCCCCTCTCCCCCGCTGTTCTGAGGCAGCTGACGGGAGGAGCCCTGCTTCCCACTGGGGTTCTCTGGTCAACATGCCTGGCTACTTCCCAGGAGCCTGGAGCTGCTGTGAACCCAAGGGGAAATGAGAAAGCCTGGGTCAGCCACCCTTCAGGGATCTTCCCGAGGGCCTGGGGACTGAGGTCAGTGGGGACAGAGGAAAAGGACTTCCTCTCTACTTCCTCCTGGAGGAGAGTTATCAAAGCCACCCACCTGGGAAGCCTTTCCCTTCCCAGCCCCTCCCTGCCACCATCACCCAAAGGAAGCAGGAAAACATCCGTCACCACAGCCCCGGATGCTGCTCTCAGGGGCCTCAGGATGCCCCTCCCTTCCCCAGGGCGCCATCTGGAAAGGGCAGGGGTGCCAGGACCAGCACCTGTGAATTCTTGGCCGAGAGCAGGCTGAGTCTCCAACTGGCCCCAGACTAGTTTGAGATCAGGTCTGCTCCAGGCCAGTTCCAGAGAGGGCCCATTACAGGTCCCAGGGGATGGCGTCTGCCCTTGGGTGACCTCAAACTGCACACCTCCGCTCAGGTTACAGCTAGGCCCCCGGAGCGACTGAGTCGCCACCAACACCTCCTTTCCTTGGTGTCCATTTCTCTCCGGGGGATGAGTGTTTGGGGCAGTGCGAGAACCAGAGCCGGCGGCGAAGGGACAGCGCCATCCCTTTCTAAGAGCCACAGAGAGAGATCTGGAAACTCCCCAGGTCTCCCTGCTCCCTCTCTGCCCTTGGCAGTGAAACAAAGAAGGGAAATTACAAAGGTGACTTCCAGGTTTCCAGAGTGAACTGAATGGCTGCAGATTAACTGCCAGGATGTACAGTGCTAGAAGCGGCCTGCCCTTTTTTTGCAGTATCGCAGGCCTACCTGGGGCCTCAGTAGTGCCCTGGCCAAGGGGGCCTGCGATGCAGCCAGGAACAGAAACCAGAACTCTCGGTCCAGCCACCTGGGCAGCCAAGTCCCCTGGCAGAGGATTTCTTCCACCTCTCACTTGGCAGAGGCGTCGAGGCAGGGAGGCGTCCGGCACGGTACCCAGCCTCTGAATTATAGATGCCCCCGGCTCCCAGCACTCTGGCGCCCAGGGAGGGAGGCCCAGGAAGTGATGGGGTGCTGCGGCTTTGCCAATCGAGCTACTTGCCCTGAAAGTCCTTTATTTGGGGGGAGCCTCTCTCCTAGTTAGCCCACCTTCCCCTGACCTCTGTGCCTTGAAAGGACAAAGGAGAGGGACCAAGTCTAGGCACCCGCCATGGTGACGCTCCACTAGCAGACACTAGGGCTGAACTGAGGAGTGTGCACAGGCAAGTTGGCAGGGGTGTCCTTTGTTACTCCCCTTCTACTTCTGTGGCCCCTGCAAATCCCCATCCCAACCCCCAGAGAGTCAGGAGGGGCCAGAGACTAGAAATGGATGCTCAGGGTTGGAGGAGTGGGCGGAGGGAGGAAATGGACACCCGGGGTCTCCTGGGAAGGCCCCATGGGATGCTGGGGGTACGGAAGACCCACTCATTTCTCAAGGGGAGCAGGTCTAAGACATTCAGCATCCTGTTAGGGATCAGCACCCACAAAACTCACCTCCGGCAGCAAGGCCGGAGCCCAGTCACATGGCTGTCCGAGGTGAGTATTCAGCAAACCGGACGCTGGCCCGAGACCTCAGGACAGGGGCTGCAGGAAACCATCTGAACCACTGATGTGAAACTGGGCTTTAGTGTGCACAAAGCAACCTCACATTCGTGAGAGAGGAAGGGGGTGGGAGGACAAGGAGGACATGCTGGGCAGGGAAGGAGAGCGGGAGGGGGGTGGGGCAGGCAGCGAGAGGCAGGGTCCCTTGCCACTGGGAGTCAGGGCATGGAGGAGGCAGGCTCTTGCTTCATCAGATGGTCCTCCTCTGGCCCCCATTCTTTGCTTCCTTTAGTTCCATGGGTCCTGTTCACTCCCTGGCAGAGCGCAGCCCTGGGCCACCCCTGCCCTGCTCCTTTAGATGTCTTCCCGGGGCTGAAGCACTGGGCCTGCGGCAAGGTGAGAAAGGGTGTGGTTGCCCAGGGCCCTGATGCTCCCTGATTCTCCAGTGTCCCCGCACCATCCAGCACAGCCTCCCTGTGCCAGTTGCTGAGTGACGGGACTCCTGGGGCTCAGCCCAGGCAGGGCGCAGGGCAGCAGGCCACGGGCCACACCTCTGCCTGGTCCCCTCCACCCCCTAGCTGCTGGCTGCCCGCAGCCCCAGGGCAGTGTGAGAGGTGGGCCTGCCTCCTGGCGTGGCCAGGCCACAAATCACTTTTCCTTCTTTTCATGACAAACACAGTTTCCCACCGAAAGACTAGTGTGATCCAGTTCCTTGGGGACTGAGGGTGAGGTTAACTCGCCAGCTTTCCCAGGGACTTGCGAAATCTGAGACCTAAGCCACAGCCTGTGGCGACATGTCAGTCCCATGTCAGAGGTTACAGGGGAAGGACACGCAGAGAGAAGGCAGAGGAAAGGCTGCTCATCTCCACCAAGGGCGGGGGGCCCCGAAGGGAAGTGCCCCTAAGCCAGCCGGCGCTGCTCCTCGAGGGATGGAGGCCAGAGGGAGGAGGCCAGGGCAGGGCCGCAGGCGTGGGTGCCAGGCTGGCCCGGCGCCTCGGTTCTGACATTTACACGCTGCCTGCCTGTGGGACGGGGCAAGCTAGTTAACCTCTCAGTGACCGGGTTGCCTTCTCTGTGAAATGGGGGCATAGTAACACCCGCCTCCCTCTGGGGCTGTGCGGACTCGGAATCGTGTAGAAATAAGTATTAGCTGTGAACAGCATCACCTCAGTGTGAGAAAGGGAGGTGTGGAGGTTGATGCTCCAGAGGTGGAGGGAGGGCCGGGCAGCTGTGTGCTCCTGGCAGAGCAGGCCAGCTTCAGCCTGCAGGGCGGGCAGGCAGAGGGGGGACAGCTGGCGCCTCTGGTGCCCGGGTCTCCCCTCTCTGGGCAAAGTTCCTCTGCATTTGCTCAGTAGAGGCTTCTCTGTACCCCACGCCACACACCCACACTGGTATCTCACTCTTGATAAGAATGCTGAAGGCCTCCAGGCCCTCCCTTCCCCCACAATGCCCGCTCCAGCCTTTTCCAGCCCGAAGCTCAGCAGCTGCAGTGGGGGTGGACACGGTGGGGGGGGAGGCGTGCTCTGGCTCTGGTCAGCTGCCTGACCACTTCCCTCCCCTCCCAGGTCCGGAGGCTAGAGGGGCACCACCTGGGGCCGGCAGTGGGTCAGCAGCTCCTGCCAGCGGATGTGGGTCTGGGTAGCCAGGTCCTTGAGCGTGGTCCGGTGCATGGCCTGGGGGCTCTCCCGGATATGGGTGTTGATGTGACGGTCCAACTGCATACACAACAGCCGCAGCTCTTCCTGCAGAGGCACCGTGGAGGGGCGGCCGGAGAAGGAAAGAGGAGAGGGACAGGGCAAGTGCTGGGGCACATGTCAGTAACTCTTGAGAAGGCCCCATGGGATGCTGGGAGAAGGCAGAGGCCTGCTCCACGCACCCCCACCCCCCAACTGCTGCTGCTTCTTAGCCCCTCTTTGCAGTTCCTGAGAGCAGGGTGGGCGCCGCCCCAGCTGACTGTAGCCCAGCCTCTTGGGAGACTCACCCGCTGGTCTGGAGTAATGTCTTGGCAGCTGACCACCACCCCAGCGAGTGTCAGGAGGCTGTGGCACAGGTAGCAGACCTGGAGAGAGCACAGGAGACGGGCCTCCCTGAGTCCCTCACCCCAGTCCTCCTTCCAGGCCCTGCAGGGTGAGGGCTGGGCTTCCAGCCAGTTTCCTGGGAGGCGTCTTTAAGGAGCCCAGGGCCCCACTCACAGGGCTCTCCCTTCCTTCAGAAAAGGAAGAAACCCTTCCCTCCAGAGCCCACGCTGCCCAGCCCTGTCCGGGGCTCCAGTGGAGAGAGCGCCGCTAGGGAGGGGCTGTCCACTCTGACCTCTGCCCTGCTCCTCAAGGTGCCACCTACATCTATGGGCGCTGTCACTGGGGGCCACTCTCCTCGATTGGGGGGGCGTGGCCCATGGGTGCCCAGCTCACCCCTGGGTGGAACACCACTTGCACAGACAGATGTGCAGCCCATCCAGACATTCAGACCTGCAGACACGAGGAGGCAGGCGAAGAGGCGGAGGCAGAGTGATGGCTGTGGGTGCGCATCTGCACGCCTTACCCACCAACGCATACCCTTGCTCTTGCCCTAGAGACTGAGGGGTGCCATTTGGTCAGAATGGTGTGATCCCAGGGCCCTGGACTCTGTGGGTGTGCAGAGAAAAGGAGGTACTGGGAGCACCCTAAAGACCGGCGAGGCCCTGCTGTGGAGACGGTCTGCTCCTGGCACTCTGAGGTTCTGTCTGTGGACATCCCCACCTCGGACTGCTATGTCTGAGACAGGGAGGGTGGCAGGAAATGACCCTGACCTGCCCGTACCTGCAGATAACCGGCCCTGAGGCTGAGCTGGAGGGAGAGGCAGCTCCAGAACGGGGCTGGAGCTCAGAACCAGCCCAAGGCTCCCCCTGCCATCACTTCCCCTAGAGCACCAAGTGGTACCCAGAAATGGGGCAGCCTCTTTGCACAGACCAGAAGCCTCCTTAGGGCAGAAGCTAGAACCACTTTCGAGGGCACCAGACTTGGCACTGTGGGATAGTCTTCTTGAATTCAAAGGCCACAGTGCAAAGGCCTGACGGAGACCACCTGCCCCTCCCCCAGCAGCACCTGCCCTGCGCAGACCCAGCCTGTTCTTCAACACGGCAGCGAGGCCCCCAGGGGGCCTGACCGGAAGGCAGGCTGGCAGGCACAGAGATGCAGCGAGGGGGACGCAGTGCGGCTGGGGGTCACGCCTGGCCTCTCTGAGCCAGCTCCGACTGCAGGGTCCTGCAGCTGCCAGTCCCCCAGCAGGCCAGCTCACCAGGGAGCTAACTTGCTAGCAACCCCCTGCTCCCCGGGGGCTCCCTGTCCCCAGACTGACCGTGCCCTTTGGAGGGAGGGCCACAGCATTGGAGCCCCTCTGACCTCTGCAGTCCGCCAAGCGGCTCACCACCACCCCTCCCCCACCCCGGACGTAAAGCAGGCGCAGGCCTGTGTGCCCACTGCCCTTGGACTGAGACACAGCCACCAACCTTAGACATCAGAGGAGAACGATACTGCAGGAAGGCAATCGTTTGGCCACAGACCCTGAATTTCAGCCTCCCCAGCGCGCAAAATGAGAGGGGTCCTTCTAAGTGCCTGGGGGTGGTATGCAGCTCAGAGGTTCAAGGAGGAAGTGACTAAGCTACAACAGGCTTCTAAGGAATAGTAGGATCGCGGTGAGGTTACTATGTGGGGCCGGGTGGGCTGATTACAGTACCTGGGGCTGATTCAGGGAAACAGAGGCTGGAAGCTGGCTGGGGTGGAGCGGGGAGGGGCACCCTGAGGCTCGGGCTGGTGGCAGGGTCTGGGCAGTGGGCAATGGAGAGGAGGGAGGCTGGCTGAGTCACTCCAGGACTCTCTGGTATGCACATTGTTTTGAGCTAAAGGCAACTTTAGCCTCAGGCTCAAGAGAAACTTCGGCCCCTCCTTTTAACTACCTGGAAAATTTGAATTAGGGCAGTGGTCGGCAAACTCATTAGTCAACAGAGCCAAATATCAACAGTACAACGATTGAAATTTCCTTTGAGAGCCAAATTTTTTAAACTTAAACTATACAGGTAGGTACATTGTTAATAACTTAATTAGGGTACTCCTAAGGCTTAGGAAGAGCCACACTCAAGGGGCCAAAGAGCCGCATGTGCCTCGAGAGCCGCAGTTTGCCGACCACGGAATTAAGGGCCTTGCCGAATTTGACCTATAGAAAGGTCAAAAGAGCCCTTACCGGTTTGGCTCAGTGGATAGAGCGTCATCCTGCAGACTCAAGGGTGTGCAGGAGGCAGCTGATCAATGTTTCTCTCTCATCAATGTTTCTAACTCTCTATCCCTCTCCCTTCCTCTCTGTCCTTTATTTGGGGGGAGCCTCTCTCCTAGTTAGCCCACCTTCCCCTGACCTCTGTGCCTTGAAAGGACAAAGGAGAGGGACCAAGTCTAGGCACCCGCCATGGTGACGCTCCACTAGCAGACACTAGGGCTGAACTGAGGAGTGTGCACAGGCAAGTTGGCAGGGGTGTCCTTTGTTACTCCCCTTCTACTTCTGTGGCCCCTGCAAATCCCCATCCCAACCCCCAGAGAGTCAGGAGGGGCCAGAGACTAGAAATGGATGCTCAGGGTTGGAGGAGTGGGCGGAGGGAGGAAATGGACACCCGGGGTCTCCTGGGAAGGCCCCATGGGATGCTGGGGGTACGGAAGACCCACTCATTTCTCAAGGGGAGCAGGTCTAAGACATTCAGCATCCTGTTAGGGATCAGCACCCACAAAACTCACCTCCGGCAGCAAGGCCGGAGCCCAGTCACATGGCTGTCCGAGGTGAGTATTCAGCAAACCGGACGCTGGCCCGAGACCTCAGGACAGGGGCTGCAGGAAACCATCTGAACCACTGATGTGAAACTGGGCTTTAGTGTGCACAAAGCAACCTCACATTCGTGAGAGAGGAAGGGGGTGGGAGGACAAGGAGGACATGCTGGGCAGGGAAGGAGAGCGGGAGGGGGGTGGGGCAGGCAGCGAGAGGCAGGGTCCCTTGCCACTGGGAGTCAGGGCATGGAGGAGGCAGGCTCTTGCTTCATCAGATGGTCCTCCTCTGGCCCCCATTCTTTGCTTCCTTTAGTTCCATGGGTCCTGTTCACTCCCTGGCAGAGCGCAGCCCTGGGCCACCCCTGCCCTGCTCCTTTAGATGTCTTCCCGGGGCTGAAGCACTGGGCCTGCGGCAAGGTGAGAAAGGGTGTGGTTGCCCAGGGCCCTGATGCTCCCTGATTCTCCAGTGTCCCCGCACCATCCAGCACAGCCTCCCTGTGCCAGTTGCTGAGTGACGGGACTCCTGGGGCTCAGCCCAGGCAGGGCGCAGGGCAGCAGGCCACGGGCCACACCTCTGCCTGGTCCCCTCCACCCCCTAGCTGCTGGCTGCCCGCAGCCCCAGGGCAGTGTGAGAGGTGGGCCTGCCTCCTGGCGTGGCCAGGCCACAAATCACTTTTCCTTCTTTTCATGACAAACACAGTTTCCCACCGAAAGACTAGTGTGATCCAGTTCCTTGGGGACTGAGGGTGAGGTTAACTCGCCAGCTTTCCCAGGGACTTGCGAAATCTGAGACCTAAGCCACAGCCTGTGGCGACATGTCAGTCCCATGTCAGAGGTTACAGGGGAAGGACACGCAGAGAGAAGGCAGAGGAAAGGCTGCTCATCTCCACCAAGGGCGGGGGGCCCCGAAGGGAAGTGCCCCTAAGCCAGCCGGCGCTGCTCCTCGAGGGATGGAGGCCAGAGGGAGGAGGCCAGGGCAGGGCCGCAGGCGTGGGTGCCAGGCTGGCCCGGCGCCTCGGTTCTGACATTTACACGCTGCCTGCCTGTGGGACGGGGCAAGCTAGTTAACCTCTCAGTGACCGGGTTGCCTTCTCTGTGAAATGGGGGCATAGTAACACCCGCCTCCCTCTGGGGCTGTGCGGACTCGGACTCGTGTAGAAATAAGTATTAGCTGTGAACAGCATCACCTCAGTGTGAGAAAGGGAGGTGTGGAGGTTGATGCTCCAGAGGTGGAGGGAGGGCCGGGCAGCTGTGTGCTCCTGGCAGAGCAGGCCAGCTTCAGCCTGCAGGGCGGGCAGGCAGAGGGGGGACAGCTGGCGCCTCTGGTGCCCGGGTCTCCCCTCTCTGGGCAAAGTTCCTCTGCATTTGCTCAGTAGAGGCTTCTCTGTACCCCACGCCACACACCCACACTGGTATCTCACTCTTGATAAGAATGCTGAAGGCCTCCAGGCCCTCCCTTCCCCCACAATGCCCGCTCCAGCCTTTTCCAGCCCGAAGCTCAGCAGCTGCAGTGGGGGTGGACACGGTGGGGGGGGAGGCGTGCTCTGGCTCTGGTCAGCTGCCTGACCACTTCCCTCCCCTCCCAGGTCCGGAGGCTAGAGGGGCACCACCTGGGGCCGGCAGTGGGTCAGCAGCTCCTGCCAGCGGATGTGGGTCTGGGTAGCCAGGTCCTTGAGCGTGGTCCGGTGCATGGCCTGGGGGCTCTCCCGGATATGGGTGTTGATGTGACGGTCCAACTGCATACACAACAGCCGCAGCTCTTCCTGCAGAGGCACCGTGGAGGGGCGGCCGGAGAAGGAAAGAGGAGAGGGACAGGGCAAGTGCTGGGGCACATGTCAGTAACTCTTGAGAAGGCCCCATGGGATGCTGGGAGAAGGCAGAGGCCTGCTCCACGCACCCCCACCCCCCAACTGCTGCTGCTTCTTAGCCCCTCTTTGCAGTTCCTGAGAGCAGGGTGGGCGCCGCCCCAGCTGACTGTAGCCCAGCCTCTTGGGAGACTCACCCGCTGGTCTGGAGTAATGTCTTGGCAGCTGACCACCACCCCAGCGAGTGTCAGGAGGCTGTGGCACAGGTAGCAGACCTGGAGAGAGCACAGGAGACGGGCCTCCCTGAGTCCCTCACCCCAGTCCTCCTTCCAGGCCCTGCAGGGTGAGGGCTGGGCTTCCAGCCAGTTTCCTGGGAGGCGTCTTTAAGGAGCCCAGGGCCCCACTCACAGGGCTCTCCCTTCCTTCAGAAAAGGAAGAAACCCTTCCCTCCAGAGCCCACGCTGCCCAGCCCTGTCCGGGGCTCCAGTGGAGAGAGCGCCGCTAGGGAGGGGCTGTCCACTCTGACCTCTGCCCTGCTCCTCAAGGTGCCACCTACATCTATGGGCGCTGTCACTGGGGGCCACTCTCCTCGATTGGGGGGGCGTGGCCCATGGGTGCCCAGCTCACCCCTGGGTGGAACACCACTTGCACAGACAGATGTGCAGCCCATCCAGACATTCAGACCTGCAGACACGAGGAGGCAGGCGAAGAGGCGGAGGCAGAGTGATGGCTGTGGGTGCGCATCTGCACGCCTTACCCACCAACGCATACCCTTGCTCTTGCCCTAGAGACTGAGGGGTGCCATTTGGTCAGAATGGTGTGATCCCAGGGCCCTGGACTCTGTGGGTGTGCAGAGAAAAGGAGGTACTGGGAGCACCCTAAAGACCGGCGAGGCCCTGCTGTGGAGACGGTCTGCTCCTGGCACTCTGAGGTTCTGTCTGTGGACATCCCCACCTCGGACTCCTATGTCTGAGACAGGGAGGGTGGCAGGAAATGACCCTGACCTGCCCGTACCTGCAGATAACCGGCCCTGAGGCTGAGCTGGAGGGAGAGGCAGCTCCAGAACGGGGCTGGAGCTCAGAACCAGCCCAAGGCTCCCCCTGCCATCACTTCCCCTAGAGCACCAAGTGGTACCCAGAAATGGGGCAGCCTCTTTGCACAGACCAGAAGCCTCCTTAGGGCAGAAGCTAGAACCACTTTCGAGGGCACCAGACTTGGCACTGTGGGATAGTCTTCTTGAATTCAAAGGCCACAGTGCAAAGGCCTGACGGAGACCACCTGCCCCTCCCCCAGCAGCACCTGCCCTGCGCAGACCCAGCCTGTTCTTCAACACGGCAGCGAGGCCCCCAGGGGGCCTGACCGGAAGGCAGGCTGGCAGGCACAGAGATGCAGCGAGGGGGACGCAGTGCGGCTGGGGGTCACGCCTGGCCTCTCTGAGCCAGCTCCGACTGCAGGGTCCTGCAGCTGCCAGTCCCCCAGCAGGCCAGCTCACCAGGGAGCTAACTTGCTAGCAACCCCCTGCTCCCCGGGGGCTCCCTGTCCCCAGACTGACCGTGCCCTTTGGAGGGAGGGCCACAGCATTGGAGCCCCTCTGACCTCTGCAGTCCGCCAAGCGGCTCACCACCACCCCTCCCCCACCCCGGACGTAAAGCAGGCGCAGGCCTGTGTGCCCACTGCCCTTGGACTGAGACACAGCCACCAACCTTAGACATCAGAGGAGAACGATACTGCAGGAAGGCAATCGTTTGGCCACAGACCCTGAATTTCAGCCTCCCCAGCGCGCAAAATGAGAGGGGTCCTTCTAAGTGCCTGGGGGTGGTATGCAGCTCAGAGGTTCAAGGAGGAAGTGACTAAGCTACAACAGGCTTCTAAGGAATAGTAGGATCGCCGTGAGGTTACTATGTGGGGCCGGGTGGGCTGATTACAGTACCTGGGGCTGATTCAGGGAAACAGAGGCTGGAAGCTGGCTGGGGTGGAGCGGGGAGGGGCACCCTGAGGCCCGGGCTGGTGGCAGGGTCTGGGCAGTGGGCAATGGAGAGGAGGGAGGCTGGCTGAGTCACTCCAGGACTCTCTGGTATGCACATTGTTTTGAGCTAAAGGCAACTTTAGCCTCAGGCTCAAGAGAAACTTCGGCCCCTCCTTTTAACTACCTGGAAAATTTGAATTAGGGCAGTGGTCGGCAAACTCATTAGTCAACAGAGCCAAATATCAACAGTACAACGATTGAAATTTCCTTTGAGAGCCAAATTTTTTAAACTTAAACTATACAGGTAGGTACATTGTTAATAACTTAATTAGGGTACTCCTAAGGCTTAGGAAGAGCCACACTCAAGGGGCCAAAGAGCCGCATGTGCCTCGAGAGCCGCAGTTTGCCGACCACGGAATTAAGGGCCTTGCCGAATTTGACCTATAGAAAGGTCAAAAGAGCCCTTACCGGTTTGGCTCAGTGGATAGAGCGTCATCCTGCAGACTCAAGGGTGTGCAGGAGGCAGCTGATCAATGTTTCTCTCTCATCAATGTTTCTAACTCTCTATCCCTCTCCCTTCCTCTCTGTAAAAAAATCAATAAAATATATTTTTAAAAAATTTTTTTAAAAAAAAGAAAGGTCAAAAGAGATGGGGCAAATACCTATTTGCTGAATGCCTGTGCTTCTTACCATCCACCCTGCGATGACCCTTGGAAGGCCCCAAGGACATGACCTTTTCCCAGCTCAGAAGGTCCTACATACCTCAGCCCCCTTCTGTCCCTGAACCTGGCCCACATGTGGGACTCAGACTCTCTCATGTGCCTGCGGGGTTCCTGTACATACGTATGTGTTACATGTTATTTTCTCTTGTTAATCTGGCTCGGGTCTCTGATTATCAGGCCAGCCAGACGAGCCTTGAGGGTGGAGGGAAGTCTGCTCCTCCCTGACGTGGGGGGCAGATGGACACCCGGAGAAGCGGGCACAGAACCGCGGAGGTGGGAACATCAGTGGCAATGCGGCTCTGAGAGAAAGGGTTATAGGACATCCTCCTCATTTTTTTTTCTTTTTAAGATTATTTCTCTACAATGTGTATACTTTACTCATATGATCAAAGTATAATGAAAGTTTTTAAAAATTAATTATAAACAAGACAGTGCCGATTAGAACTGACTAAGCCTGGCTGGGTTTGGGATGAGTGTGATCTTGGAAAGGAGCGGAGCCCACTGCATTGGCTCAGTGGTTGAGCATCGACCTAGGAACTAGGAGGTCCTGGTCAGGGCACATGCCTGGGTTGTGTTCGGGAGGCAGCCAATCAATGATTCTCATCATTGATGTTTCTCTCTCTCTCTCCTCCCTTCCTCTCTGAAATCAATAAAAAAAAAAATTTTTTTTTAAAGCAGCAGCAGCTGAGCCCTGGGGAGCTAGGGCTAGGGTGAGACGCTAAAGACAACATTCAGGGGCTGAAGGGCCATAGCTGCAGGGTGGGTGTGAGAGCCAGGGAGGGGCCGGGCAGAGAGGGAGAGAAAGGGGTTAGTTCTCATCCCTTTCACTTAGTTGTCCCTTAGCCCTGAGCTGGGGACAGTGGCTCTTCCCTCTGCCCGCATGCTCAGTGGAGGCCTGTGCTGTGCACAGCAAGCCTGGGGCTAGAAGGGACCTTCCGCCAGCTTGAATGGGTCCCTGGGACCAGGCACCCTGCAGAACTCATCTTCCTAGGAGACAGTGTGGTGGGGTGGGCCCAGGATCTGAGGAATGCCCTGGGGGAAATCTGTGAGGAGGAATTTATTGAGGAAAAAAGGACTACTTGTATGCAAATTTCACAACTTTGCTCTTTTGCTCTTTCCCATGATTCAGCTGGAGGAAAATCCCCTGAACGAGTTTTGGGGGGTGGGAGTGTAACAGCAAGAAGGAAATGGTAGCTCTGAAGAAAAGCCCCACTAACCACATTTTATTTTATAAGCCCATTTTCCAAAGCTGGGGTGGGGGGTGGGGAACGGCTCCTACCCAGAAGAGGGGTTGGTGCATTTCTCCTTGCATTCGAGGGTGATGCCTGGAATCGGGGTTCAGTGACGGGGGCCCTTTAAGGAAGACCTTGACCCCACTTAAGGGGATAAGGTGCTGAACCGAGGGTCCTTACAAGTTTGATTAAATTTAATTTTGAATCCTAGCGCTAGAAATCACTTCTCTCTCTATATATATACCCCTCAGAGACCTAGCCTTTTCTCCAATAATCCGTAGCCCCCGAGGCAGCAGAAGACAGTGCCTGGGCCCTGACAAGGCTCAGACCTCTACAGGTTAAAGATAACATCTTCGCCCTAACCGGTTTGGCTCAGTGGACAGAGCATCAGCCTGCGGACTAAAGGATCCCAGGTTCGATTCCGGTCAAGGGCATGTACCTTGGTTGCGGGCACATCCCCAGTAGGGGGTGTGCAGGAGGCAGCTGATTGATGTTTCTCTCTCATTGATATTTCTATTCTCTATCCCTCTCCCTTCCTCTCTGTAAAAAATCAATAAAACATATTTTTTTTAAAAAAAGATAACATCTTCACCCAAATTATGTTTTAGCTCCTTAACCCTAAAATAAAGACCCCCTTGGCTACTTTCCATAAAATAAGATAGTGGGATGCTGTAGCAGACCTCAGCAGTCCTCAGACCTGAAGCAATGATTTACCTGATCCATCAGCAATCAGCTCCCAGCACAACCCACATCCCTAAGACAGGGTCCTGTGATTTTGCCCTACAACCCACACACCATTGGGCTGTTAGAGCTACCTCTTTCCTGATTGGGCAATTCACTATGAAACTATTTTTCCTTTTGTTGGGGTCCAGAATGAGTTACCCCAAGATGTGCTCTTGTGGTATGCAGACTATTTGGAGCTAAAGGCAACTTTAGCCGCAGGCTGAGGAGCAACTTCTGCCTCCCACCTGTAACTGCCTAGAAGAATTTGAGCTAGAGGCCTTGCCCACTTCAGCAATAATCCTTTCAACCCACCTAGACAGCAGGGCAAACTTTTAGTAAACATCTGCTCTTTTTTTTTTTTTTTTTTTTGTTAATCGTCACCTGAGAATATTTTCCCCCGTGATTTTTACAGAGAGTAGAAGGGAGGCGGGGGGGGGGGGGGGAATGAAAAAATCCCAGGTCCCCCAATTGGGGACAGGGATCCAACCTGCAACCCAGGTACATGCCCTTGACCAGGCATCAAACTTGTGACCCTTCAGTACTTGGGCCAACGCTCTAGCCACTGACCACACCAGTCAGGGCACATCTGCTCTTAGCATCCTGCACTGAGCCTGTGAAGCTTCCACAGTAGATTATATACCTCTGTCCCCTTCTGTCTCGGAACCTCGCCGACATGTGAGGTTCCCATACACATGTGTTAAATTTGGTTAATTTCTCTTGCTAACCTGTCTCAAGTCTATTTGATTATTAGACCAGCCAGAAGTTGTGCACCTTGAGGGTAGAGGAAAGTTCGCCCACCCCCACTTCCTGCTCCTG
Organism: Myotis brandtii; assembly: GCF_000412655.1. Taxonomy (NCBI): domain Eukaryota; kingdom Metazoa; phylum Chordata; class Mammalia; order Chiroptera; family Vespertilionidae; genus Myotis; species Myotis brandtii. The sequence continues at coordinate 1,466,791 of NW_005355890.1, read as the reverse complement.
CATTTCTTTGGCCAGTGCACCCAGGCAGGACTCAAACACTGGGATCCCCAAAACAGTTCCCCCTGTGGTCAGCATCTTGATGGCTAGTCTGTACAGCAGTGCTTTTGGGAAACAGGCTTCGTATGTACATAGGACACGCCCAGACCACGTACCCCCGACCTGCAGTCTCAGCACTGAGAGGTAAGAGCACCGGTGACGCCTCCCAGAAAAGCAGACGTCAGTGGACACTGGGCTCTGGCTCAGAGGAGGCCGGACCGGAGTCTCCATCCTCCGACAGTCCCCCTGTGGCGGGGGGACCAGAGGCGGCCCGAGCGCCAGCCAGCCGTGGTGAGAGCCAGCGCGCCCAGGAGGACACAAAGCAGACAGCCAGGTGTGAGCGCTGTTTCCTGCTCCAGTCGCTGTGACCAGTTCCTGAACTTAGCAAGCCCATTCCTGTCCCGGCTGGCACCAGGCTCGGGGCTCTGATTTCTTTCAAGACACAGGAAAGGGGGAGGCTGGGCAGAGGCACCCGCTGCTGGTCGCCACCAAAGCCCCCGCTGCTCCCATTTCCTGCACAGCTGGGAGTGAGTGGTGGCCCAGGCCCCTCCAGGTCCCTAAGGCGTGGGGGCGGGGCGGGGTTAAAGCGAGGCAGGAGGCGGTGAGGGGCTATACTTGTCCAGTCTTCAGGAACTTGTCTGAAAAATGGGCCCTCACCGTTCAGGCTGCCCAGCCTCCGCTCCCCCCTCCACATACACACACAGACACTGGGTGTGAGTGAGTTGGAGGCTGGGAAGCCCCCATGGGAAACGGGCCCGGGAAACCTCAGACAACAACTGGGGAGAGGCAGAGTCTGAGGGCGCGGAACGGGACGTGCCTGAACCCCATGTGGACAAGACGGGACCGTCCCCTGCTGACGCCGCTGCCGCTGGCAAGGCCTGCAGCTTTCGCTTCCTGGGTCTTTCCCAGAGCCAGGCGGACTTTTCTGAGAAGTGCCGTGCAGGATGCCTCCTTCCTGGCTCTGGAGCCTTAAAGGGCCCACCCGGCCCCTGGGGAAGTATGACAAGGGTAAGAGATAGAAGACAGTGTGCTGGGCCTGTCACCCACCAAGGGGGAGTTCTGACCCCAGGAACCAGGGCCAAGACTCCCTCTGCAGCCTTGCATCACAGAGGAGAGGGGAAAGGGTGGCCGTTTCCCAGGAACTCCCTCCTTCACAAAATTCCCCTCCAGCCGTGCCAAGGAAGCGGGCTGTGGCCAGGAGCATTTGTGCTAAAAAGGGGCAGAGAGGAGGAGGGAGAGGATCTCCCAGGAAGCCACTGGCTCTGCCCAGAACACTATGGTTTCTCCCACCTCAGGTCATGACAGGAATCCAGACTTAACGAACCAGGCAAGTCTTCACCCTGCTCAGATCTAACCTTCTCAAGGCAGCCAGGCTGGAGGGGATGGCAGACCTGCCCCTGGCAGGAGGATCCTGTGGGAGCTGCTCCCGCCAGGCCCCAGGCAGCTGCTGTGGGGGCGGGGTGGGGGGAGCTAAGGCTGACCCAGGAACAACTGCTGGGGAGGACCATGATGAACCCACGGGATGTGCCCTCTGGGGCCCAGGGGTCCAGGCTCCGGCTCAAAAAGCCCTGAATGCCTATGGGTGTCAGGGTTTCTGCCTGGGACCCCGGGACCCCAGAGCAGCCTCCTCCGGCTTCACCCCTCCGGCTCACTGGCTCTGGGTGGTAGCTGCGCTGGAGGACCTGCATCAGCCACCACCTGGCTGGGCTGCTCTCAGCCTGACCAGGGGCCTGCGGTGCAGCCCAGCCACAGCGCGGACTCCAGGAGAGGACTCTGCCCCAGGCCCGGCACTGTCCGGTGTGGTCCTCTCGGGGTTTGTTCCATGGGAGACAGTCAGACTCACGCACAGGTGCTGGAGGTCAACACTAGAGCTAATCTGGCCTGGGCAAGACTGACGCTGCCCTGGTCTATTCCCGTGGCACATTTCAGACCCAAGGCCAGAGCTGGGTCCTGGAGAATTTTTATTTTCCTTCTTTCTGTTCTTCAAAATGAAATTTAAACCTACAGCCCCACTCCCCAGTGCCCTGAGAGGGGGGCGGGGCCTCAGATGTGGACACTGAGCTTGGAGAGGTCCCCTGACTGCGTGACCACCTCCAGTGAAGGTTAGATCTGAGCAGATGTCTGTGCTTCTGCCTTAAGCTGGACAAGCTCCGAGTGTGTGTGTGTGTGTGTGTGTGTGTGTGTGTGCGCGCGCGCGCACATGCGGACGTGCACCCTTATGGTCCCCCTTCAGAGAGAACAAGGCCCTACTGCTGGCACAGCAAGGGCCCAAGGGCCTGCTGGAGGCTGGATAGGGAGAGGCCCAGAGCCCGAGCCCCCAGGGCATGGTCTAGGTCCTCCACCACAGGCGGGATATGACAACAATAATTAGTGATGAGTAATCCTGACGCAGGGCTACTTGCGGGCCCCAGGCCAAGGGCCTCAGCCCACGAGAAAGCCTGGCAGCTCGTCCGGCTGGTGTGTCCACAAAAACAAGACGAGAGGGGATGCATTTTCTAGGGGGACCTCGGCTGGACCTGTCCTGGAATGTGGCCTCTGCTAGCCTCTCGAGGACACTATCTCTTCCTGACCCCCACAGCCACCACAGCCATGCGCCTGCTCAAGGTCACACCCTGACCTTGGCTTGGACCATCATGACAGCAGCAAGCAGAGGAAAGCGGAGTTTGGAAATGACTCCGACCAGGACAAGTCCTCGGCCATAAGTCCTAGAGAGAAGGAAATGACGAGGACATTGGACTGATCACCAGAAAATGAGAAGAGATGGTGACACACCTCTTCTCAGGCCAGGGTCCCTGCAGGCACAGGGCAGAGAGGCCAGAGACGTCATAGCAGGGCCTGCCACACTCACCTCTTAATGAAAGTGACTGTTCGGAGGTGGGGGTGGGTTTGAGCCCAGAGATGAGGCACTTGAGGGTGATGGGAGACAAGCTGTAGCATCTGGACAGGAGTAGGACTGGGCTCAGCTGTTAGGACGGCGCCTAGAGAGTGCTCCGAGCCCCGCTGGGCAGAGGCCCTGGAACCTGGAGGCTGCTGGAGCCCGGCTTGTGTCCGTCCACCGCCTCAGACCTGAGGACTGAACTCACTTAGGAGAGACAGGATTTTCTTAGCTCTATCTTGCCTCAGGTCTAGGCCCTGGGCGGCCCTGGCCTCGGCTCTTGGTACTGGAGGCCAGGGCGGAACTGGAGGCCAGGGCACAGTATGGTGCAGGGTGGGGGAGAGATGGAGTTGGGACGAAAGCAGGAAGGCTGAGGGCTTCTGTTCCTGGGGACCAGCTGTAGGGAGGTTATCTGAGCGTCTGACCCACTGCTCATATGCCCTCGGGAGGAGGGGTGGGGAGCTGTAGGCAAAGCCTTGCTAGAGCCCTTCCACCCAGCCCACCCTTCCCTTCCAGCTTCCTGCTGGCCCTGAGGGCTGGGGAGATGACAGACAGGGGTTGGCTGGCTCTTCCTGCTTCTCCAGCCAGAACTAGAGACCCTGACCCCAGAGGGATGTGGACCGGAAACCCAGCTCTGCATCTGCCCAAGAGGGACTAGGTTCTCCACGCACAATTCGAGAGTCCACGCATCAGTACTTGGGCGCCATGCTGAGGAGCCCGAGAGCAGCGGGCATGGCCCGAGCATCCTCAGGGGCTTGGAGAGGCCTCCCAGTGCAGTGCCTCTTCCGGAGCAATGGCTCCTTCCCTTCTCTTTCCCACTCGCTGATCTGGCTCCTGGCAGGCACAGCCCTCCTCCTGCCTCCCAAGGATAATAACGTAGGACCACTGCCCATGGCTGAAGACCAGGAGGATGCCATGGATGTCTAAGGTTTCCAGGTGCCCAGATTCTGTCCCTCCCTTTGTCACTGTCCCAGCCTCCTGTTCCCTACACCCAGGCCATGTTGCTCCAAGATAGTGACTTTAGCCCTGACTCTAGGGGAGACATGGCCTAGGCTGGCCGATTCCTGTGCACCTGGCTCTGTGATTGTTTTAGAGATGAGCACATGACCTTTTTGCCAAGCCACTGAGACTAAACTCTGGGACTCTGGTTAGGAGGCCGGGACAAGCCTTTCTTTCTCCCTGGCTGGGGCTCATGAGGGCAGGGTGAGAGTGTGGAGGGTCCAGCCCCAGGGGGAGAGCCTGCTGGGAGGCAGAGCCGCGAGGTTCAGGGAGCAGCGCCGAGGCCTCACGACACTGCTCAGCCCTGTCCCAGCTGGAGGGGCTCTCCAGACCTGCCAGGGTGTGTTTGAGTTTCTGTCACTACAAAGTCCTGGCAAAGACGGGGAGAAGGGACAGGAAAGGCAGTGAGCAGAGAGCTGGTGAGAAGCACGGTCTGCCTGGCAACTGCTCCTGCAGACAGAGCAGTGGGTGGGGCCTCACCCCTGCCAGGCCCCTCAGCTGTGTAGTGCTGCGGAGCCTACGCTGCTTAGACTTAGCACTTAGAAGGCACTGCTCTTGCCCTGGCCAGTGTGGCCCAGTTGCTTGGAGCATCGGCCCGGCACCAAAAGGTGGTGGGTTTGACTCCTGATCAGGGCACATGCCTGGGTTTCCACTTTGATCCCTGGTTGGAGTGTGTCGGGGAGGCAACCAATTAATGCTTCTCTCACATCGATGTTTCTTTCTCCCTCTCTCCCTTTCCATTCTTCTCTCTCTAAAATCAGTAGAGACATGTTTATTTGTTTGTTTTTACTATACTGATTTCAGAGGAAGGGAGAGGGAGAGAGAGGAGAGAATCACTGATTGGCTGCCTCCTGCATGCCCCCTAATGGGGATCAAGCCCGAAACCTGGGCATGTGCCCTTGACTGGCATCCAAACCAGGACCCTTCAGTCCGGGACCCTTCTATCCACTGAGCCACACCAGCCAGGGTGAGACATTTATTTTTTTAAAAGACACTGCTCCTCCACCTCCTGGCTCAGGCCCGGGCGGGTGGGCTGGGCACAGCGGGTGGGAAGGGTCCCTTGGGCCCTTGCTATGCCCAGCAGAAGGGGCTTGTTCCCTCTGAAGAGGGATCCACTGGGGATGCAGTTGAGACAGACTCAACAGTGACGCCGTTTAGGTGAGTGAAGCCACAGGGTGAGCGAATAGCCTGTGGGACCACGGAATCCAGGACAGGGGACAGGCCGGCACTGCCAGAAGGAGCAAGAGCAGGAGCAAAGCCTCAGGCCTGAGAAGGGGGTTCTGGGAAGGACAGCACTGCCTGGAATCAAGTGGTGTGATGTGACCCCGGAGGGAAGCGCATGGATGAAGGGCCAGCTGAGGAGCAGGGATGGCAGGGCTTGGGTTGACGGACGGGCACTGAGGGTTGTATTTTCCTGAGCAGCAACGGGAGGAAGATGATCACAGAGTGGCCCAGGAGGACTTGCAGGATAAAGAGGCTGGGAAGGTGTTAGGTCAGAACAGAGAAGTCACAAGCACGGGGCAAGGACTGTGCCGGGGCCCCTGGGCCTGGGGTGGGTGGGCAGAGAGCAGGCTTGAATGCCAGCTGCCTTGAGAAGCCCGCCTGCTGCCCGCCGAGCTCTGCCCCTTCAAGCTCTGCTCACACACCTGACAGAGCGGGTCTGGGCCCAAGCCGTGTGGCTTTGGATGCTCAGGAGGCCACTCTGTAGAGGCTCGGCGGCCAATGAGGTGCGCGTGAAGTGCGCAGGTGCCCTTTAGGGTCAGCTTTCCAAAGGCCAGCTCTGACGTTGACTTCCAAAGATGTCTGAGGCTCCTCACTGCGGAGGAAGTAAGAACGCACCAACGACCAGCCAGGGAAGGGACTCCCGACTCCCCAACATCTGCTTCCTGTTCCTTGTGCCCAGTCAGTTCCCTTCCCTGCTAACCATGGCTCTCCCTAAGGCAGGGGGAGGGGCAGCAAGACAGGGAGTCCCGTGCAAGGAGAAGGCAGAGGGTATAGGAAGAGGGAGAGGCTCCAGTGCACCCGTCCTTCTGGGTGACAGGCACCAGGCCTGTGCTCAGCAGCCCCAGGGAACACGGTCCCATGCTGCTGGGAGCGGCAGTAGAGTGCTGGCAGGCACACAGCCGCCAGGGGCCTGCCCCCTCCCTGCCCTTCCCAGAACCGCCCAAGCCGACCCCAGTCACTTCAGGTGTTCTTGGCAGCAGGCCAGACACAGGGACAGGCCTGCAGCCATCACAGCAGCAGAAGCAAAAGCAGTAAAACTTGTTCGTCGGCTCTATTACCACAAAGATATATGCACCACAAAGATATACAGGAGAGGTGCACAACACACACAGACGCAGGCGCACAGACGCGGGCACATCCAGGCCAACGCCCTCTGCGGTGGGCATGCGGGGATCCCAGGGGTAAGAGCACTCAAAGGACGTGTGGCCCGAAGCGTGGTCCAGCTTGGAGCACACCCGCCTCCAACAATCAATTCTACACCAGCACTTCTCCCATGTAGGCACGCCCAGCACAGGGCTGACCGCAGGCCGTAGGCATGGCGAGGAAGCTGGCAGGAGCCACCTGTGGCCGGCCAGGCTCATCCGGCATGTGGTCTCTTGCAGCTAGTCCACCAGGGACAGGGCCCATCACGTGTGCAGAACCTCAGTGTCTGTCCTACAAGGACATCATCTGGCTGTGAGGAGGATGAGGCCAGAGGCTGACGAGGAGACAGGACGGGCTCCTGGCGCCTTGGTGCAGCCCCCCCCGGACTTCCCCTTTGTGGACCTTCCTTTTCTTTCACAGTGAGAGACAGTCTACTTCCTCAAAGCTCCCAAATGTAACCAAACTGGGGAGAACTCCCTGCACCATAGAGATCCTGCAGGGAAGGGCGGGAGACGGGGCACAGCAGACTCGGAGGTTCAGCAAGGCCGGTATCAACAACCTCAGTAAAAGGGAGGCCGAGACCCTGAGATCGACCAGGATACAACCAGACAAAAGCTGCCCAAACACGCTGCGGACAAGAAAGGAGCCACGTGCTAAACCTGCTGGCTCAGGGGAGGCCAACGTAGCGGCCTTACACACTCACGGGACCTAAAGTCATCACGTAGATGGTTTGATCATCAAAATTCCTAACTGAAAGCAGGTCACGTCCGAGGCCCGCAGCTTGCGTGACAAAGTCAGTCTTTACCTAAGTGAGCCTGCCTACTATCTTTTTGCATCAATAAGATAACATGCCTTTGAAATGCCAGAGTAATCTTCTTTCAGAGCCCTCACAACCCAGAGTGAACTGTCATTGTTATCTTAACCCCCGCATACCATCTCCGTGCGGTAAATGTTCACCGTCCTGTACCCACAATGTAAAAGAAGTACCTGTCAGTGGCTGAGCGTCGACCTAGGAACCAGGAGGTCATGGTTCGATTCCTGATCAGGGCACATGCCGGGTTGTGGGCTTGATCCCCACTAGGGGAAGTGCAGGAGGCAGCCAATCAATGAGTCTCTCTCATCATTGCTGTTTCTACCTCTCTCTCCCTCTCCCTTTCTCTCCAAAATCAATAAAAATATCTAAAAAAAGAAGTGTGTGTCTGTTTTCCTTTATCCAATGTCAGAGATCCCCCCTCCCCCCACGTTGCTCTCTCCTGCCTCCCTAATCTACCAATGGGTTTCATGTAACCCCTTTACATCTCCTCCTTCGACTCTAATGTATAAAAGAAGCTGCAAAACTGCCATTTCAGGAGCATTTTTCAACCAAATTCATTAAAAATTGCCCTAACCGGTTTGGCTCAGTGGATAGAGCGTCGGCCTGGGGACTGAAGGGTCCCAGGTTTGATTCCGGTCAAGGGCATGTACCTTGGTTGTGGGCACATCCCCAGTAGGGGGTGTGCAGGAGACAGTTGATCGACGTTTCTCTCTTATCGATGTTTCTGGCTCTCTATCCCTCTCCCTTCCTCTCTGTAAAAAAATCAAAATATATATTTTTAAAAATTATCTACAGGTTTGGACATTGCTTACATCGACAATGGTTTACATGAGTCAACAATAGAACAAAAAAGCTCTGGATCCCTGGCTCTGGTTGGAAGGCTGAGCGGGTAGCTTCCTGGAGACAGTGGCCGCGTGAGTGCAGTTACCTGCGTCTGTCTGCCAGGGGCTGGAGCAGCCTCCCACGGAGCCCAGGGGCCTGTCTCTCACAGAACTGGTGTCCTTGGATCAGAGGGGGAACCTGGAGGCCAACTCTTGGAGTCCACTCCTGCATGAAGACATCCTCTCCCCCTCTCAGACCCCAAAACTTACTCTGACCTGTCTGTCCTCCTCTGGCAGAGCCCCTCTCAAACCAGGTAAGCACAGGGCCTACACCAGCCACGCAGGGGCAGGGAAACGTCCCTCTTCTGGCTGGTGGAAGGATTTGAAAGACATACAGAAGGTAAGAGGAGAAAACCAAATCTTTTTAAAATTGGTTTTAGAGAGAGAAAGGGGTAGGGAGAGAGAGAGAGAGAAACATCGATTAGCTACCTCCTACATGCACCCGACCGGGGATCAAGCCAGCAGCCTGGGCATGTGCTCTGACGGGGAACTGAACCAGCAACCTTTCACCAACCGAGCCACACCAGCCAGGGCGAAAATCAAACCTTAATATTTGTGCAAGGGAATTCACATAAACATAAAAATTACACACACTACAAATGACATATATCCCTTAGTAAGGCAAACTGAGGTGTATATGTCCTTTTGGACTAAGGAGGGGGAGGTAGGCAATTCACAGGTGGTTAACGATCAAACGTTCGGTAAATACATTCTTGCCTGCCCCCCACAACAGTCGGTGCAGGGGGGGACCTCGGAATCGGATGTTCTTGGACCCCGCCTAGCTGCCACACTTCACTCCTAAGTGAGAAGGTTCCCTGTTCTGAAGCAGGTTTTTCTCTCTGAATCTCTAGCAGGAAAGGGGGAGCTAACAAACTCTTCCTGAGTTTTTGGGCTTTAATTGTTTTCTGTTCAAAATAGTCTGACCCACACACCACAAGGGGCTGGGCAACCGTTTCTGTTGCTCAGGGGATGACGCCCAGCCAGCTGAGCCACAGCAGCCAGGGCTGGGCAACCATTTCTTTATCCAAAAGCACTTGAAAATGCTGCAAGTATTCTAATCGCCCGTCAGGAAGCAGGGCTCCTCCACTCCACAAGCTGTGTGTGAGCTGCCAGGACACAGCAGCGCTCCACCCTCCCACCGAGGGCTGTTAGCAGCAGGCTGTCTCCTTGGTGGCACTCGGTGGTTAGCGTTCCTAGGCAGGAACCTCACTGGCTTAGAATTACCCACCATGTTCTCCGATTGGCTCTCTCACAAGCAGGTGACCCTTGTGAAGCCCAGTGTCTGACAGGCTACAGGCCCCTGCAGCTCTAAGACACCAGGACTTTAGAGGCAAGGGGGCCACATGCAGAGACTGGTCAGAGGTCAAGAGGGCGTGCAGAGCGAGCAGGTCTCAGGCCCTCCAGAATGAGGGGTGGGGGAGGGGGAGTTCAGAGAGGAAGAGGAATTGAAGTTGCTTCATTCATTCACTCATCTGGCGCCAAGCATACCACATGATGCTGGGAGACACAGGCCGTGCCCAGCTAAGGACAAGTAAAGGGACAACTGCAAAGCCACCAGATCAGGGAGGACAGAAAAGTCATGCCCTGGGCAGCAGAGAGCGCCTCTCCCAGTGAGGGGGGGGGGGGGGGGGGGCGGGCAGGCTGGGAGCCTCACCGGGAGAGGAGGCTGTGCCAAGGCCCCAGGCAGAGAGAGGAGGTGGGAAAGCGGGCGTGGAGCCTGGCGGAGTGTCTATCTGAAGGCTGGGGAGGGCTGTGACCACGCAGTCTCTCCAGGGCAGGAAATCACCCAGACAGGAGCGAGCAGGTCTGAGGGAGGGGGCCCAAGGGCTGGGAAAGGGCCCGTCGCCTTTCAACCTCACTCTGGCCTTGGTTTCCCCGCGCACCTCAAGGAGAAAGAAGGCCAGGCCTTTGAGCTCTGGGATAAAAGCACAGCCGGCCCAGACCACCACTCCTGTAAAACAGGGCGGGTGACGCCTCCACTCTTTTCGGCTGGTGAGTAGACTGTTCATCTTTGAAGATGAAACGTGCTGGGGCCTAACGAGGAGTCAGCCGGCCTGGGAGTGGGGCTGGGCTGCTGGAGCCGTCAGCGGCCCCACCGGCCCCACCATGGCCTCCAGGTCAGAGCAGAGCCCGCCCAGGGGTCGGGACACTTCACATTTCTGTCTCCGCTTGCCTCCCGCCAGCCTGGCCTGCTTTCTCCCCTCCCCTGCCCTGGGCCACCTCCCTCTCAGGCAGGACCAAGGCCAGGGGGCTCATGCCTCCCTCTGCAAAGGCATCAAGAGCCCCCTGTGCCCCTCTGCTGCCCTGGCCAGCACACGCTGCACTTCTGCCCCGGGGTCGGGCCACTCCATGTTTCCAGGCCAAACTGGTCATGTCCTATATGGCCACTGGCCAGGGGGACGCTCCACAACTCCTGCATATGTGGGAGAACCGTCCTCAAAATAAAGGGTACCCCGCCCACTGGGTGAGGTCACGGGAGTGGCCCCAAGGCGCCTGAAGGTCGCACTCTCCACGTGGTGGACAGACAGCCCCTCCCTTACCTCTCCCCACTCCCCTCCTCCGCCCTGTTTCTTCCTTCTCCAGCCCAGGCCTGAGGCCTCTCACCACTGCCCTGCTCAGACAGACCGCCCCGGGCTGACCCCACAACACTCCACTCGCCTCCGAGCCAGCGCCCAGGTGTCAGGAAGTAGCTGGCACCGGAGAAGGGACACGTGGGCGCTCCCACACTCCGCGAAGCCGCGCCTGGCAGGGCACCAACGTCAGGTGGAGCTGGAAGACAACCTTCCTCCACTCCCCAGAGGAGAGCGTGCGGGCTCCCGCTCTTCCTAATGGTCGGTTTGTGTTCACTAAGTAATTAATTCGTTTATCTGATTCGCAGGATAATGCCCAAAGGTTAGACTTCTGACTGCCAGCCCCCAGGAGCCGTTGGGATCACCCTTCCTAAACTAGGAGGGCGCCTGTCTGCACTCCGCACCCTGAGGCCCCTGGCGGGCTCGCTGAGATCACGGCTCCCAGGACCCAGGTCTGGGATGCAGTCTGAAGCCCCAAACCACCCTGCTGGCGCTCACCCCGGGGCCACGGCCTCACTTCTCCGAACCCACACCTGCCGCTCCCGCCAGAGTGTGGCTTCAGCGAACCAGGGCAGCATCTGGAGGGGCAACGGGACAACTCGGGCTCAACGACAACCACGCCGAGTGGGGACAGGCAGGTTAACCGGGCGCTGCCCTCGGAGAACAGGGGGCCAGATTGTCTGGACACCCCCTGGCTTCTCCTTCGTGTCCCTTCCCACTCCTCCCTTAGCAGCAGGCTGCCTGCGTCCTCTCTGACTGGCGCTGTGGGACTAACGGCCCATGGCCTCCACCAGGCCGGGCGCCCGGCAGCAGAAGCCGAGCGGCCTGCGCCTGTGCCCGAGCCCAGCGTGGGGCCTGGCAGGGCCCAGACTGAGTCTCCACTCACCAGGGAGGCAGCTGCAGGTCTCCTTCCCCTCAGGGCCCCCGCTGGTTGGCCGTGGGGGCGGACAGCGTGGTGCTCACCTTGTAGTCTCGCTTAGCACTGGCTGTGGGCTGCTGCTCCTGGCGGGGTGGCGAGGCCTCGGAGTCCAGGTGCTGCCCGAGGGCTGCCGGCCTCATGAGGCGCAGGAGCCGGCTGAGCGCTACCAGCTGTGGGGGAGAGAGGCCGTCGTCACGTCCGGCGGCTCCTGCCCTGGCTGCCTCGCTGGCATTGGTGGCTGAGAGTGTGGGTTCTGGAGCCAGACTGCCAACTTCCAGAACCTGGGTCCACCTCTCGCTCTCGCTCTGTGCAGTGGAGATGCGTACACACCTTCCCGAGAAGGAGGGCACACAGTCACCCAGGCCTGGCACAGGGCGAGCCCCTCGGAGGAGTGACCAGGGAAGAAGAGCTCCGGGGGCTGGAGGCTGCCCACTCGCCTGCAGTCAGCAGACACTCATGGGTTAGAACAGTGGTTCTCAACCTTCTGGCCCTTTAAATACAGTTCCTCATGTTGTGACCCAACCATAAAATTATTTTCGTTGCTACTTCATAACTGTTCAACCTTCTGGCCCTTTAAATACAGTTCCTCATGTTGTGACCCAACCATAAAATTATTTTCGTTGCTACTTCATAACTGTAATGTTGCTACTGTTATGAATCGTAATGTAAATATCTGATATGCAGGATGGTCTTAGGCGACCCCTGTCAAAGGGTCGTTCGACCCCAAAGGGGTCGCGACCCACAGGTTGAGAACCACTGGTTTAGAAGCATGGCCAGCAGAGAGGGTCTCCTCTGCCTCCAGGGAGGCCCCCTGGCTGAGCTACTCTGGCCCACTAGCCCGCGTCCCTCTCTTTCCATTTAACGTGTCCCTGTGGGGCCTGAGCAAGGGCTTGGGGAAGGGGAGAAGCTGCATGCCCCCCCCGCTGGGAACAATGGTCCACGCCATCACCATGCTGCCTGCTGTTCCATCCTCTCCTCCCCATTTTCCTCCCAGAGAATTTTAAAGCAAATCTAAACACTGTATTATTTTACCCACAAAGAGCTTCTAACAGAAAAGGATAAGGATCCCTCCCAATATAATCATAATACCATTTTCTTGCCCAATAAAATCACCAAGAATGAATTCCTTTTATGATCTAACACCTGTGCTCAGTTTTCTACGAGTCCCAAATATGTTCTCCTGTAGTTGTTTTGTTGGAATGGGGATTCCCCACAAGGTCCACAACTTGCATTGGGTTGAAACGTCACTTAATCTGCTAGCTCCCCCCGCCCCAACTGACCACCCTCTCTGAACAAATGGGCCAGTGTTCCCCACCCTCTGGACCGTGGTCCACATGAGTCCAGGTGTCTGTGGCAAGCGATCCTTCCCGCCAGCCCCTGCACCTGGTGCGGGCAGCCTCAGCTGGGCCCCAGCCAGGACCGCCCAGCTGCCCCGGAGCTAACGGTGGCAGGGCAGGCGGGCAGGCAGGCTCCGACCGTCCCTCTGAGGCCACGTGCTGCCTGGAGAGGTGGTGGTGCAGAACCAGGGAGCAGCGTGGGGGTGGGGGAGGTTCACGGAGGCACCATCTCTTCAGATGTAGCAGGTGCAGGGCGGCCGAAAGGGGAAGGGCTTGAGTCCTGAGCCCGACACTTGCTTGAGCCCAGCCTGCCCAGCACACCTGGCTTCCTCCCTCTGACACCCTCAGCCACCTGCTCAGCACCCCAGCAGCTGTGGGCTTAGCCCAAAAGAGCAGCTGGGGTGAGGGCGAGGAGTCAGGCCCGAGGAAGCCAGAGCTCTGGGCTTAGTGTCAGATCCATCAGGAGGGCAGAGAGGAGGCAGGGAGAGAGGGAGGGAGGGAAGGTGCTGGGTGAAGAGAGACACCACACCCCGTGTGCCTCTTGCTCAGTCCCTGCAAGTCTGGGGAGAGGTCCCAAAACAGCGCTGCCTGCTCAGGGCTCAAGCTGTGCGAGCACAGGGGCGCACAGGGGCCCTCTGCAGCCCTCCCCCAGTGGACCCTCCCAGCCAGTGAGCCTCGGGCAGGTCAGAGGAACACATGCAGAGCTCCCCAGTTTCCCCTCACTCCACCCCGCCACCCCACTCAGCACAGTGAGCCTCCACCTTCTGGTTGCTTATCCCCTTGTGGTTCCAGCTCAGCCAGCCCATCTCTCTCCAGGATAAGGACTCGTTTGGCCTGCATGGGTCCCAGCTGGGCCAGCGTATCTCCCCACCTGGCCCCCGTTTCTGGGAGTCGGCTCCATAAACACTCAGCCCTGGAGGGCAGACACCTCTAGGCCAGAAGCAAATGATCCCAGGAAGGCAGCGCTCCATTGGCCTCAACAGGCTGAGGGCAGAGGAGGCAGGCAAGTTCCAGTGCGGGCACTGCCACAAAGCCCGTCGCTCCTGGCTAAGCCAGACCGCTGCTCCTCTTGCCCAGAGAAGGCCAGGATCTCACCTGTGTGCGATGCCCTGGTGGCCCCTGCTGCTTCTGGGAGCCTGTGCCGAGTGGTCCTTCTGACCAGACACTGCACAACTGCCCTCCCCTCCTTCCAGCCCAGCTCCAGGCCCACCTGGCTGGCGAGGCCTGCCCAGCTCCCTGCAACCTGCATCCTCCCGCCCTCACCACTCTATTCGCCGATCCTGACTCTGCCCTACCTTATTTCCATGGAATTTATTACCTGCCAACATGCTGTGCAATTTACTTTTTATTATTATCTGTTCCCCCTCCCTTACTAGAATGTAAGCCCCATGAAGGCACTCTGTCCCAGAGTCTAGCACAGTGCCTGGCACGTGGTACGTGTTGAACCCATATCATTAAGTAAACTAACAAGTGAATAGCTGGGCAGTGCCTCTGCTAGTTCCCCTCGTAGATGCAAAGCTCATCCCCCTTGATATCAGCAGTTTGAAGCCCATGTTTTTCAAACTCCAAACTGGAAGACATGACTTGACCAAAGAGGCTTGCTGTGTGGCAAGAGGTGGCCTGCGACAAGACACTAACTCCGACTTCCCTCCACAGCCTGTTCCACCCGGGCTTGCCTGTCTCGGTCAAGTGCCTCTCCACCTGCCGGATGTACAGCCTTGGAGCCCTGCTTGCCTCCTTCTCTCACATCCCAGGTCCCATTGGCTGTCCTTGGGGAATATACCTAGAATCTGACCACTTCTCACAACCTAGGGCACCACCGCCCCAGGCCGAACTGCCAGCTCTTACCATGGTTACTGCCATCACCTCCCTTCGCCCCACCCCCAATAGTCAATGTCAAGATTGGAAACATTTTATAAACCAACTAGAGGCCTGTTGCATGAAGAGATTCGTGCAATAGGCCTTCCTTTCCCCTGGCTGCTGGCACCGGTTTGCCTCTGGCACCCGGGGCCCAGGCCTTCGCTCTGGCCGAGTTCCGGCCACAGCCGGCCCCGGAAACGTCAGGCTTCACTGCTCCACCGGCCCCGGGGCCATCAGGCTTCGCTCCACCACTTGGAGCCTACATATGCAAATTAACCACCATCTTTGTTGGCGGTTAATTTGCATGTCGTGCTGATTGGCCAATGGGAGGCATAGCGAAGATACGGTCAATTACCATGTTTGTCTATTATTAGATAGGATTATGCTTTTCCTCTTCCTTCCAATGGATCTCCACTTGGGCCTGGAGGTGCCCGGGGCTTGAGTCCCCACTTACCTCTCTGATTCCACTCCTGCTCCACCCTCAGCCCTCTGCTCCAGCCACACTGGCCTCTGGTTTTCCTCCAACCTAAGAGGCCTTTGCCTGCCCGAGTGCCTTTGCACTTGCTGTTCCTTCTTCCCCCAAAACCTGTTTGATTCCCTCAGGTCTGTGCTCAAATGTCCCTGTTCATCCTTATAAAACAGCATCCTCCCGACACTCCTCCTCTTTCTCGGCTCCATCTTTCTCCGCAGCACGAACACAACCTGGCACGCCAGGGCTCGGTACTTCTTCCCTGGTCCCCATGTCCGTCTTGCCCTGAACCATGAGTTTCCCGAGAGAGGGACTGAGTTTGCTCAGGGCTGTATCTGCAGTGACCTGAGAGTGTCTGGAGCATACTGATGCCTGAGGCCGAAACCCCGCTGCTTCTGGGATAGTCCAGGGAGTCACAGGAACCCCAGGAGGCAGCCGGACCCTGAGGTTCTCCTGGAAAATGCACGCTTTGGAGTTGTTGCGTGCTGACCATCTACAGAAGTCCTGATCCTCACATTCAGTTATCCAGCACCTGCTCCTGCTCCCAGGGCCGCAGCCTGCAGCCTGAGATGGGGAGCCAAGCAGTGCAGGCAACAGACACTTCTGCCAGCAGCGCCTGAGGACCTCTGCCCAGCACTCATCCCAGACCCTCTCCCCCACACCAGTGCTCAGCCCTTGTACCCCATTCCTAGGGAATCAGTTGATAGGTTCATCAAGCACTTGTGCATTAAGAAGGACAAGGAAGGGATGGCCTGGTCCTCTGACCTGCCACTCAGGACTAAAGCTCAAGGGACCAGCAGGCACCTGCCACCGGAAGTGGCAGGTGCAGTCCAGGCTGTCACCACAGTGCGAGCCAAGGAGGGGCTGGGAAGCGCAGGTGGCTCATGCGGGTCAAGGGCAAGACTCTGGAGCCAGGGCCTTGCTGCTGAGTGACCCTGAGAAGTGCCCTAACTGCACCTGCCTTGTTTCCCCATCTGTGCAAGATGGGTGATAAACAGTCCTTACACCTGGGGCTACTGTGAGGAAGAGTAAGCTTGAGATGGCCCCTGGGACACAATCCAGTTGGGAGGTGATGGGTGAAAAGGAAGACGTGTCGGTGCACAGAGCCGTGTGTGGAGGCGCTGAGCTGGCCCGCGAGGCGGCTGAGAGGAATAGGCCGCCCTGGCAGGCTGTGCAGAGGAGAAGTTGGGAGGGGGGCGTGTGGGCTGAGCATGGGCAGCTGTGGGCTGCAATGGCCCTTTGAAGGTGTGTTTCATGAGGATCCGTCTGACAAGCCAGACTGGAAAGGGGAGTGCCTGCAGCCGACACCAGGGAGGAGGCCGTGGCAGCGGGGCTGGCGCAGAGATGGGGAAACACACGGAGGCCGTGGGCAGGCCCGAGCCGGTCCTGCCTCCCCCAGCCACCAGGCGTCTGGCACGGCCTTGCACAGCTGTACTGCCCGCTGCAGACTCCTCTTGCAGCACAAGCACGAACCAGCCTCCAGGGTTGGCTCAGGACACCGCTAGGAGCCTGTTCACTGCCTCTGCCCGCTGCTCACACCCTCTCCTGAGGGCGGCTCCCCTGCAGAGCCCCCAGGCCTCCCACCACACTCCCCTCACGCACAGGCTCTTGTCAATAAAATCCAAGCAAAACAGCACTGGCTGATGTGGATCAGTGGTTACAGTGTCGGCTGGACTGAAGGGCTGTGGGTTCAATTCTGGTAAAGGGCACGTACCTCGGTTGCAGGCATGATCCTCAGCCCTGGTCAGGGCATGTGCGGGAGGCAACCAAACTACATGTTTCTCTCACATCAATATTTCTCTTTTTCTCTCTCTCCCTCTCCCTTCTCTCCCTCCCACTCTCTCTAAATACCAACGGGAAAATATCCATTAACAACAACAGAAAGCAAAACAAAATCCCAAACCTTGAACTGATGCTGACACTGGAGTCACCTCTGACTTCCCAGTCACTGCCAAATGCTACGGGCGGCTACCCCTACCAGCCCCCACTGTCCGCAGCCAGTCCTGCCCTCCTTGACCTTGGCGCTGGCCTGGCTGCACTCTGCTGACACTGCTCTGTTCTCCGTGGGGCTCGGCAACCTCTCTGGAGCCCTCTGGGATCACTCAACCTTGCCCCCACCGTCCCTGCTGCATCTCTACCTGCCCTGCCCCTACCACCTGGCATTCCCCACAACACTATCTGGCCCTCTGTTCTTCACAGAGATGTCCTGTCATCAGCTGTCACTTCTGTGAAGTGACCCCTGTTCAGGCGACTCCCTCACCCAACCTCCCAAGGTCTCTGTCTGGAGAATGTTCCCCTGCACACGTACCAGCAACTCACTGCCACAAGTGTACACCCGCAGTGTGCACCCGCAGTATACACCCGCAGTATACACCCAGTGTGCACCCGCAGTATACACCCACAGTGTGCACATGCAGTATACACCCGCAGTATGCACCCGCAGTATACACCCGCAGTATACACCCAGTGTGCACCCGCAGTATACACCCACAGTGTGCACATGCAGTATACACCCGCAGTATGCACCCGCAGTATACACCCAGTATACACTCACAGTATACACCCGCAGTATACACTTGCAATGTGCACCGCAGTGTATATCGAGCTCCTTTGTGGCCAGCACTGTGCTAGGTGCCAAAGGGCAGCAGGAAGCAGGAGCCATTTGGTCTCTGCACTCAAGGAGCTGCTGGTGTGTGTGTGTGTGTGTGTGTGTGTGTGTACAGACCATGAACAAACAAGAAAATATCAGGAGGTGAACCCCAGGAGTAATTGAAAGACAGGGTGACGGTGCCTGGGTACTTGGGTTGGGTGGTCAGGAAGACCTCTTCAGCCGGAATCGGAATGACAAGAAGCTCCAGCTGCACTGAGTCCTAGGGGAGGAGCTTCTAAGGCAAAGGGGACAGCTAAGGCAAAAGCCAGCGGGGCCTGCTCTGACAAGCCAACCCTGGTCACCTTGCTGAGCTCTGTCCCTGCCTCGGCAGACTCAGCACACCGTCTGCCCGCCCCGAATGTGCTGGAACATTCTCTCAGCACTCTGGGTAAGGGGTTGCACCTCCAGTGGCCAGGCCTGTCCTGCCTGTCTCCGGGGCTGAGCTGGAGGGTTGGGCTGTACCCAGCACTTCTGGGT
>NW_005355890.1:1442711-1448508 GCF_000412655.1 Myotis brandtii | reverse complement strand
TGGGAGGGTGAGCACATTTTCAACCACCCTGCCATACAGCCTGGCTGGCTGGGACCCAGGCTGCCCCGGGGCCCTCAGGGATGTTCTCTGAGCTGCGAGGAGGTTGTAGTCAGAGCTTTTTGGAGAGCAGAGGACCGGGAAAGAAAACAAGACTCCTCCCACTGCCCTCAGGATGCCTGGCGCTGGCACAGAGGTCACTGAAAGGGAGCAGTTTCAGTTGAGTAGCATTTGTTTTCCACGTATAAAAAGTGATGTAACAGCCCTGGCCGGTGTGTGCAGGAGGCAGCTGATTGGTGTTTTGCTTGCTCTCTCCCTCTCTGTTCCTCTCTCTCTAAAACAGTGGTTCTCAACCTTGGCTGCACATTAGAATCACCTGGGAATCTTTTTAAAATCCTGATTTCTGGGCCTCATTGGCCTCATTGGAGGATGAGGCCCAGAAATCAGGATTTTAAAAAGATTCCCAGGTGATTCTAATGTGCAGCCAAGGTTGAGAACCACTGCTCTAAAAAATCAAATATATATATGCACTTTCTTTTTTTAAAAATGGTATCACCAGGGGCTGCAGGAGGAGGAGATGGAGGAGTTAGTGTTTTACAGGTGGTTTCTGTTTGGGAAGATGAAAGTTCTGGAGATGGCTGGTGGGGACAGCCTCACAACACCATGAACGTACTTAAGGCCACTGAACTGGACACTTTAAAATGGCTAAAAATAGTAAAGTTTATGTTATCTAAACTTTACCACAATTTTAACAAAAGGTAATACACACTCCCTGCTCCCCACTCTATCCTCAGAGCCTAGCACACAGCAGGCATATACAAGTTACTGTCCAACGCAGGGATATGAGTAAAAATTCAAACCGCCTGGCTCTCCCTGCCGGAAGCACCTAACCTTTGGGAAAAGCATGGGGACGAGCAGGCCCAGGGGAGAGCTGTTCACTCGCCCACAGGCTTCCCAGGCCCCAGCAGACACACCTGGCAGAGGCGCAGACTCACCTGGGCCTCCTCTTTCCAGAGCAGGGCTGCCTCCTGCTGGCCCAGCATCCGGGCAATGACCACGAGGCTGAGCTGGCGTCGAAGCTGCCTGTGAGAGAGGAGGGAGGGGACCAGAGTGCGCAGTCAGAAAGGAGGGGTTGACATCCCTGGGGGGGGAGAGGGGGAGGACACCCACCACAGAGAGACGAACAAGGGAGAGCCGCTCTGTCTGAAGTATGTGGGCTTTCTCATTTATTTATTTTAGAAGTAATCAGCCACGCATGATGGGAAAGTTAAAAAATAAGCAAACAGAAAACTTAAAGCAACTGGTAATTTCAGGGGCTAGCACAGTGTTTTTCTTCTCGGTTTGTTTTCTCGCTCTGTGCTTACACTTATCTGTGGACACAGAGATAGGGCATGACCCATCCCTTTGCACAGGCCCTGCCTGTTCCTACCTTTCAGCCCGTGCAGGGTCGGAGAAGGTGGGCCCCCTGACTTTCCTTGGGAGAACCCCTCCCCCAGCCCAAACCTGGGCTCCCAGGGTGGGCGAGTGGGCCGGGCCTGGCCCCGCACAGTCCCCGTGAGCGAGCCACTGGGCGGTGCGGGCGTCTTGGCCGGACCTGACCGCTGAGTGCGTGCCTTCCCAGCAGGACCACTTATTTGGCAGAAGTGATCCCACAGCGGCTGGTGGCCATCTGCCTCCCTGTGGGCGCGCCTGAAGGATGAAGCAGACCGGATGGAGAGCGAGCCCTGGCAGCAGCCAGAGCCGCCGTGCCTGAAGCCTCCGGCCCCAGGACCGTGCGCTGACTAGCAGTTGGTTGGTTGTGTGAGCCAACAAAGTCGTGTTTGCTCGAGTCATTTTGAGCTGGCTTCTGAGTCTAGCACCACACGGCCATGACTCACTCGTGATGGGGCTGCCATCTCCTCTCTTTACGAGTGAAGACCTCTGATGTGAATTTGAGATGCTAATCGTTGGGCTCTGATTTCCAGAGTCCTTGAGGGCTGGAGTGAGCCAAAGAGAAGAGAGGAGGGGAGTGGAGACCAGAAGGGGGTGGGGTGATGGGAAGGGGTCCAGGGCCCCTGCTCCACTCCTGCCGCAGCCTCCACCAGGAGGTTACGTCTTCCATGCACCCCCACACCTGTTGCCCCCCTCGGAGCAGATGGCAGCCCCTACTTCCTGCGGAAAGCTGCCACCAGGGGAGGCGAGGAGAGTCCTGAGCTGGAGGAGAGTTGGGCTGGAACTGCCCCTCAGAGGAGAACCGCCCTCCAGTGACTGCACTGTGGAGGGACCACACCGTGGACTCAGCAACTAAAGGAGGGAGGGGACGTGGGAGCAGCAGGCTGAGGGCAGCACTCAGAAATGACGCTGCCCTAGGGAAGGACTGAGCCTCCTGCACCCTCCACCCCATGCCCAAGGCTGCCCAGGCCCCCATGGTGCTGGGGACTGCGGGGCTAGGCAGGCTGGCATCTGAACCAGGGGCCTCGTTTATTTTCTTCACTAGCACTTAGTCAAGAAAGTCAGAGGAATCAACAAAGCGAGGCTCTTGATTAAACAAAGAAAAAAGGCAGCGGCCGGCGGTACCACTCCCACCAGGATGAGCATGAGGAGGAGGGAAGGCCCAGCGCCAGGAGGGTGTGGGCGGAGGGGCTCGCACACAGCTGGTGGGAACGCACCCTGGGGCCCCCACTCAGTAAACTGGAAGATCTACGGAAGCCGCCCACATGCCCACCTCGTGGCCCCGCAGTGCTCGTCCCGGGCACCACGCACGGAAATGAGGAAGGCAGAAGTGCGGCCACACGGGGTGGGTGAAAGATCCTACAACCAACCCTGCACGGATGACCATAGACTGCCTGCCAGCTCACCCAGCAGCATTCACGCCCCCCTCAGTGCCGTGTGCAGAGGCCAGACACAAAGGAATAGCCCTGGCGGGCAGCTCGGGCAGAGCCGCGTGCAGATGTGCCAAGGTTGCGGTTCGATCCCGGTCAGGGCACGTATAAGAATCAAACAACCAACACATGAATAAGAGGAACAACAAATCAATGTTTCTCTTTCCCCCTTCCTCTCTCTAAACATTGATCAATAAAAAATTAAAAAGAATATATGTATGATTTCAGTTATAGAAAGAACAAAAACGGGCAAGTACCAGCTGTTGGAGTGGGGATACTGGTGACACATGGTGGGGCAGGTTCTACTCACGTTTCATTTCTTTTCTTTGTAAAATATTTTTATTGATTTCAGAGAGGAAGGGAGAGGGAGAAAGAGATAAAAACATCAATGATGAGAGAGAATCCTTGATTGGCTGCCTCCTGCACGCCCCACACTGGGGATCGAGCTCACAACCCAGGCATGTGCCCTGACTGGGAATCAAATTGTGACCTCTGGGTTCATAGGTCAATGCTCAACCACTGAGCCACACTGGCCAGGCATGGCTCATTTCGTGATCTGGGTGCTGGTTCCACAGGCTCGACTTGTGGAAATCCGCTGAGCCATACACTGACAATCTGTGTTCTGTTCTGTTCATATGTTACAGTACAATCAAATAACTACTTAAAGAAGGAATCCAGCTGGGGGAGGAGATAGGATTGCCAGATTTGGCCAATAAAAATATAGGATGCCCAGTTATTTTTGAATTTCTTATAGATAAACAAAGAATGTTTTAGCATACGTTTCTACCATGCCATATTTGCATGATATCTGGCAACCCTGGGAAGGTCTGGCCACTCCCATCCATTCTTGACGGGGAAGATGTGACATTAACCAGCAAGAGGTCGTCTGACCCTGTCTCCTGTCAGCCTTGACCTTCTCCGCAGAGGGCTGTGGATTCCCACCTCACCTCCCGAGTCCTGAGTGGACTGCACCAGCACAGAACACAGGAGCCCTCATCCTGGGTCCCCTGCACTTCTGAGTACCCCTCATCCTGAGTTCCTACACCGCCGAGTCCCCCTCAGCCCCACCCTTCAGCCCTCCCTGGGCCCTGGCCCATCACACACCCTGCGTGGCTTCCCTTCACGGTGAGCCAGGACCTGCTCTGCAGCTGCTCAGAGCCCCAGCAGCTGGCGGGGAACACAGTGGGAGGTAAATGGCCCCTCTGAGCTGCTGCGCAGAGCGAACGTGCAGCCAGAGTCAGAAGTCCTGCATCTGGGCATCAGTAATCCAAGCCAGGACTGCGAGGCTCCTTGGCACAGTGGGCAGGCGGGGAGGGCCCCTGGGTGGGGGCGGGCAGTGAAGCAGCCGGGGTGGATCCAGAAGGGAAGAGGCGGTGGGTGGGTCAGGACAGGGCGGCTGTCCAGAAATGAAGAAAGGCCCAGAAAAAGCACTGAGGGGGTGAATGGATACAAAAACCCACATCTGAGAGCGATGCTCCGCCTTGCCGCCTGCCTTCTACCCTAACGGCTCTCCCAGCCTTTTAAACACAGTCCCCTGCGCTCTCAGCTCCCACAGGGAGAGGGGACAGGACCGCTTTCTAGTTTTAGATGGAGAAGTCACTCTGCAGAGGAGGAAAAGCAAGGATGCACCCTAAACACCCCCAACCCCCACCCCGCTGCAGGGGGCAGGCAGAGGGCCGGGCAGCAGAGGTCGGCCTGGGCTCCTCCCCCCTGGAACTCGCACCAGGCGGACAAAGGAGGACGTAAAAGCCACTGGAGCGGCCCAGCCACTGTCATATAAGGCAAGGCTCCAGCCCAGGCTCAGCAGGCCCGCCTCGCCCTGCCCCCGCCACTCCCGGGCCTCCCGAAGACCAGGACACTGGAGTAGCGCTCAGAGGAGCCCCAAGTGCTGGGGGATTTGGAAATGATTTTTCCAAACACTCAGCAGAGCTGGACGTGAATGCACCCCCTCAGCTCCTTCAGGGACAGCTCAGCCAGCACCCTGCAGAGAAGGCAGGATGGCCACCAGGCAATGCGGGTCCCCGGTGCCCGTCTTCCCTCCTCCAGGAGCCAGGCCCTGCAAGGCTGAACTACCCTAAAAGGCCATCAGGCATCTGGCCAAAGGCGTGAGCCGCCTTTTCCATGTCTCTAGGGCGGCTCAGGAAGCAGCAGCAGCAGCAGCAGCAGCAGTGGCCTGTTCCGAGTGGAAATGCCGCCCAACACCCTGCCTCAGGGTGCCTGCCCGGCTCACCTCTCACCCACCTGCCCCAGGCCCTTCATGTGGTCTCCCTCCTGCGCACGAGCAGGCACTGCCCAGGCAGAAAGAGCCAGGGCCTAGGCCAGTGATGGCGAACCTGACACGCGTGTCAGAGGTGACACTCGAACTCATCATTTTTTTTTGGTTGATTTTTCTTTGTTAAATGGCATTTAAATATATAAAATAAATATCAAAAATATAAGTCTTTGTTTTACTATGGTTGCAAATATCAAAACATTTCTATATGTGACACGGCACCAGAGTTAAGTTAGGGTTTTTCAAAATGCTGACACGCCGAGCTCAAAAGGTTCACCATCACTGACCTAGGCTCAGAGCTGAGGCATCCACACGTAGGCTGCAGCACCCGACTGTGGGCACACAGCGGGACAGGAAGAGACGGCGGGCGGGGTACAGACAGCCACAGGCCCGTTCGTGAACCGCGGTGTGGCATCTCGAAGGATCCACCCTCTTCAACCGAGATGAAACCCAGGAGCGCTGCCGCTCTCCACTGTGCCCGAGCGAGCTCTGCAGGTCCCGTTCTGTGCACGTCCAGCCTCGCAGACCCACCTGCGGGCGGGAGCAGGAGCAGGAGCGGGAGTGGGAGGGTCTCTCTGCAGGGGGCGCCAGTGGAGGCTGTGGGCTCCTGGAGAGCAGGTGCAGTCTCTCCCGGGATGTGCTGGTGGCCACAGAGGCGCCCGTAAGG
>NW_005355890.1:1432514-1442689 GCF_000412655.1 Myotis brandtii | reverse complement strand
GGGGGTCCTTCCTGATGCGCATTATAACTAAGTGGAAAGGTTACTGCTCTTTAGCAAATAAATAAAGCTCATATGGACAATCGCAAGACAACGTCCTCCCTTCCTTCCTCTTTGTTTTGGTATAACCTTAGGCTTAGAAAACACCTAAACATCACCCTCTACCATCTGCCTGGCCATCCATTCCAGCAGCCCTCACAGGCTGGAGGGAGGTGCAGTGCTTCCACCAGCTTCTCCCCTCGCCACTCTTTGCTGGGTCCTCCCAGGGCATCGCAGCAGGGCAGGCGCTCAGGGCAGAGGCCCCACGATGCTGGGCAGTAATGGATTGAGCCCAAAGGCTTTTGCACACATCTCGCTGTCAAATCCCACTTCCTACATCTTGCTCTTAATTGTGCAGCGGGGTGGGGTCTCTTTTCTACCCAGCCCATCACTATGGTGTGTTGAGATCTTCTGTTTCTTTGTTATGGGGTGGGGCCACAACATTAGTAACAAAGAAACAGAATTTCCGGAGGATAAGGCCCAGAAATCAGGATTTTAAAAAGATTCCCAGGTGATTCTAATGTGCAGCCAACGTTGAGAACCACTGCACCAGAGGCTGTGGCAGGAGGTTTCTGGGAGGAAGAGACACCTTGCTCGGAGCCTTGTCTTGAGGGTGAGGAAATGTTTACCAGACAACGGGAAGGAGAGGGGAAGAGGCTTCTCTAAGAAGAGGGGGCGCCCTGGCTGCGGGGACAGAGCCTGGCAGGAGACAGCTCCGATTCCCTGGCGGAAGCCCCGGGCTGGTAGTGCGAGCTGGAACGGTGGCAGCCACGGTAGGATGACAAGGAGGGATGCGTATTCCCCAGCGTGGGATGGGAAGCCTGGCGGGACAGAAGGCGCCCCGCACTGCCAGGCTTCAGGTGGTGGGCAGGTGCTATGCCACCAAAGGGCCATGGACAAGCGGGGGGGGGGGGCGCTCCTTGGCAGGTGGAGACTTCTGCTTCATGCATGCGCACTGGGAATGCCTGCCGCACAGGGGAGTCTGGCCGCAGGTATCACCTTGGCAGCCCTGCATGTAGTTGGAGCTGAAGCGGTGATGTGGATGGGATGGGTCTCAGGTCAGGACACCCCTGGAGGGGAGTGAAGGCAGCAGGCTTGGGCCAAGGGGAGCCAGGCTGCGATGCATTCATGGCAAAGCTGACCCCACAAGGAGCTCTGGGCTGGCAAGGTCCTTCAAAGACACCCGGAGTGGGGCTTTTGTACCCCATCACTGGGCTGCCCCCGAGGGAGGGGCCCAGCCTTGGGGAAGGTGACCAGCTTCCACGGAGACAACCCTGGGGTGGGCAGGGGAGGCAACAAGACTCCGGCAGCTGGGTAGGGGCGTCGAGTTCCCCAATGGACAGAAACCACAGCGCCCGGCCCAGAAGGTGCCCTGAGGCGGCGCCCGATGCAGAGAAGAGGGCCTGGGAGAATCCTGATGCACAGCAGGCTGGAGGGCAATCGGTGATGACGACGGAGGAGGGGCACGGGGAGGGAGGGATCAGCAGTGTCCTGTGGAACCGGGGAAGAGGACGGACGAGACACTGTTCATGAGAATGAGCCACCAGGTCCCTGGTGACAGCAGCTGAGGAGAGGCTGGTGCCACGAGGTACATCTCGTCCACTTCTGGCTCATAAGTCACTCCAACCGCCTCCCTACACACTCACTCCTGAAAGCGAGCCGGCCTCTGAGGCCACTCCCTCTCCCTCTCCCGCTTCGTGGCTGCCTTTCCTTTGCTGTCTACCTCCCAGCTCCAGCCATGACCCCTTGACCTCCAACATGACCTTCACCTTTGTTTCTTATTCCTCCAAATGTTGAACCCTTCTGAAACATTGAGGGCATTTTTATACGTTGGCTGCCTCCTTCTAGAACATTCTGAATGTCTTCCCAGGTGAGAACCCCCTACAGCACTCTGAGCTCTGAAGAATCAGCATGTGTCCAGGTTCAAACAAGGAGCAAGAGGAAGTGGGATGGAAGTTTGGAGAAGCAGCAGGAGGTGGAGGGACGGGGGTGGAGACAGACTGTTCTAAGGTAGGAGACTCACGAGGGCAACGATTTGCTGAGGAGGAAAAAACCAGCAGAGAATAAAAGCTAAAGGTGGAGGAGTAAGTCTGCTTCATCAGCCAGCTCCCCTCGGTGCTCAGAATCGCTGCTTCAGGCAGAAAGGGACTGTGCTGAGAGGACACTAGGGGCCTGGAATTCAAGGGAAGGTGCAAAACTGAGCTTGAAAACCAGTCAGGAGCCAACGGCCATGGCAGCAGTGAGCAGGCAAGTCATGCAGAGGAAGAGCAGGTGGCTGCTTCGGGGCTCCTTGCCACAGGAGCATCTGCCTGGTGTGCCCGCGAGCCCCTAGGAGGTGACAAAGCTCTGTGTAGAGGGAGCACAATGAGGGACTTCCCGCAACCCAGGAAGGATGCCCAGCATCTAGGAACAACTGGCTCTTCCCTTAAAAAGAAAAAGAGCCAACACCGGACTGCATCTCCGTCACAGAGGCAGAGACAAGAAGAGGCAAATTCTGGCCCGCAGGTAGTCATCCAATATTCAGGAGACCGACCAGGTTACTCCATCACTGGTCCAGGCGGAGGACCCCTGCAGGGAGCTGCGCTCTAAGGGGCCGGGGGAGAGAACACACGAACAAACGCCAGGAGCGTGTGGTATTTGGTAAGTCAAGAAGGGAAAGGAAGACATTCAGGTCTGGAGGCCCTGCGGAGGGAGCCAACTTGGAGAGGATGGTCAGCTGAGGCCTCTGTGAGGAGGCAACATTTGGCAGAGATCACAGTGATGCAAATGTGTGAGTCTCCTGCCAATGTGGAAAGAGGGGACATCAAGGTGCAAGTCCCTGTGTGCCCCAGGGACAGCGAGGGGCAGAGCAGCGGCAGGGGCCACATCACAATGTGCCTTACAGGCCATCTTGGAATGAACGTCCCTCCCAGCATGATGCGAAGCCTTGGGGGAGTCTTAGACAGGGAAATGACTCACTTTTTTGTGGTGGTTCTTTCACTGCTAAATGTCCTGTGCGTGAGACTATTACGTTAAAAAACACACGCACAGGAAGCAAGGCCTTAACTTTCTGAGATACCTACTGAACTAGAACGATCTGACGTCTGAGATCTGTTTCCCGATGATCGGGGCAGGAAAGGTGGGGAGAGCAGGTAAGGGTGGAAGGAATCACCAAGGCCATAGTGAATGTCTGTTGAGATGGAACATGGATGTGTGGAGCCCATTACACCAGTCTCTCTACTTCTGTATATGTTCAAAATGTTCTGGAGCAAAACTTTAAACAATCATTAAATAGCTTGGCCAGTGTGACGTTCAGTGGTTGAGTGTCGACCTATGAACCAGGAGGTCACAGCTCAATTCCCGGTCAGGGCACGTGCCCAGTTGTGGACTCCATCCCTGGTAGGGGGCCTGCAGGAGGCAGCAAATCAATGAGTCTCTCATCATTGATGTTTCTATTTCTCTCTTCCTCTCTGAAATCAATATAAATATATTAAAAAAGAAATATCTGAATAAGTGTGCAAAGTTCGTATACATGGAAAGTCACTGGATGGGTATCCAGAGTTAGGGGCCTGATCGTGCGTCCATCCACAAGGGAACACTGAAGCTGTGGAAGAGAAGGCCTTCCTCATGAGTGTGCACGTGCATGTGTACATGTATGTGTATATGTACAGTATATGTGTATGTGTGTACAGCCCAGTTCTTTCAAATACCGAGCAAAAACTTCCCTTTCAGGACTGTAGGGAAGCCTCCTCTCCTTCAACCAGTCAGAGGAAAGAGACTGAGCCCCCATCTCAGGACTGGAGTTGGGCTCAGGCTGGTCAAACCCCGCTAGGCCCAAGGGACATGAGGCTGAATTAAAGCTCCAAGCTCCTCCACAAGCCACCCTGGGGACGGAGCTGCAGGGGGCCGGCCCAGTGGGGGTGCCTTGAAGGCTGGAGGTTCTCCTGAGGTGGACCCAGGCCAGGCCAGCTTGTAAGGGTGGGCAGGGGTGTCATTCAGGTGGGAGGAGCTGCAAGTGGACCAGCCAGGAGAGCAGAGGAGCTGGGGAGTGGCCTGCTCAGGGAAGGGCAATACACCCTGAGACTGGGCTAGCGTGGGAGAAGGAAGGAGGAGAGGCAAGGGAGGCCAGGTCTAGCGGATGGGTGCACTCCCCGTGGGCTGAGCTTGTTCCTCGCTCAACAGTGTGGGGCGCTGTTCTAGTGCGGGGTGTGGCGTGACCAGGGAAGGGACCTGCTCCTGGAGGGCCGCAGCCACAAACAAGGAAACACAGGAAGATCACTTGGGGCAGAGACCAACGCAGTGCAGACATAACAAACAATAAGCCGAGAGTGTGAGAGGGGGATGGGAGGGGGCAGAGGTCAGGGGACCTCACGCAGGGAGGTCTAATGACAAGAAGGAACCTTCACCAACAGGGGAAGGAGGGCGGGGACACCAGTCACCAGCTAACTGTGCGAGACAATTGCTCTGCTAATAAAACCACGGTAAGGAAATTTGCTTTTTCCGTTTGTAATGAACTCATTAGTGAGTGCTGTTTTTAGTCCTTTCCCTGGGGTTTTAGAGACCGCTGAGGGTGGGAGGTTTGCTGAGACTGGTGGGGATGGCTCTGGGTACCCACACCCCAACTGCAGGGGCCGGCTGAGTGACAGAGGGAGGAGGCCAGGAGGCGCACCCACCTGCTGCGGGAGGTCACATCTGGGAAGAACTGCACGACTGCCAGCAGGTTGTGGTGGTGATCCGACACCGAGCTCAGGGCGTGGCACAGCTGCCGGAGCTGTGGGGACAGCCAGCACCGTGGTGAGCGAGGGAGGGGCTGCTTCCACCTGACTCTCACCAGCCCACTCGGAGGGTCAGAGGGCCAGCCATGGAGGCAGGGACAGGAGGGATGGTCCCTGGCATCCCCATGACCTCAGGACCTCTGAGCATGCCATCCCCTCTGGGCGTGTGAAGGGCACCTGGGGGCCCTCTAGGGGAGGGGGCTGGCTGGCCCAGGGCTCCGTACCTTCCCCGGCCACTCCTGGATGCTCTGGAGGAGCAGGAGCAGCAGCTGCTGCAGGTCGGCATTGGGCAGCAGGCGCAACCGCACGTCCAGGCCGGCTCTGCACAGCAGCTCCATCAGGTCCAAGAGGTCTCCATCCGTGGTGGCCTCAGGCTGCGACTGGGCACACAGTGTCAGGAACTGGGGAACAGAGCGAACACGAGGGCAGTGGGGACCGTCCTGAGAGACAGGGCAGACAGGAGGGGTCGAACTGTGAACCCCTTGCCATGTTGAGTGGGAGCGAGATAAGCAGGGAGGTGAGTGCAGACCCTGCGGTCCTCAGGTGGCAGCGTGGAGGGTGTGAGCGTCCCGTGTGTCAGTGCTGGCAGCCCATGCAGTACCTGCAGTGGTGCCGAGCCCGTGGGTGCAGGGGGCACTCCGGGAGCTGGCCTGTGGAACGGGCCTGGATGGGGCATAGAGACAGCCACTTGACTCACCTTATAGATGTAGCTCAGGCTGATGTCCAAGGCGGTCTCCTGGCGGGTGTCCTGCTGCTCACACCAGCTCGGGCTGGCCTCACTTGCAAGCACTCTAAGGCAAGACAGAGACAAAGGGAAGGAAACGGGAATGGGCACCAGGGAGAACTGAGGTGGAGGGAGGCCCGCACTCGCTCAAGGACACAGAGCCCAGGGGACATCCACTCAGCCCGGACCCCGCATGTTGGTTGCTACTGCTGTGTAACAAATGACCCCAAATGCAAAGTCTGAAGAACGTTTATTATCTCACAGTTCCTGAGGGTCGGGGATGCAGAAGCAACTCAGCTCAGTGGTTTGGGCTCAGGTCTCTCAGGAGGTTGTCCCCAAGACGCTGGGGGATGGGCTGCTGTCCTCTCAGGCCTGGCTGGGCAGGCGGAGCTCCCAAGCTCACTCGCACGGTCAGCAGGCCTGGTTCCTCGCGGCTCCCCGGGCTCCTCCACAGGCAGCCTGCTTCCTGAAGGCCCGAGAGTGAGTCGAGAGGAGAATGCCTGGGACGGAGGCTGCAGCCTTTCACACCTGGCCGCGGCAGTGACACACAGCCTGCAGACAGCAGGCCAGCCTGACGGCTCCACTCCTGCCAGGCCTCCAGCTGCAGGTTCCCGGGACTTGGGAAGCAGAAAGCCGTGCGCCATTGCCCCCACAGCCGTCCTCAAAGGCGTGTCCTCTGTCCATCCAGGCGTGGAGACACGTGCTCCGAAAGCACAGAGCTGCAGCCTCCAAAGTCAGTAAGGTAGGTGACAATCAGAGCAAGAGCCCAGCACGGAACCTGTCCCCCGAGGGAGGGAGCAGGCCTGGTGGAGCCCAGATGCAGTCAGAGGCCAGGGTCATAGCAAAACCCGTTCAGGACTAGTCTCACTCAGGGCGGCAGGATGCCCCCAGGAGAGCAGGGCCACCACCCTCTGCAGGAGGTTCTTCGCAGGACGCCCCTGCTCAGCGATTCTCTCTGGGGCCAAGTGCGTATTGTTGATGTCAGGTAAGCGAGGCGAGTGTATGACACTGTGTCTCATCCACGTTCCCACTCGTGTGGAGCAGCCTGCAGGCCTGCTAGCAGCGGCTCTTGCTGACGAAGACGCTGATGACAGTGCTGCCGACCACAGGCCCTGCTCCCGGCATGCTCCGGGGAGGCATCTGTCCTCCTTACGGGGCACTGGCGCTGCTTCTCAGGCAAGAAGGAGACCCAGTCTAGGCACTAGGGAAGTCGGTGCCCACAACCGCGGTGGGGCGAGGGCGAGGGCTGGGTCCACCTTTGATTAGGGCCAGGCAGGGGAAGCCGGCATTTACACTTGGACAACAGGGCTGTCGGTCCGAGGGGAGCTGCAGCTAGAGCAGCCTGAACTCACAGGTGGGCAAGCATGGGGGGTTTCAGATTTCCCAAAGGGGGCATCAGAGTGGGCTTGATGCCTCCGTGGAGAGCAGTGGCCTTCCAGACAGCCTGGTGCCCAGGGAGGTGGAGTGCAGGACCTGGGATCTGGTGACACCAAGGGAGGCGAGGCTGTGACAGTGAGAGGGACAGTCACCCCAGTGAGAGGGACAGCCTCCCAGTGAGAGGGACAGTCACCCCCAGTGAGAGGGACAGTCTCCCAGTGAGAGGGACAGTCACCCCCAGTGAGAGGGACAGTCTCCCCCAGTGAGAGGGACAGTCTCCCCCAGTGAGAGGGACAGTCACCCCAGTGAGAGGGACGGTCTCCCCAGTGAGAGGGACAGTCTCCCCCAGTGAGAGGGACAGTCACCCCCAGTGAGAAGGAGTCTCCCCAGTGAGAGGGACAGTCTCCCCCAGTGGGAGGGACAGTCTCCCCAGGGGGAGGGACAGTCTCCCCAGGGGGAGGGACAGTCTCCCCAGGGGGAGGGACAGTCTCCCCAGGGGGAGGGACAGTCTCCCCAGGGGGAGGGACAGTCTCCCCAGGGGGAGGGACAGTCTCCCCAGGGGGAGGGACAGTCTCCCCAGGGGGAGGGACAGTCTCCCCAGGGGGAGGGACAGTCTCCCCAGGGGGAGGGACAGTCTCCCCAGGGGGAGGGACAGTCTCCCCAGGGGGAGGGACAGTCTCCCCAGGGGGAGGGACAGTCTCCCCAGGGGGAGGGACAGTCTCCCCAGGGGGAGGGACAGTCTCCCCAGGGGGAGGGACAGTCTCCCCAGGGGGAGGGACAGTCTCCCCAGGGGGAGGGACAGTCTCCCCAGGGGGAGGGACAGTCTCCCCAGGGGGAGGGACAGTCTCCCCAGGGGGAGGGACAGTCTCCCCAGGGGGAGGGACAGTCTCCCCAGGGGGAGGGACAGTCTCCCCAGGGGGAGGGACAGTCTCCCCAGGGGGAGGGACAGTCTCCCCAGGGGGAGGGACAGTCTCCCCAGGGGGAGGGACAGTCTCCCCAGGGGGAGGGACAGTCTCCCCAGGGGGAGGGACAGTCTCCCCAGGGGGAGGGACAGTCTCCCCAGGGGGAGGGACAGTCTCCCCAGGGGGAGGGACAGTCTCCCCAGGGGGAGGGACAGTCTCCCCAGGGGGAGGGACAGTCTCCCCAGGGGGAGGGACAGTCTCCCCAGGGGGAGGGACAGTCTCCCCAGGGGGAGGGACAGTCTCCCCAGGGGGAGGGACAGTCTCCCCAGGGGGAGGGACAGTCTCCCCAGGGGGAGGGACAGTCTCCCCAGGGGGAGGGACAGTCTCCCCAGGGGGAGGGACAGTCTCCCCAGGGGGAGGGACAGTCTCCCCAGAGAGAGGGACGGTCTCCTCCAGTGAGAGGGACAGGCTCCCCCAGTGAGAGAGAAAGTCTCCCCCAGTGAGAGGCCAGCCTCCTGGAAGCGCTCCACACTCCGCCTCCCCGTGCGCCTCTCCTGGGGAGCAGGCTGTAGAATGGGGTCCTCCCCCCACTTCTGAGGAGCCACTGGACTGAAACGTGGGGTCTGTGACTGCTGTGCTGGGAGGCAGCATCAGCTGGTCCCGCACCTCCACGCGGCTCCCGCAGGCGGCCACGGAGCACAGGGATTGATGGCCTAGCCCCCTCCCCTCCTGCACTCAGCAGGTTAAGAGGGAGCCACTTGAGTCCATGAGTGAAGCAGCCTCATCTGTGCTGCGTGTCCCTCGGTGGCGAGGTCAGGGCTCACCACCCCATAAGCAGCACCGGGAGCTGGAGTCTGGGTCACCATGACCCACTGAGTAATCTTTCTTTTTGGGGGAAGAATTAGAAATGTATCAGGTCTTCTGGAAAACCAGCCCCGTTTTGTTTCTCCCAAGGGTTGCAAAAGTAAGTTACTACCTGTACTGCAGCGCTGCGACCTCAGCGGGAGGAGGGTAAGAAGAGTGGGCACCGCCCCCCCAACCCAGAGCTGCTCTGAGGGGAAGAGGGCCCCTGACCAGCGGGGTGCCCTTTCAGTGGACTGTCATCTGCTCACTGTTCCTTTCTGAGGGCCACGTGGGGGGCTCCCAGCCCTGGGCACGGCCGCGGGCCTGCTGGCCGAGAGGCAGGCCTGTATCCAAGCAGGGCTCTCGGCTTTGTCATCGGACGAGGCCCTGGAGGACCAGCCGTGGTCCCTGCGGCCCTGCCCTCTCCCCCGAGGTGAGACTCCGGAGCCCGTGGCATAGCCTCTCGGAGGAAGCAGAGCTCTCGTTCAGCACCCACACTGGTCCCTCCTCCCCCGACCCCTACCCTAACACCCTCGTGGTCTCTCCGCGTGTCGCTGGCAGAGGGGCGACTCTTTGCAACGGGCGGACAGCAGACCATCGCACGTGTCCACTGCAGAAGGGCCGTGTCTTTCTGAAAGGACATCTCGAGGCTCTCTGGGAGATGGTGACGGTTTAAGGAAATCTGAGATTAAGAACAGATGGTGGGAGACCTGAATTTCTCATAGCAGCGGGAAAGGCAGCCAAGCCGTGGGCCGCGCAGACGCTCAGCCCTGTGTCCAGCCTTGGCCATCACGAGGCCCTGTGGGTGCCCTGCAGGAGACCCAGCGCATCTGCTCCGCCCGAGATGGGCATCCCGGAAGCCGACAGAGGAGAGGTGTCCCTGGTGTGGACCCAGCTGGCACAGGGCGGGCCTGCTCTGAGTCTGGTCAGGAACAAGATGAGGAGGGTGGTGGGAGGAGGCAGCCGGCCCTGCAGTGCTCTTGTGACCTGTGTATCCACGAAGGATGCCACACCCCTGCTGGAGGAGATGCTGGAACCTGCTTCCTGAACCCCCGACATGTCATCTTCCCACCCATGACCCCCAGCGCTTCCCCAAGCACAGCAGCCAGCCAGCCCCCCACGCAATACCTGGGCATCTTCGCCACCGCCCCCCACACGGGTTACAGGAGGCGTCCGGGACCTGTCTGCTCCTCTGCAGGAGGCTGTGTCCAGGCAGATACACCTCAGGTCTCATCTGGCAGGCGGTTCTACCGGCTCTTACTGCGCTGTGACAGGGAGTCCCCCGTGGCCACTGCCTGCTCCTTGGGGCCAGCTCTAAATGCTCTTGGGAAACGGCGTCAACCGCAAGCCCAGGGTGTGGGCCCAGGGAAAGAGGCCGGGCTATCACCGCGGCTCTGGTGGTGCCTGGGCCTGGTCTGAGGACCACTCGGCTCTGCCTGTCTCCTGCACAGGCTGACTGCACCTGGTAAGGCCGAAGTCTGCATGCTGGGTCTGTTCACAGGTATCTGAGGGGACACATTTAAAGGGCCACAGTTCCAG
>NW_005355890.1:1420368-1432400 GCF_000412655.1 Myotis brandtii | reverse complement strand
CCGCCCGCCCGCCTCCCGCGGCCTCCAAGCACAGTGGTTTATCCTGAAGCATCTGCGGCAGGAAGCCACGGAAGGGAGGGGGAGGTCAGTGGCTCTGCGAGCGTAGAGTGATGAGTGCTTATGTCTCCAGCCAGGCTCTCTGAGCCCCACAGCACCCCCACTTCCGATGCGCATTTGTTTCCTGAGTGTCATTCCCTCCTGACCCACCCTAGCGGGTGGTGTTGATGGCAGCTCTGGGCTGGGAAGAGGCTGATCGCTCCGGCTTGAGCTCAGAGGAGTGGGGGTGGAGCTACAGGCAGGCACACGCGGGGCAGTCACGGCAAGCCAGTGTGGTTTGGTTGGCAGATGATTACTAGTCGCCGTTGTGGAAGAAATTCTTTAGAGAGCGTGGGCCTTCTCCGTAGATGGACATCGGTCCCAGCACCTTCTGGGACCAGGGAGTCCGCAGGAGGGGGCTCCCATGTAACCGCCCGCTCAGGGTTCTAAATACTCTGTTGTATCTCAAACCAACTTCTGAAAGAATTATCCAGAAAGAGGTTAGAGGGGCCATAACCTGTAGAACAAGCTCATAGCGTGTACGGCTTTCACAGCCCAGGTCTCCTCACTGTCCATCCAACTGATGGGTACTGTATGGCTTCCTTCCTAGAGGGCAGGGACCATGCTCATGCAAATTAGCATCACCTAGCCCAGTGCACAAAGGGCACACCCGCACACAAATGGAGCATCGTGGACGTCACCGAGCAACAGTGCCCTGCTGGCCACGAGGGTGGGAGCCACACAGAGGCCTGCAGATGGACTGAAGAGACTTGGGCATGTCTTAGGAGAGGCGGGGCAGCGAGGGCTCTGCATCAGGAAGGAGCAGAAGAGATGCCAACCAAAGCAGCAAGATGCATGGGCCTGGTTCTTTCTGTGCCGCCAAGTCTGGGAGCCTGGCAGTTCATGCATTAGGTTCTCGGGTACTCGTGTGGGGTTGTCGTGTAATTCCCTCAGACTCGGCTTCCCCAAGTTTAGGAACTTCTTAAAAAATGTATTTTTATTGATTTCAGACAGGAGAGGAGAGGGAGAGAGAAACATCAATGATGAGAGAGAATCATCGATTGGATGCCTCCTGCACACGCCACACTGGGGATCAAGCCCACAACCTGGGCATGTGTCCTGACCGGGAATCAAACTGTGACCTCCTGGTTCATAGGTTGATGCTCAACCACTGATGCTCAACTTTTTATATAAAAAGTCAGAAGAAATCTTTCTTTTTCTAGCTTATAAATGCTCACTGAGCTGAGGATTGTGGCGAGCCAGCATGGCCATGCATACTCAGCCCCACGTTGGGCGCCACTTATGCCGCAGCAGCACGGCCAAGGGTGAACCTGAGTGGGGGCAGTGAAGGATTTAGAAAAGACAGACAAGAGAATAAAAGCTGGGTCTCAGTGGGATGCTGTCCTCTCTGATGGAGAGCTAGCGACAGCGCCTGCAAGCCAAATCTTTTTTTTATAGCCAGATTCCACGAGGCAAAGTAAAGGCGTGGTCAAGATGTTCACAACATTCTCATGGGTTTCGATCCTACTCAATTACATGCACCTGAACTCTATCAAGCCCACATCACTCAGGCACATGGGGCCACGTGTTTGGACCATAGGTTCAAGCGTACCACTATAGCTGTTGGCTATAATTGTGCTGGGAGGGCTCTGCCCTCCAGGCTGGGACTTGCACGTGGCAATGAGAGGACTGTGCCTTCTCATTAGTCCGAGGCTTGAACCTGTCCAAACACTGTAGCCGCTCTCCACAGAGGATCATTCCACAAATAATGAAACTGATAGCTTTGTGCAATGAATGGCTAGTTGTGTTACATTTATAGAACAGTATATACTTTAAATTAATATTTCCCAGCATGAATATATTTTTAGAAGAACCCTTCTTTGTAGGGGTACTACTTTGTTTTGTTTCTTAATGTTAGTACTGAGGAAAAACCTGGTCCTACTCAACGGATACATTTTGATGGGTCTGAACTGAGTCCCCTACCTGGTGAGGGAGGACGTGGGGAAGGGGCTGCACTCACCTCCTGCCATGCGGAGAGGGCCCCTGCGGGCACAGAGCAGGGCTGTGGGTGCCCAGGCTGCAGACCACCTCCATGACCTCTTGCGTTGAGGGGCACCACATGCGCACATCCTCATCTGTCAGGCCAGAGGGAGGCAAGGGTTAGAGCAGGCGGAGGAAGACAGGACACACACCTCCTGCAGCCTGGCCGGAGGGGACCAGCTTCTGCATCCTGCGGCACAGGCACCCCCTGCAGAAATACGCACCCGTGGTTCTCAGACACTCATTGGGGCTCTGGGAACCTGGACCTTCATTCTCTGACCTTCAAGCCATGGCCGCCTGACCATCTCTGGCAGGCAGCCCGCAGGGCACTAAGCTGCTCAGAGTGGAGCCAGACGGCAAGCCCTGACCCAGAGGCCTCAAAACAGCAGAAAATGCCCGTCTCAGCGCCCCGGCTCTGCCACACAGGGCCCTGGCCCTGGCTACCGGGTTTCCCAGGCCCCCATCCCTGCCGGTGTCTTCTCAGCAAGCACGGGCTGTGAGCACCATCTTCTCTTGACCAGTTTACAAAACACGAGTGATAATCTGGCCCCATCCACAAAGGGGAAACCTTACATACTCAGTGTTAGACTCCCAGGGCAAGGACGATGGGCCAGATACAGAGGGTCACCAGGCAGAAAGCCCCGATGCCTAGCAAAGGGCAAACTGGAAAAGAAGACCCTCGCCCCAGGGTAACCTGTCCTCCCCTAGCATATCATTCACTGGTCATGCGTTCTGGACCCGGATCTTTCATATCGCTGGTCAGGCGGTTTGGACCCCTGACCTTTTCCTCCCTAAAGATAACATCTAGGCCTCAGTTGTATTTTATTTTTTAAATATATTTTTATTGATTTCAGAGAGGAAGGGAGAGGGAGAGATAGAAATAACAATGAGAATCACTGATGGGCTGCCTCCTGCACGCCTTCTACTGGGGACAGAGCCTGCAACCCGGGCATGTGCCCTTGACCGGAATCGAACCTGGGACCTTTAGTCCTTAGGCTGACGCTCTATCCACTGAGCCAACCGGCCAGGGCTCAGTTGTATTTTAGCTCCAAGCCTAGAAAAGCAGCAAGGCACTCAGGACACTGAGCCCCTCAGAGCTGAGCCAGATGCGAGCCCTGCCCCAGAGGCCTCAAAACCGCAGAAAACGCCCGTCTCAGCGCTATGGCTGCCTCAGGACCAGCTGCAGTGACTAATGACCCCGGCCCTGGCACTGACCCATCAGTGGAGACCACGACCCTGAAAGAGCACAGCTGGAAAGCTGATGGATATTCTATGAGACACTCCGCGATACCTCCCTGAGACAAATACACTCAGGACAAAGGACCTAGCATGCGCTCTCCCTCCAAGGAGCACGCCCGTGCCCTTCCTCCACAGGCACGAGTCCCCAGCCTCTAAGGGGCCCCATAAGACTCGAAACCAGGGGAGCAATGGGCAGTGGCAGCTCGTCCCAGGCTTACCCCCTAACCTGTCTCCAAGGCCCTCTTTTCTCTGTGCAGCCCTTCCCTTTGGATAGTCCACCCACCATCCCCTTCCTTTAAATAAATTCAATTTTCTTTCATCACCATCTGAGACGGCTATTTTTCCTGACTCTAACCTTTCACTCAGGGCTTTTGCTTTTGTCAGACTATTTAAGGACATTTTCAGAAACAGGAGAACAGAAAAATAAAAACAAGGCCAAGCATGTTTCCTAAAGATGAAATGCTACAACGTCCTCTCTGCACATGACATGACCCCATGCCCATCAAGACGCAGTGGAGGAAGAGGAAGGAAGGAAGGAAGGAAGGAAGGAAGGCCATCCTAAACCAATCTGACGAAGCAGTGCACGGCTAAGAGGACAACTGACAACAAGTCACAAAATAAGCCGGCAGTGTCAGAACACAAATGCAGAATTTGACAATGAATGAGGTGTCGGATCAGGAACCTGGAAGAGGGCCCTAGCCGATTTGGCTCAGTGGGTAGAGCGTGGTCCTGCGGACCAAAGGGTCCCGGGTTTGATTCCAGTCAAGGACACATACCTCGGTTGCAAGCTCCTCGGTCAGGGCTCGTGCAGGAGGCAACCAATCGGTGTGTTTCTCTCAATCAATATTTCTCTCTGTCTTTCCCTCTCTCTTCCACTCTCCCTAAAAATCAATGGAGAAATCCCCTCGGGTGAGGATTAACAAAAAAAAAAAAGAAAAAGAAAAGAAAGAAAGAACCTGGAGGCGGGGCTAGGGCATGAGCAGGTATGCGCCAACCTTGCTGTCAGAGGGTGGATGCGCTCTCCTGAGGGACACCTCCCTGCACCCATGTGCGGGAACTGTACCGGTGCTAAGGCTATAAAGGGGACCCTGTGAGAACTTGACCTCAGGGAGCCCGCAGTCTAGGAGGGAGAGAAGCCAGGTGGACACATGAATACAGGAGCATGTTCACGCAGAAAACAAAGCAGGTGAAAAGTATGGCACCTGCTCAGAGGAGCGGAATCAACTGTCCAGAGAAAGGAGGGCAAGGAACAGCACAGGCAACAGGAAAGGAAGCACACCGCTTGCAAAGCCACAGAAATGACAAAGACAAGGAGCATGTCCAGAGACCAAGGCAAGTCACCAAGTGGCCTAAACTCATTGCGGAGCCGGCTACAGAGCCAGCAGCCAGCGGAGGGGCGGGCAGGGGGTCTGAGCCCCATCCAAGGACGTGGCTTCGGCCGCATCGGGTGTCTCTCTCTTCGGAAATGTATATGGGTCCAGGCTCACCCAACAAGTAATTAGACTCCCGGAGGAGGAAAAACTTTCCTTGTTTGTTTTTTCCCTCTCAGGCAGCTTAACAAGAGAGCGTAATGATAGCCCTTGTCCGCTTCACAACCAGCTGGGAAGAATGAAGTCTGCAAAACACAATGCGACTCCGCTGGAGAGAGAGCTGTTTACCCGGCCCTTGGGGACGTGCTCGTACGTGCACGCATGTGTGGGAGGCGATGAACTTTCCAGGGAGGGGAAGGCGCCTATGGAAAGAGAATCAAGCTAGGGCGAGGCCCTGGGAGGCCCAGCTGGGCCAGAACATCCTGCCAGGGTGTCAGACCCAAAGGGTGCTGTGTGGGGCCTACACCCTTCCCACTGAGGCCCGCACAGGTGCTCTGGTGCTGGGGGGGGGGGGGGGGGGGGGGAGACACCAGCCTCAAGCCTGGAGCCTGGCATTGTCCAGTAGTGACCCAGGCACGGGTGTCAGAAGCAGTTTCAGAGAACGGGTGCAGGGCTGCCTGGGGATAAATGTCATCACAGCTCCGGAAGTTGGCTAAGTGACAACAGGCACCAGAGAGCCCATAATTAACGCTGCCTGTAAGTAGGCCATGCGCTCAGCTTTTCCTGAGCAGCGTGTCCCGGGTGAGGGTTTTTTGGAGAGCTGGCACAGAAGAAAACCCAGGCATGGAGCTACCAGCTCCATCTCCCTCGGTCTCCACGCCCACAGCAGTCTTCCGAGGCAATCTCCGGGCCGGCCGTGCCTTCCTCCAGCGCCAACAGCTCGCACAGCTGGCTCTGTTTAGAGGTTGAGGGTCTGGAGGCGTCCCTGTTGGTGGCTCTCCTGGGATGGAACGGATGCGTTGAAGGCAGGCAGGGCAAGAAAAGCATCAGGCCTAAACCAGTGACTTTTCCATCTGCGCCTCATAGCAGTGGCTTCACATAACCCCACTTTGTCCAGGCCCTGTGTGCGTGGGACGGGGAACCACACAGCCCAGGACCCGGCGGAGGGCTCCACCGCCTCAGCCTTCATGGGGGCTGCTCCCAAACGCCATCGCTGCCAATCATCAGACCGAGCCCCAATCCAGAGTGTGGGGCTCTCCACACGGAGGGGAGGCTTAAAACCCATCCTGCCTGCCCTCCCAACTCTAATTCCTTAGCTTCCCTCAGCACTTTCCTAGTCAAATTTAAACTCATTTCAATGTCACTGATTCAGCCTTTGTCATTTAAAGTCTTATTCACTCAACAAACAGTAAGTGAACACTGAATGCTGGGGTCCAGCGATGTAGGAGAGACAGACACACGTGCGTGTGCATGTGCGTGTGTGTATGTGTGTGTGTCCTGGTCTCTTGGAACTGATGAGTGGGTAGGGAAATAGTGCATGTGACAAGTCGATAAATAAATATATAAATGATGGCAGGTAGGCGGCTGGCCTGGGAGAAAGGTGGCCAGGGTGACGGCGATGTCACAGACAGAAGAAAGAGCCACAGGGACCTGAGGCCAGAGTGCAGCTCTTCCAGCAGAGCCCGGGTGCTGGGGGTGCGAGGCCCGGGGTGGGGCCTGCTGCCCTCCAGATGCTGGGGTGTGCAAGACTGAGTGTGGAGGCCTGCTGCCCTGCACATGTTGGGGGTGCGAGGCCCAGGGTGGGGGCCTGCTGCCCTGCAGACTGGGGCAAGGATGCAGGGCAAAGGAGCAGGCTAGTCATGTGGGGAGGGAGTGATGTTACCAAAGGGATCCATTATGCCTATCAAGTCCATATTTTAAAAATGCACTCATTTCATGGCACAACTACAGGGTGAGGCCCCATGCACGGGTGTGTGTGTGTGTGTGTGTGTGTGTGTGTGTGTGTGTCTCCCATCAGCAGCCTTAATGGGGTGCTGGTTCCTAAAGGAAGCACAGTGCCCACCCATCGTTGGGGAGAGCCGTGTTTTCCCAACACTCACGGTGCCTCTCACAGCAGAAAGCTGGCGCCTAGCAGGACCTTGACAAGCCATGATCCACTCCGTTCTCGGCCTCTCACCCCCACTGGCTCCTTCTCCAGACCTGCTCTACCCACCTTCTTCCAGAACCTTCTTTTTGCTTGACGCTGTGCAACAGCCCATGGGCCTCTTCACTCTCCTTTTCTCCCCACTCCCTGAGACCAGGCCCCCCCTTTGGTGCCGCCACAGCCTCTCTGCCTGCCTTGTGTAGCCCAGCCTGCACGCAGCCCCATCTGCAGCCCTCCACCCACCCACCACACACAGCCTCTGTCAGCCCTGGCCTGTTTATTCGTGGGGCCGAGGGTGTGCACAGGGTAGGTGATGCCGTCCTCACGCCACCTCTCTTCTGCCTCTGTAACTCACACTACCGCCTGGTGTCACCTAACACAGTGGAGCACTCCAGGCCCTGCTGTGTGGGACAGACCTGCATTGTGCCAAACCACTGAACCACTCGTATCAGCTAGAATTAGGTTCAGGTGCAAATAACAGAGACCACAGACAAAACAAAGAACCTGCCTGGTTTTAAATAAGCTAGATTTTAATTCTCTTTGATAAAAAGGAAGCCTGGAGGGAGCGGGCTGCAGGGACCTGACTGACCTGTAGGGCCTGGGTGCCTACCTCCTGCTGTGCCATTCCCAGCATGTGCCTCTCCTCAGGCCGCCTCGTGGTCCAAGATGGCTGCGAGAGGCCCGGCTATCACGTCCCAGGCCCAGGCAACCAATTCCTCACTTCGCCACCTCAGTGTGCATGCTTGGGTTGTTGTTAAGGATGCAGGGCCCCTCAGGGTGACCTGGGAAGGCGGTGGCGGATCACCATCCCAAGTTTAGAAAGCAAGAGTTTGAGAGGAATTTAAACACAAGCAAAGGGCTCCCCAGTGAGTCCCTGAATGCATGGGCCACCATATTCTCTCTCATTTTGATTTCTGAACCTGAGACATTGGAATATTCCAGATCTTTGGAATAAAAGGAGACAGAAGACACCGAACACAGGCAAGGACTTGGTGCAACAGGCATTTCATTCATTGCCGGGGGGAATGCCAAACAGTACAGCCACTTTCGAACACAGTCTGGCAGTTTCTTACAAAACCAACCATATGATCCAACAATTGTGCTCCTTGGTATTTTCCCCAAATGAGAAAACGCCTGCCCACACAAAAAGCAGCACATGAATGTTTATAGCAACTTTATTCGTAACTGTCAAAACTTGGGAGCAACCAAGATGTCCTCAGTAGGTGATGGATGAACAGTGGTTCACACAGACAGTGGAGCGTTCGTGACTGATGAAACAAAGAAACAAGCTATCAGGCCATTAACAGACATGGGAAGCCTCTGGCGCATATTATTAGTGAAAAAGCCTCTGAAAGGCTAAGAGTATGAGTCCAACTGCATGACACCTGGAAAAGGCAACCACAGAGACAGGACAGAGCAGTGGTTGCAGGGGCCGGGGTGCGGGAGGAGGAGTGGTAGGTGGGGCACGGGGTTCTTAGGGCAGTGAAACTGTTCTGTGTGAGACTCCAATGGCGAGAGATGTCATCACATTTATTAAAACCC
Organism: Myotis brandtii; assembly: GCF_000412655.1. Classification (NCBI taxonomy): domain Eukaryota; kingdom Metazoa; phylum Chordata; class Mammalia; order Chiroptera; family Vespertilionidae; genus Myotis; species Myotis brandtii. The sequence goes on along the minus strand of NW_005355890.1, from coordinate 1,424,090 downwards.
ACAGAACATACAACACAAAGAGTGAACTCTACTCTAAAGAACGAGCTTCAGTTAGTAACCTTTTATGTATGGCTCATCAATCCTAATAGAGATACCACACTAATGCGAGATGTGACTAACAGGAGAAACTGTGTGTGTGTGTGTGTGTGTGTGTGTGTGTGTGTGTGTGAGAGAGAGAGAGAGAGAGAGAGAGAGAGAGAGAGAGAGAGAGAGAGAAAGAGAGAGAGTGAGAGAGAGAGAGGGAGAAGGAGGAGTGGGGGAGAGGGAGAGAAAATGGGAACTCTCTGTACTTTCCCACTCATTTTTCTGAAACACTAAAACTGCTCTGAAATTTAACAATAACAACAACAAAGAATTTTTTAAAAAAGAAAAGAAACAGAATCTGCACACCCAGCACCGGGCAGCGGCCCGGCCTCTCAGACGGGCACGTGTGAGGACCGCATGTGCTCTGCTCTGGACAAGGACACAGCGGGAGCACGCGGTGGGTCCCGGACTGTCTGCACATTTGGAGTCACTTTGGGTGCAGCTTCAGAAATGGCTCCATCTGTGTCCCACCAGTGACTGCCGTTAAGTAGTCTGGGGTGTGGCTGGGGCTTTGGAATTTTTGAAAATTCCCAAGTGGTTCTGATGCACAGCCAAGCTGGGAATGCTGAGCTAAGGAAAGCGTGGCACCCCAGGCTCCCTCCCGCCCTCCTGTCCTGCTCCTGCTGCTCCTGTGGTGGAAACGGGTGGGTGGGGTGAGGTGGGGGAATGAAGGGAAGGCAGTGGCCCAGGGGTTCTCAGTCCCTGCTGTTTTCTGGAATCGCCCAGGAGGTCTCAGAATGCCCAGGCCAGGCTGCCCTCCAGAGCCACCTCATGGGCAGGGCTCGGGCCTCCTGCTTTGTGAGGCTCAGCAACAGCCAAACGCTGCAGGGGCTGAGGGCCAGACAGCATGTCCGGGGCTTGGCCGCACAGACAGCTCCATAGCCCACTGACCAATGGGGCTCAGAGGAGCTGGTGGGAAAGGATGCTGAGGTCCACTGTAGGCAATGCACCTGCTGCCTGAGACTCATCCTCTCCTTCCACGGGCACTACCTGATCCTCCTGTGTACCCGGCTCACGCAGCTGCACGAACTCCAAAAAAGGTTAAACAAAAACATGCAAAGAGTGGCCCCTGTGCTCAGGAGCTCACAGTCTGGGAGAGAACATGAATCAAAGAATTCACCATGAACTATGACCAGAGCCACAAAGGGTGGAAAAGGAGTGTGAGAGTAGAGAGAAGGGGACAAGACACGGGGTACAGGGCAGAGTGCCACAGAGGTGAGCCAGAGGAGGAGATGACTTTGAGAAGGCAAATGCAGGCAGCTGTGGGGAGGAGCAGGTGTGCAGCCAGGCAGGGGACTGGCACGTGCAAAGGCCCTGTGGCAGGAAGGAAGATGGGAGGAAAAGAAGGCCTGCAAGGCTGGAGCACTGAGAACAAGAGAGAATATGAAAAAGTGAGTCGGACCAGGGTTGGGTCAGGCACGCAGGAGACTATGTACTTTCCCATTCATTTTTCTGAAAAAAAGCGTCACCCAAAAAGTGTGCAGCTCGGGCTTCCCAGCCCTGATTATCTGCAAAATGGGAAAATAGTTCCATCTACTATTGGACTGTCCTGGCGACTAAATGAGATAGGCAAAGCCCTGGGCTCAGTGCCTGGCACAGCTCTCTAGAAATGTTAGCTATTATTTTCAATGAAACGACCTTTATTATCACAACTGACAAAGTTACATTTAAAAAATGAGGATCAATTATGAAGTCGAATTACTGTTATCCTTACTTTGCAACTGGAGACTTTAAAGGGGTCGAGCCAAGCAAAGGACGGCTCCAGGAGAGCTGCGGGATGGGCTCTCCTGGTGGTCCCCCGTGCTTTCCTGCCCGTCTGGGTCTACACAACCTGCTCGCAGTACCAGTGTGGGGTTAACAGTGCAGCTGGCAGACCTGGGTCCCAGCCACCTCTCTGGGCCCAGGGAAGTTAGTGAGTGAAGGGGACCCACACGTGTCCGCTGCTACTGCTACTGCCACTGCCACGGGAGATGTGGCCCACTAACAAAGCGTGGGGCCGGGGGAGCTGTGTCCGCTGGGAGCTCCAGGAGGCCCTGGATGGACTGCATCCTGCCACACAGTACCCGTGGAGGCTGTCCTGCCCGTGAGAGGCGGACCAGGCGAGGTGTGGAGCTCCTAATGAGACAGCGAAGGGCAGAAAGTGTCCGCCAGATGTGCAGACAAAAGGATTTCTGATTAAAAGCCCTCTGAGAAAACAAAAAGAAAAACCCAACCCAACTATCTGGGACAGAAATGGCAAAAGCAGACCTATAGACATTAAGAAAAGGGGCAGACGCACCTAGAGTTCCTTCGGTTTATTTAGTGACTTCTCATTCATAAAAAAACACGTTTGTTCTGAAAACAGCTGTCATGTTTTGAGTGCCCACTGTGCACCAGGTGCTTCCCATCTGTCATTGCTGCCGACACCGGGACAGTCCCGAGGGCTCGGAGCTGGCCACCTGGTGACTACACCCAGTGTGACTGCTGAGCACCACCTTGTCCGACGCTGCCCTGTACGCCACAGGGTCCCCCAAGGGGGTGACTGCTGTCTCTACTCCACCCACCCCATCCTATGCTCTATCACCATTCATGCATCCTGTGTCCCCAAGATCGGTCTCAGCTCAAAATTTCCAACGAGTCAGCCTAAGTTCCAATCAAAGAATGCTGGTGCTGGTCTCCAAACTTTCTGATGTGCAGGTCCACCATTAAAAATCTCAATTTATATCTCCAACAATTACACATTTGTAAACTATGTAAATGTACCATGATGCTTACATAGGTCCATTATATAACTTAGAAAATGTGAAAAAGATGAGTTACTATGAGCTAAGTTTCCACTTTGGGGGGGGGGGGGGGGGGGGGGGGGAGAGCAAATCAAACTCTAAACAAGCAGAAGGAAGGAAATAATAAAGGTAAGAGCAGAAGTCAGAAAACAGAAACACTGTAAGGGAAATTAATGAAGCCCAAAGCTGGTTCTTTCAGAAGATCAACAAAGTTGATAAACCTGTAATGTGACTGATCAGAAAAAGAAAGAGAAACTCCCAAATCGGAATGAGAAAATGACCACCATCACTGGCCCAACAGATGTTAAAAGGATAATAAGGGAATATTATGAAAAATCTATACCAACAAACTCAACAACTTAGATGTGAGGAACACAAACTAGATGTAGGTAACATAAACACCCACATAGCTATTATAAAAATCAGATATGTAGTTAAAAATCTTCCCACAAAGAAAACTTAAAGCCCAGATGGGAGGTGAAAAAAAAAATGGCGGAGGTATAGACGGACGTGTTCCATGCCTTGTCCCGGAGCTGTTAGGGTGAGCAGCTGAAGCGGGTAACATACAGCCCGAATAAGCAGAGGATATTCAGCTGAGAGACAGTTTGCAGCCGGGAAAGGTGGAGGAATCCTGGAGAAAGAGGATTGAAAGTTGGAGACTGCGGCTGAAATCTCTCCCAGAGCGCCGGCTCAGCTGCGGAGACCGTGCCATCTTGAGTGGCTGTTTTTTGGAAACGTATACTGTACACCCAAAGACCCGGCATCCAGAGATCGGCTGCTAACCCAGAGACACCTGATCTGGGACAGCGCGACTATGTGGAGTCCTGCTTCTCACGGAAAGATCCAAGCAACAGCAGCCTCCTGATCACCACACCC
>NW_005355890.1:1408536-1414642 GCF_000412655.1 Myotis brandtii | reverse complement strand
ATAGAATCAGGGGCATAGAAAGGGAGTGGACTGACTATTCTCAGGGGGGAAAGGGGTGTGGGGGTGCGGGAAGAGACTGGACAAAAATCGTACACCTATGGATGAGGACATTGGGGGGCGGGGTAAGGGCAGAGGGTGGGGAAGGAACCGGGTGGAGGGGAGCTATGGGGGGAAAAAAGAGGAACAACTGTAATAATCTGAACAATAAAGATTTAATTAAAAAATAAAAAAAATAAAAGCCAATTGCAATGCAAAAAAAAAAAATCAATGTAATTCACCACATTGAGAGACTAAATAAGAAAAACCATATAAACATCTTAAAATCCAATGTCTTGAAAAATATCCAAAGAATGTACTGGCCAGGGTCATTTTATTTTATTATACTCTCCCCTCCTACACAAATACTACAGAAGCTGCTAGAGAATGGAATGGGTAGGTGAGAATGAACAACATTGTCCTGGAAGCTAATTCCTGGCAAAAATTCTCAGCAAAGTAGGAGTTTATTAAGATTGTAGTTCAGAAGGTCAACATACAGAAATCAATTGTATATCAGTACACTGGCAAGGAACAATCCAAAAATAAAATTTTTAAAAATTCCACTTACAAGACCTTCTAAAAGAATAAAATCTTAGGAATAAATTTAGCAAAAGAAATGCAAGGCTTGTACACTGAAATGCTGAAAGAAACTAAAGAAAACTAAACACATCCTGTGTTCATGAACTGGAAGACAATATTGCTAAGATGTCAATTTGTCCCAAATTGATCTATTGGTTCAGTACAATCCCAATAAAAACTCAAGGAGGAATTTTTTTTTTTTGGTAGAAAATGACAAGTTCATTCTAAAATTTATAAAGGACCTAGAAGAGCTAAAACAACTTTCAAAAAGAAAAACAAAGTTGAAGGACTTAAACTACCGGATTTCCACACGTATAAAGCTACAGTAATGAAGATAGTGCAGGTAAACTTAGACATATAAAACAATGAAACAGAATAGAGTCCAAAAATAGACCCACACATATATGATCAATTAATTCTGACAAAGGTGCCAAGGTAGTTCAATGCAGAAAGGATAACCTTTCAACAAGTGGTGCTGGACCAACTGGACAGCCATCTGTAAAGCAATTAATCTTACTTTATACCATAAATAAAAATTAACTCCAAATGGATCACTGACCTAAATGTAAGGCTAATTATAAGCTATAAATTTATTTTAATTATAAAAATTATAACAGAAAAATTGTAGAAGAAACAGGAAAAAAATCTCAGTGACCCGGATTTCACAAATATGACAATAAAAACAGAAATTACACAACATGAATAAACTGTGCTTCATTAAAATAAAAAAATATGTTCTCCAAAAGACACTATCATCTAAATGAAAAGGAAAGCCACAGATTGGGAGAGAATACTTGCAAAACTTGTATCTTGCAAAGAACTATAACTAGAATATATAAAGAACCCTCACAACTCAATAAGAAGATAACCCAACCCAGTAAAAAAATGGACACTTCACCAAGGATGGCAAATGAGGTCACACAAACATTATCCGTCTTTAGGGAAATGTGAAGTAAAATGCCAGTGGGCTACCACCACATGTCTATTAAGAGAGTGGTGGGAAGGACGTGGGGCGCTGGAACGCCCCTCCACTGCTGGTGGGAAGTGGTATGACCACTTTGGAAAACAGTTTGGAAATGTCTTAAAAACACAAACATATATCTCCCACATGGCCCAGCCTGTCCACTCTTAGACAGGTACCCCAAGGGGAAAGAAACAGGTGTCAGTGCATAAGCATGTTCACAACAGCGTTATTTCAATAGGTTCCAAACAGAAACAACCAAAATGCCTATGAACAAGTGACTGGATAAACAAATCATGGTAAATCTCCACACTGGAATACCACTCAGCTATAAGAAGGAATAAACTATCGGTGCACAACAACATGGATGAATTTCAAAATAATGATGCTGAGGTAAAAAGCCAGACAAGAAAAAGAGAACCTACTGCCTGATTCCATTTATATAAAATTCTAGAAAATGCAAACTAATCTGTAGTGACAGAAAGCAGGTCAGTGGTTTCCTACAGACAAAAGGGGAGGAATTACAAAAGGCACAAGAACACTTTGGGAGTGATGGACATGTTTATTATCATGACTGTGGAGAGTTTTATTGTGTACAGGTTAACATATGTCAATTAAAACTCAATAAAACTTTTTTAAAATGGGCTAAAATGTAAATATATACATTAATGTTTTCTTTTTGCAGCCTGGTGGCTCATGCCACCTCCAGGACTCCTCACTCTGCAGGCTCCTGGACAGCCAAGGAGAGAAGTGGAAACTCCTAGAAGAGTAACTCTCCACTGGAGGTCATTTCGTTTTTAAAATATATATTTTTATTGATTTCAGAGAGGAAGGGAGAGGGAGAGAGAGAAACATCAATGATGATGTTCCTGCACGCCCCACACTAGGGATCGAGCCCACAACCCGGGCATATGCCCTGACTGAGAATCGAACCGTGACCTCCAGGTTCACAGGTGGATGCTCAACCACTGAGCCACGCTGGCCGGGCTCTGGACGTAATTTCAGATGACTGCTCAAGTGGCAAAAGATATATGGTGTAATAAATCTGCAAGTATGAATACTTACATTATGTGGCTTGTGCATTCACTTTGTTCCTGGAAGTAATCACAAGGGATTGCTAATAATGAGTACTGGGGAGAGGAAGTAGCTATCGGGAGCAAGTCCAGAGGGAACTTTCACTTTGCACCTTTCTCTAGTATTTAAATTTTCTGCACTTGGTACATGGAATACTTTAAAAATAACAACAGCCCAGCTGGTGTGGCTCTGCATATGAGTATCAACCCAGGCACCAAGAGGTTGCCAATTTGATTCCTGGTCAGGGCACATGCCCAGGTTGTGGGCTCAATCCCTAGAGGGGTGTGTGTAGGAGGCAGCTGACAGATGTTGATGTTTCTCTCTCATCGATGTCTCTACCTCTCTTTCGCTCTTCCTTCCTCTCTTTCTAAAATCAATAAAATACATATTTAAAAAATAGGGCAGAAGGGGGGGGAGTAAGAGATCAACCGAAGGACTTGTATGCATGCATATAAGCATAACTAATGGACATAAGACACTGGGGGGTAAGGGAGGGCAGGGGACTGTCAAGGGCGGGGGAGGGGGGGGAAGGACACATATGTAATACCCTTTGTAATACTTATTATAATATTTTTTTTAAAAGAATAAAAAAAAAAAAGAAAGTGAAAAAAAAAATAACAAGGGTTACCTGGCTAGTGTGATTATGGTCATTTTTTGTTTGTTTTATTCTTTTTCCATGAAGCAGCCTTATAAATATTATCTGGGAGGGGGTAAGGAGGAAGGGAGAGGAGGAGGAAGGAGAATGAAAGCAGGCAACGACAGAAAAGAAAATTACCCACAAAACAGGGGCATGTCAAAGACACTCCCAAAGCCCCAGGGAGCTCTGGGAATAAAGGGAAAAGTATGGTGACCAAATGAGGAAGAACAAAGTGCCCGAAGACACTACTGGTGAAAATAAAACTAATCTGTTTTGAGAGCTGAATTTCTCGCCCACTTAAAAAATATCCAAAGAATGTACTGGCCAGGATCATTGTATTTTATTATACTCTCCCCTCCCACACAAATACTGCAGGAGGGTAGGTAAGAATGAGCAACATTGTCCTGGACGCTAACGGGAGAGAACCTACACGTTTTATGCCTCTTCTGATGTGTTCTGACCTTGCTGACGGAGCTCCCTTCTCCAGGCATTGCTGCCTACTCAGGATGATGGGCAGGTTTACTGGCCAGTCCTACATTGTTAAAGAAACACGAGGTCATGTCTTTCAAGCAATTAATTGCACAAGAATATGTTTGTTTTCAAAACCAAATTCTGCCATAAAAAAAGAGAAACTATTAGAACTAATAAATGAGTTCAGCGAGGTTGCAGGATATAAGGTCAAGATACAAAAGTGTGGTGTATTTCTACACTCTAGCAAGGAACAATCTGAAAAGAAAAAGAAGAAAACAATTCCATTTATAATAGCCTCAAAAAGGTTTTACAATACTTAGGAATAGATTTAACAAGAGAAGTATAAGACTTGTACACTGAAAACTACAAGATGTTGTTGAAAGAAATTAAAGATATCCCAATATCCCATGTTCATGGATTGGAAGACTCAATATTATTTTGTTGTTGTTAATCCTCACCCGAGGATATTTTTCCATTGATTTTTTTTTTTTTAAGAAAGAGTGGAAGGGAAGGGGAGAGACAGAGAGAGGGAAACATCGATGTGAGAGAGAGACATTGACCGGGGCCAGGATCGAGCCTGTGTGCCCTTGATGGGACACGAACCTGGGACCCCCTACTGAGGCAAACTGGCTAGGGCAAGAGTGAATATTATTAAGATTGTCAATAATACCCAAAGTTATTTACAGATTCAACACAATCACTATCAAAACCCCAGCTTTTATTTTTGTAGAAGTTGACAAGCCAATTCTAAAATTCATACAGAAATACAAGGGGTCCAGAGTAGACAAAACACTTTTGAAAAGGGAATGTTGGAGGACTCACACTTCCCAATTTCAAAATTTAATACAAGCTACAGGAATCGAGAATTTGGGGTATTAGCATAAGAACAGATGTATAAATCAATGTAACAGAGTGGAGAGTCCAGACATAAACTCATACATCTAAGGTCAATTGATTTTTAACAAGGTGCCAAGACAACTCAATGGGCAATGAACAGTCTTTTCAACAAATGGTGCTGGGACGAATGGATTTCCACATGCAAAACAATAAAGCTGGACTCCCTATCTCACCCCATATATAAAAATCAACTCGAAATGGATCAAAGCCCTAAATGTAAAAGCTAAAACTATAAAACTCTTAGAAGAGCACAGTTGGTTAGAGTGTCATCCCAATACCCTAGGTTTGATCCCCAGTCAGGGCACACACAAGAATCAACCAATGAATGCATAGAAAAATAGAACAACAAATCGACGTTTCTCTTTTTCTCTCTTCCCCTCCGTCCCTTCCTCTCTCTCTCTCCAAAATCAATTTCAAAAGAAAAAACCTGTGAAGAAAACATAAGGGAAAATCTTTATGACCTTGGACTAGGCAATGGTATCTTGTTTCACACCAAAAGCACAGGCAACAATAGAAAAAAACACACAGATAAATTAGATTTTATCATAATTAAAAACTTTTGTGCATCAAGGACACTATCAAGAGAGTGAAAAGATAACCCACAGAATAGAAGAAAATATTTGCAAATTACATATCCTGTAATAATCTAGTATCCAGAGTATATAGAGAACTCCCACAGGTCAACAAAAAGAGACAAAAAAACCCAACCAAAAAATGGGCCAAACATTTGAATAGATGCTTCCCCAAAGACGATATACAAACGGCCACTAAATACATGAACAGATGCTCAACATCCTTAGCCATTACAGAAATGCAAATCTAAACCACGATGAAAGACCACTTCACACCCACTAGTCAGGCTACTATACTGAGGCGGACAATAACAAACGCTGGTGGGGATGTAAAGAAAGCGGAACCTTCAAACACTATCGGTGGGAATGTAAGATGATGTCACCACTTCTGAAATAGTTTGGCAGTCCTTCAAAAAAGTTAAACATAGAATTACCATTATGACCTAGAAATTCTACTCTTAAGTATATATATATATCCCCATAAACACTTGTGTGCAAATGTTTATAGTAGCATTATTCGCAATAGCCAAAAAGTAGAAACAACCCAAGTGTCCATCAACTAATGGATAAAATGTGGTACATCCATACAACGAATACTATTTGGCTATAAAAAGGAATAAAATACTGACAAACACTACAACACGTATGGACCTTGAAAACATTATGCCGAGTAAAGTAAGCCAGACAAAAGATTACCTACTTTTTTGTTGTTGTTGATTAGATGCCACATATGAGCGAGATCATGTGACACTTGTCTTTCTCTGACTGGCTTATTTCGCTTAGCATAATACTCTCCAGGTCCCTCCATGCTGTCTCAAAGGGTAAGAGATCCTTTTTTTTTTTTTTACTGCTGCATAGTATTCCATGTATAAAAAGTAC
>NW_005355890.1:1389958-1408447 GCF_000412655.1 Myotis brandtii | reverse complement strand
GAAGAGATCAACCAAAGACGTTGTATGCATCTAAGCATAACCCATGGACACAGACGATAGGGTGGTGAAGGCCTGGGGGGCAGGGAAGGGGGGCTAGAAGAGGTCAATAGAGGGGGAAGGGGGACATATGTAATATTTTCAACCATAAAAATAAAAAAGAAGGTCACCTACTGTGTGATTCCATTTATGTGAAATGTCCAGAATAAGCAAATCACCGAGACAGACGCAGACCAGGGGTTGCCAGGACCTGGGAGAGTGGGGACTGAGAGTGAGTGACCGCTGATGGGCATGAAGCTTCTTGTGAGGGTGAGGAAAATGCTCTGGGATTAGACAGTGGTGATGGTTGAACAACTCTGTGAATCACACGCTTTAACAGGGTGACCTATATGGTATGTGGATTATATCTAAATAGCAATAGTTCTGTCTTGGTCTTACCAAAGAGTAAGCTTCACCCTGTCTGTAACGACCCCACTGTCCTCCGAGACCTGGCCCGCTCCCCATGTTCAGCCTCATCTCCTGTACCCCCCGTTCTTTGTTCTGCGGCTCCCTGCTTCCCTGTACCTCTTGGCACCTGAATCCTCTCCCTGGGGGTGCAGACCAGGGGAGCTATATTCCATCTGCAGTTGAAAAGAGTCTGCAGATGGATTCGCAGCGGGAGTTTTTGCTTTCCTTTTTTTCAATCCTCACCCGAGGATATTTTTTCCATTGATCTTGAGAGAGAGAGAAAGAGTAGAAGGGAGAGGGAGGGAGATTGGAGGGGGGCGGAGGAGGAGGGGAGGAGAGACAGAAACATCAATGTGAGAGAGACACATCAACTGGTTGCCTCCAGCAGGGGCCAGGGATTGGAACTGCAACTGAGATAGAGGTACGTGCCCTTCACCAGCAATCGAACTCGTGAGCCTTCAGTCCTCAGGCTGACGCTCTAACTATGCAGCCAATCCGGCCAGGGCAGTTTTTACTTTTGTTTTCTAACTGAATTAGTTACCCTGAGATTTCACATAAACATCCACATTCTGGCCATGGCCGCTGGCTGCCGATACAAGAGCCACGCTCCTCTTCTTCCCTGGGAGAAGCCGGGTTTTGTTCGGGCTTCTGCTAGGAAAAGCTGGTCCATCCAGTGGAAGAACCGTGACATCCCCTTGCCCTTTGCAGGAACTGGCCTAGGGTGGCTCCTGGAGCAGTCAGAACTCTTAGACCGGGACTGGCTGCTTGAACAGAAAATCGTTTGATCATATGCCAGAGCCAACTGACCACAAAGCTGATGCAGCTTAAGGCCCGGGCCCTCCCCTGCGTGCCCCGAACGCTCTAGGTTAGGTAAGGAATGTTCTGGAAAACACCCTAAAAAGATGGAGGAGAAAGAACCTCCCAAGGTCCAGCATTTTGTTCCATGATTTCATTACTCATTCTAAGTAAAAGTTTACTTTCATACTTAATTTTCCATGTAATGAATTAGATTATCCGGATGTTTGAATCACAGATAAGAATTTTAAAGTAGCTATCATAACTATGCTCAAGGAGGTCAATGAAATATGCTCTCGTTGAATGAACAAATAAGAAATCCCAGTGAAGAGGAAGAAGAGGAAGAGGAAGAAGAGGAAGAGGAAGAAGGAAGAAGAAGAAGGAAGAAGAAGGAAGAAGAATAAGGAAGAAGACGGAAGAATAAGAAGAAGGAAGAAGGAAGAGTAGGAAGAAGAAGGAAGAAGGAAGAAGGAAGAAGGAATAAGAAGAAGAACTAAATGGAAATTCCAAAACTAAAAATTCAAATATTTGGAAGGAGGATGGAAACGTGAGTGTCTGGAGTTCTACCTTGAAGGAGTAGAATTCATGGAGCTGAAATTTTTCAGACATAGCCAGGGGTTCAAAGGGCACTGACAGCCAGGAAGCCCGTGACACAGTTCTGTTCAGTGAAACAAAATGCAAAGAATGCCCTGCCTTGCCCACTGCTGCCTCATAAAACATGGTGACGCTGGAGCTATGACAGCCACTCTGCAACCCCGCGGGAGCCACGAGGCACCCGGGCTGAGCCAGAGCTCTGACACTCAGATGTGCTGGACAGAGCCCGCAACCCGCCTCTGGAATGTCTGTTACGTGAGATAATAAACCTCTCTGACGTGGGTATTTGTTATAGGCAAAGTCCATCCTAACCAACACACAGCTTGTCTTGAACATGGAGAGAGACCTGGCAGCACCGGACCTGACAGCCCTTTAGAGAGAGCTCGGTCCCCAGAGGCAACTGAGCTTGCAAGCCCGGCCCTACCATCTTTCGAGATGGATCACCGGCCCCTAGTCTACAAATCACGCCCCAACTCCTGCCCCCACCAACTCCACCACTGCAAGTCCACCGGGTTGCCCTGCCCTCTCTTCCGTCTCTTACTGCAGCTGCGCAGCCATCCCGCCCATGGGCCAGCAGCCTCCTGAGGGCAGGAATCTGCCTCCTCATTCCCGACTCTCCCTCTGCCCCATTGAGCGAGCTGCTAGAATACAGGACGCCTCAGCGCATGTCTGCTGAATGAATGAATACACACCCCCTGCATGAAGAACGTCAGGGTGCAGGGTGTCCCGTCCTCCAAGCTCAGCCAGGAGCTCTAAACGGTTACGTGTGCTTCTCAGTCAGGACAATCCTTCCCGCCACACTCAGTACAATGCTCCAAGGACCCCGCTGCCAGTCCTCAGCCCCTCACCTGGAGGACACCTGCACACTGTCAGCTCCGCCAGAGGCCAGGCCGCCTTGCCCTCCCCTGGCTGGGGGAGCATGGTGGGGTAAGACTCCCCAGCGAGTCTGGGAAGGGCTGCCTATAACCACGAGCTCGAGGAAAGGGAAGAAATATCCCCAGTTTACAAAGAGAAAGGTCAGGCAGCTTGACGACTCACACACCAATCACAGATCCCGATGGGAGGGGGCCCCTGGTTCTTCCCTGAGGGCTGTGACCCCCAGATGAAAGGACACTCAGAGCACCTCAACTTGTAGACAAATCCAAGGCACGTGATTCTGTTTGCAGCGACCCTGGGTCTGATGGATCTCACAAATGCTTCGTGAACTGGCGGCTGACTTTCAGCTCCAGCTTTTGGGAGAGTCTCTCCCGGCACTGGCTCTAGGCTCCGGACTTGGCTGTTTTGTTTTGTCTCTTTGTTATGGTACAAAGCACAGAACATGGGATGGGGATGGTGACCGCACAGCAGTGAGGGGGTTAGGAGGGCAAAATCTATGCTTCTCCCAAACTTCTCGTCTTCCCAGACAGACACTGTGCCTATCAAACACGAACTCCCCACCCCTCCTCCCATTCCCTGGCAACCACCTTCTACTTTCTGTCCCTATAATTTTGATGACTTTAGGGACCTCATATAAAAGGAGTCAGCTAGCAGTTGTCCTTTTGATTCTGGCTTATTTCACTCAGCATGATGTCCTCCAGGCTCATCTGTGCTGTAGCCTGTCCGTTTCCTCCCTTTTCAAGGCTGAATAACGCTCCATCGCATGTGTCTACACACTATTACCCAGTCACTCACCAGCGGGTTCTTGGGTTGCTCCCACCTTTTGGCTGTTGTGAGTAATGCTGCTGTGAGCCTGCGTGTGAGGACATCTGTTCAAGTCCCTGCTGACAGTTCTTGTGTGGACCTGGCCTTTGACTTTCTCTGAATCCGTGAAAACTGCACCTTGGGCCTGGAATTCTAGGCCAGTCTATTCCAATGGTTATGGTGGGGGTGGGGGGCGGGGGAGGACAACGGCCCCAGATGGGCTCCCACGTGGTGCATGAGAAATGCTCTGGAGTGGAGGGAGCAGAGCTAAGCCACGTGGGAGCTCAGGAGAAGACCCTGGCCCTCCTGATGGAGGGCGAATCAAGGACAATGTGGCAAGAAGCAGAGAAGAGTGGGACGGCCTCGGCCTCTCCCCTCTCTGGGAGGAGACATACCACTGCCTGGAGGAGAGGAGCAGGACAAGGGAGGCCTCTGTTCCCCAAAGGGCAGGCATGCCGCAGAGGTGGCCCCGGGGGCTCCAGAAAGGGCAGCCGGGCGCAGGGGCAGAGGTTATGAAAAGGGAGAGGATGCGGAGACTGGCGCTATTCAGAAACCCTCAGAGGGGCCCTAGGCGGGGGCAGGGGTCTGGATGCTCTAATTTGACAGCTGGCCCCCAGCTCAGCCAACTCCTGAAACAGGAAGGCACAAAAGCCGAGGGTCAAAGTGCTGGTGGGTGTGAATGGTGCATCGTGGTCTCCGACCTTGGCCTTCTGAGCTATGCCGTCAGTGTTTCAGCGGGAGATGGGCAGACTCCGGCAGGGAGCAAAGGCGGGGTCTGGACTCCTGTTTGTCCCTCTCACTGTCTGCCTACTGTAAGCAACTTTCAATTGGTACATGATTTTTTTTTTTTTTTTTTTGGTGCCAAAGTGTCTGGGTTCAGGTAGAAACGGTGACAACCCGGGAAGCGTGCAGCCACTGGAGGGAAACCCAATTTCGTCTGTGAACTCAGAACTTCCGGAAGTGTAAGAGTGACTTACGTGCATCCCTTCACTGGCTCCGGCCCTGGTTAGTCCAATCCCAGGAGCTTCCCTGACCTGATGTAGTTCAGAAAGAACTGTCCCCTTAAATCCAGAGAACTGGCCTTCTAGACTGTTCTGGGAGTCTGTGAGATCAGCCTGGACTTGGCCACAGTGACATTCCCCTGAGGCCAGATCCAGGTGCCATGGAGCCTGTCAGCTCAGCTTTCTACAACTGTTGACGCCAGAGCCAAAGATGGCCCCATGTCTCCACAGCCTGGCGACGCAGCGTCCCCCCAGCATCCCCCTCCCCCAGCACCTCCCCCGCATGCCGGTGCCAGGAGACTGGGAGCTGTGAAAGGTGACCGCCAGCTCAGGGCGGCAGCCTCCACCCCACACCCTGGTACTGACCAGACTGACGACAGAGACCATCCACGCTGAGATCCCACAGGAGGCCAAAGGCGCCCGAAGAAATTTCTGGAGGCCATGTCAGCAGCTGGGAGGAGAAACCACAGGTTGCCGGTCACTCCTATGAGTTACAGCACAGCACGCACCTTTACTGCTCCGTCAAGTAAGTCCATTCAGTCCTCACGAGCGCATGCGGGACACGAATATTGTCATTATTGCCATTTTACAGAGGAGGAAATCACGCTCAGACGCTCAAGCAGCTTCCTAGGGTCACCCAGCTAGTAAGGGCAAAGCCAGGATGCAACCCGGTCTATGTGACTTGAAACCTCCTACTCCGTCCACCTCCCTGTGCGGGAGTCTTGTCCTGCCCCTCACTCCCCGTGGTCACTGCTGGGCCCCTCCAGGCAGGAGCCAGTGCAGGAAAGAGAAAGAGCTTGAAAGTCAGCTGGACAATGACAGGCCGGCCCCTCTTTGTGATCCCCCACCACTTCCAGGTCGGTGCCTTCACTTCCCTCATCTGAGGCGGCCGGCCGGCCGGCTCTGGGAGGCCCCGGCACTCAGTGCAGATCCTCCAACAACCTGGGCTGGGGAGGGGGCGGCAGGTCTCCCACTTGACTCAAACTCCCTGGGATCCTTACTTGAAGGCTCCTTGACTCTGAAGGTTGAAGGGACCAGAATTCTGCTACCCTGAAGCTGCCCTTTCTGGCATATTGGTTTTAAGCTGTTTGTCAAAAGGCAAAAGACTCAGAAAGAACCTCTGACCCCCCTTCCCTTTCCTGCCCAAGAGACTCAGACAGAGAAAGCTGCTCCAGGAAGGAGACCTTTGGACAGTGATGGCGAACCTATGACACGTGTGTCAGAGGTGACACGCGAACTCATTTTTTTGGTTGATTTTTCTTTGTTAAATGGCATTTAAATATATAAAATAAATATCAAAAATATAAGTCTTTGTTTTACTATGGTTGCAAATATCAAAAAATTTCTATATGTGACATGGCACCAGAGTTAAGTTAGGGTTTTTCAAAATGCTGACACGCCGAGCTCAAAAGGTTCGCCATCACTGCCTTAGGATGTCGCCTCAGCCTGAAGTGAATGACGTGTGGTGAACAAGAGGCCCAGCAGGGCCTGTGAGCTACACACTGTCTATGAACCACGGTCTCTGGGTGGTCCAGCAAGAGCTGTCCTGCCAGGTGCGATTTGCTCTTCCTCAACTACCTGTGAGTCAGCCATTCTCACTTCTGGAATCTAATTCCCATTCCCTCTTGTCTCCTTTGCCCAAAAATGTCTTCTATACCCAATGCTGCCTCACTGTCTTTGGAATTCCATGCCTATGTGAATTCCATGCCAGGCACATGCATTAAACTTTGTTTTTCTCTGTTAACCTGTCTCTGTTCATTTATTAGCCCAGCCAGAAGAACTTGGAAGGTGTGAGGAAAAGTATTAATATTTTTTAGCCCCGCAGGCTCACAGTTGGGCTGAGTGGCATGGACAGCACCCTCCCGACAGTGCCATCTGGCCTGAGGACACACAGAGCCAGCCATGCTGCCCATGCACCGTCCTCCCGAGTGCTGAGAAAAGGACGCTGTGGTGGGCGCCCTGGGCACAGCCCCTTTCAGGACAAGGTCCCACCCCCAGGGCTCAGTGCCGTTGCTGCCTGAGGGCCCTGAGCCAGTCCCTCTGGACATTAACCTTGGCTGAAGGGAGTGCCTCACCCAAGGTCACACCCCTCTCCAAGTGCAGCCTTTGTCTGCTAACTGGCCTAGGCTGGGGTCCAAAGGCCTGCGCCCCTTGCCTCCATGGGGACAACTCTAAAGGTCCCCCCAGTCCCAGAAGCCCCTGCAAGACTGGCTGTGACCTCTCTTGCATTTGCATTGACTCCGCCCAGGCCTTCTCTTCTCTCCCTCCCAGGGTAGCTGCTGAGAGTGACGCACACCCCCACCCTCTTCCCAGAAATATGCTGGGAAATCACGTCTCAGAGCCAGCTTCCTGGGATCTGACCTAAGAAACCAGAACTCTGCCTCCTCCTCCTCTCATAATTTCTCATAACTTCTTTTTTCATAGCTGGACATCTGATTGTTTCCCAACAAGAATATAAATTCAGAGCAATGATACCTGCTTTTGTCCACGTCCCCAGCAAGGCTCACTTGGCAGGTATACACTAGGGCGCTAGTAACAAGTTCACATAATTCATGAGCACCGAGGCCAAAGTCTATTCACCCAGTGCCCACTGTATACCCACCTGAAGCCCCTGGGAGGGATCCGGGGGTGGCAGCAGGACCTTGTCCCATGGGACCTGAGGATATCCTTTCCAAAGAAACAGTCGAATGAGCAGGTTGGGGAGGTCTGCCCTGCTCACCCACAGGACTCTGAGTCAGCCGCAGGTGTGCCCAGGAGCCTTGGGCAGCCCAGAGACCCTGCTCACCCAGCTGCCTTTGATAGGATGGAGTGGGGTTGGGGGTGTCACTTAACCCTTCTTAGTCCAATCAGACTCTCCTATCTGAGAATGTACTTGGCCATGGAGTCTGCAGAGTAGAGAAAAGCCAAGATCTTTCCTAGGATCCCAAACCTTCTCCACCCTCATTTCTGCTCCTCCTGATAACCCCACAAACGACCCCTGCACCTTTCTAAGACTCTCCTCAGCAGCTTCAGGGAGCCCCAGGAATTTCTGCCTCTTGCAGTCAGAGTCCCCATAATAGGAAGGCTCAGAAGTATGCTGAGCACAGGGCCACATTCTGGGCAGGCACCCAGGACGCCAGTCTCCAAACCCTTCCATCCCTAGAGCTCAGTATAGCAGGTCCTTAGTCGATGTCTATGAATGAATGGATGGTGCTACTGTGGGGAAAGTGCAAGAAAGCCCAAACCTCAGAAGTGAAATGGCAGAGTCCCCGTGAAGGCCTGCAGTGTGACCACATGACAGCCACATGGCCACTTGTCTCCTTCCTGAAGATGGAGAACTGGAGCCTCTCGCTAACACTCCTTCCAGAAGGTGCCAGGCCCTGGCAGAGCCGTGGGGGACCATCCAAACAAGGCAGGTCACAGGACTTCATTTAACCTCCACCTGGGACTCTCAGCCCCTGTTCACAGACTACAAAACTGAGGCCTAGGCTGACACTAGCTAACCTGCCCAAGGTCACACAGCAGGAATCGGCAGAGGAGGAACTGCAGCAGTCTGGCCTCAGGGCTGGTGCCTCTGCTCTATGGCTCTCCTGGGGTGACAGAGGTGGGAGAAGAGACTGGGCAGGGGTAGCTCACTCCTCCCAGGCCTTACGGACAAGGAAGGCCGTCCACACCGTGCCAGGGTCACACAAGGACCCTCTGTGGGCGACGTCTCAGACGGGCCCTTTGTGCCTCCTAATGCCCGATTGTGTGTTTTGTCATATACTGTGCACGGAGCACAGAGACGCTGCACTGACTGGGAGCAGAGAAGAAAGGCCACACTGTTCCCTGTCACTGGTCCACCATTCCCACTGGGCCTGGGGGAGGGACAAGGGCAACAGCCACACACAATAGCCCCAGGCACCAAGGGTGCCTCTTCCCTCTGGGGCAGGGAGGGGCGCTGGGAGGAGAGAGCTGGAGGGCTCTTTCTGGAAGGCAGCCAGTCAGCAAGGCGACTTCCTCGACCAATCGCCCTGCATGCTGCTCTCATGTACAGCTGGGATCCAGGCTCCAACGCGCAGGAATGAGACCAGGTGGAACTTTTGACCTGCCCTCCCGGACAGGGACGGTTCTGTCCTGGGTAGGTGCCAAGGCTGGCCACGTTCAGATCTCGGCAGCTGGTGCCTGGGCTGTCCCTGCTGGCTCTCACCTTATTCCTCAGGCCCAGGGGCAACCAGCAGGGCAGAAAGGGGCAGGCGCAGCTGCTCTGGGCTTCCCCAGCTGACTACAACCCACAGAAGAGGCAGACGCTCAACACCTGAGCAGCCCTAGCTTGAAATTCACGGGGCCCCCACACTTGCAGGGTGCTCCAGGCTGTGGCGGGCCCTGAGCCAGGCCCTGAGACTTGGAGTAGAGATGAGCTGGGACTCGGGAGGCACCTGTGGAGTAGCAGGGACAGAACCACAGAGAGGACTTCGGGGGCACAGGCAGCACCCTGCGAGGCACATGCTCTGGGCAACAGACCACAGGCCGGTCCCAGCATCTTCCCAACGATGCCATCACAGGCCTTCCTCCTCTTGCCTCAGCTGGAACAAACCCAGAAGCCGCCCAGACCAGAGGAGGAAAAGGCATGCTCCCGCCCTCCTTTCCCCTCCCTTCCCCATGGCTCTGCCGGGCTGCAGGCCGGAATGCTCCCGCCACCTGGTGGCAGGCCTGGGTCCTCACCTGGAACAGCCACCGGAGCAGGGGCACAGGGCAGCCGGGCCGGTGCAGGTAGAGGTTGCTCAGGAGGCCACTGCGCAGGAAGGAGAGCTGCTGGGCCAGCGGGGAGCTGCGGGGCAGAGGAGCGGAGCCAGGTTAGGGGGCCGGAGCCAGGTTAGGGAGCTCCGGCCGGCCGGCGGCCTGGCAGCCTTCCTTCACACCCGTCTCAGTAAAACAGGGTGGGGGATTCTCGAGTTTCAGCCTCACCAGGGTGCTAGAATCATGTCAGTCATCGCTATGGACAAACACGTTTGTAGAGCCCAGGATGCAAGCAGCTTGGAGGGTAAAACTGCTCTCATCAGAATCACTTGCTCCCTGTGAGCACATCTCACAGTGCTTTAAACACGCTGTCCTTCCCACTGGACAGAGGGGGACTGAGGGGTTCACAGGCTGACTGGGGGATCCGAGGCAGCTCAGGGAAGAATCGGGAGTCACGGCCTCAGCCTGGGGCCCCACCGTTGGGGGCAGAGTTACCACAGGGCCCACGTGGGCCAGCGTCCGGACTCCGATTACACGGCGCTTTTCTGCCTGGGCTGTTTTTCCGAAACAAAGGGGACACCTGAGAAGATGGGGAAATAATAGAAAGGGGCTGGAGGCAGGGAAATTCTGGGAAGCAAATCACAAACAAGGGTGCCGCCGAGGACTCCAGAAACCATGTAAGCAGCAGCGACCCAAGTCCAGGGGACTGGCACCCAGTCACCACCTGCCTGTGGCCCGAACCCGAGCCCCACTCAGGACAGTGTCCTAACAGGAGCCTTCAAATCCCACTGCCACATGGAGAGAAGCCTGAGCCCACCGGCCTGCTGGCCACCCTGTGACCAGGAGCTGAAACGCTCCAGGTGGCTCTAGGCCCTCGGAGAAGGAGCTCCGGAAGCCACTTTGGAGGGTTGCTGGCTTCATCTCTGGGGGGCTGGGGCGGGGAGCCTGTCCTGCCGCTGCATTGGTGAGCACCCTTTGCTCTCGGGATAGTCCTAAAGGCAGTTAATATGGATTCCAGGAGATGGGAATGTAACTTCCCCGTTTGTTCTTGCTTTGATGGCCAGGCCCACGCCAAGATTTTGGACAGCATTTAAAATCCTGACTCCAGATAGAAAGTCCTCGGCCAGCCCACCCTCTCCTTTTTACAAAGGACATATTTTATTCTGTGAGGCACGGAATGCTCCAGAACAAAGGTTCTCCTCCAAGCCAAGATGCTGTCTCCTTGAGTATGTCCAGGCAATTTACAAATTGTTTATATTTTCCAAGTCATTTAAGTTCAGAGGAGAAAGCAGCTTTCCCCCTGTGTTTGTGAAGTTGACGGCTCTAAAATAGACCTTTATTTGTTCATGAAACATGTGTGTGCCCCGGGGCTGCTGGGGCACCGCTCGGCTCCATGCGCTTGGTCACATGGACACTTTCATGGACTGACCCCATGATGCCCGCGTGGTTCCAGCACAGAACCCCGGATGCAGACAATACCCAGGCAAACGATGTCTGGAGGACCTCACAGACCAGCAGGACTTGACCAGGGGCCACGTGGCAAGGAGGCTGGTGCTCCAGGGACTCTTGGGAGACTGTGGCATTCTGTTGGGGCAGTGGTCGGCAAACCGCGGCTCGCGAGCCACATGTGGTTCTTTGGCCCCTTGAGTGTGGCTCTTCCACAAAATACCGGCTCTTCCACAAAATACCGACTTCTGCACATGGGCCACAAAGTTTCAATCGCACCGTACGCGTGCGCCAGCACGTGGTATTTTGTGGAAGAACCACACTCAAGGGGCCAAAGAGCCGCATGTGGCTCGCGAGCCGCGGTTTGCCGACCACGGTGTTGGGGGGACTGACCGTACAAGCCCCCGTTGGCTCAATCAATGCATTTCCAACCGCTGCTCCAAGGGAGCGACACCCCTCAGGTGGCAACGTCTCACTTCTGCCTCGCCCACTTTGCAGCGCAGTTGCTGCCACAGGAATGATCAGGCTGCCTCTGGGCTCACGGCTGCCGAGTTAGGGTTAGTCTGTAAGACCAGCAGCAAGAGATGGCAGAAAGGGTGGCCCAGGGCGCCCGGAGCGAGTGGCTTTAGGAACTCTGCCCAGGGCTAGGCCACAAGTGCTGCTTCACCCCACGAATTCACGGGCTGCCCCTGCAGCGGAAGGGACAGGTGAGACACGAGTGACCTCCAGCTTAGTGGAAGGGCAGGAGGGCCTCACTGCACAGGGCCCCGATGGGAGCAGGAGAGCCTGCAGCAGTACCTGGGAGGAAAGGGGAGGGGCAGGGGGGGGTGTGCTGAGTGCTCAAACATGTGGGTCACAGACTCAGTGGTTGTTAGATTTACCAAAACCCTTGCCACGTCTACAAATCAAGAACTCAGACGCGGGGTGGCTAAGCCAACGCTACGGTCAGCAGTTATGCTGACAATGAGCCGGGAGGAGGGAGCCTTGGTCACAGCAGATGCCGCACGGCCTGGCTGAACACAAAGCCACACTGTCCACCCCGGGGTCCCAGTAGGGAGGTTCTCGCCAGGACAAGGAGCAGCCAGTCAGAAAACTGCTGATCCCCAACCCCATGGCGAGGACGGAGGGCCCGGGAGCTGAGGGAAGGAAAGGGGAATCAGCCCCAAAGGAGAACTGCACAAAACAAGGGGACAGCACCAAAGGGCCGGCGTGGACCCACGTGGGTGCTGGGCAGAGCTCCGGCCTCTGCGTGGACGTCCATGCCTGATAGTGCCTCGCCAACAGTCCTCCAGCCTTCCC
The DNA here is from genome assembly GCF_000412655.1 of Myotis brandtii. NCBI lineage: Eukaryota > Metazoa > Chordata > Mammalia > Chiroptera > Vespertilionidae > Myotis > Myotis brandtii. The sequence goes on along the minus strand of NW_005355890.1, from coordinate 1,396,490 downwards.
TCCCCCCACCTCCCGGCAGCAGTCCCAGAGGGCAGTCTCTCCGTGCCTTGGGAATCCCACGCTGGTGGAGGCATAAACACAGTGTAGCTATTTATACAGTATCAGTTTCTGCGCCCTTGCCAAGTTACTCAAATGAAAGTTTAACGGCCTCCTCGGAGAACAGAAAGGAATAGTGCTCAGAGCCTTCATCCCTGCTGCTCTTCTCTTTCTGGCTTTCCCTTTGTCAAAGCTAAGCAGCATCACCAGGTCAGAGCAGGACCCCAGCGACAGCCCTGTCTGTGGGCTCTGTATTTTCAGGGACAGTTGCAGCCAGTGGTGGCTCAGTCCTGCCCACTCTCTAACTACTGGATTTATTTCACAGGCTTCAACCCCAGCATGCCAGGAAGAGGAGGGCCTGGCAAAGTGAGGGCTGGGCCTCAGAGATCCGGTGCCCACGCAGCAGAGCCCTCGCAGCTCGGACCCGCCCGTTCTCCTGTTAAAGTATTCACGGAGCGAAGCCCTGGCCTGTGCACCAGGCGCCCCACCTGCAGGACACCCCCATGCACACTGCAGGGCCAGGGGAGCACCCCGAATAATTCAGCGGGCAGCCCCCACCTTCCCTGGAGCTGCCTCCTGGCCGGGAGTGGGCACGTCCTGAAGCTTCCGCTCAGGGCGTCGGATTTCCTGTTGAACTGCTGTCCAGGGAGGAGGAAAAAGTTCAGCCCGGCACCAGCTCTGTCATGAAGGCCTGTGCCCTTGGTCCCAGGGAACTGCGCTGAGGCCACACATCCAACTGGGTGATGAGCAGAGGGATGGCCGGGCCACCTCCGGTGCCACAGCTGCGGGCTCGGACTCCTGTGCAGGCCCAGTCCTGGGGACGGGCCGGCTGCGGCGCTCAGCTACCCATTTGCTCTGCCGTCTGAGACAAACAGCCTGCTTACTCGGTGCCAAGGTTTCCCATGGTGAACAGTGGGGAGAAAGATAATCCTCCTTTTCACGGACGGGCAAGAAGCGACTCTATTTCTGGAAGTGATTTTTATGGAGGCATTCACTTTTTCCCCCCTCAATGATAAAAATGTTCACTACAGAAAGTCTGGAAAACACAGGAGTATAAGGAGGACAGTTACAATGACCTGTAATCACAGTGTTAGCTGTCTGTACGGCAGGAAATGGAAACACTGCTTTTTTGAGATCAAGTGATCTTTTATTCTTCCTCCATTTTCGTGTTTCCGGCTGAACACAACGGGATAATTATTAAAGGACCAGTATCCCCCACTCTTGTGTCTGAACTTGAAGTCCTTGGCAAAAACAGGAACTAAAAGATGGCCCCGAGGCTAAATGGTGACCTTCAGGAAGCAGCCCTTACCCATGCGGAGCAGGGCCCGGACCAGAACGCCCTCACTTTGGGATTTGCCGGCTGGCAAGGCCGCACTGTCGTTAGCACGCCTCAGGCAGGAGGGCCTGCATTCCTCCCTCCAAGGGAGCCGGCCAGCCACCTGGCCCCATTTGGCAGGGCTGCTCAGATCCAGGTCACTGCTCCATGGGCCAGCTCATCTGTCCAACACTTCCTGCGGGCCGTTGAGCCCGGGGCAGAAGTCCTGCTGTTGGCACAAACCGTGAGGCTGCTCAGGAAGCTGCCTTCCTCTCTCCTGTCCTCCCCACCCCACTCCTGCCCGGCCTGTTCGCTATCCCCTCCTTTCTCCAGCTCCACTATCTTTCCTCTTCTCCCTTCATTCCTTTCCCCCCTTTTCATCATCTCTTTATTAGATACATTTTCAATTTGGTAAAGTGAACCTTCATCAATATTCATATGCTCAGGCCAAACCACCTCACATCTCAGCCAGGGGTATACTCCAGACCTCCAGACAGACACTGTGTGTGTAAGCACATTTTCCACACGCTGTTATAACAGGGAAGGAGGACACAGCCTGCACGCCACGCAACGAGGACGGCACCAGTGCAGTGCAGCATCCTTCCCGAGCAGCATTCGCTGTCTGCCTGCGTGCGGTGTCTGCGTCCTGATGTGAACAACATGTAGAAGACATCTATAAGACAATCAAGGAAAGCTCAACATTGACTGATAATAGGAAGCTACTGTATTTTTTATGTGCAATAATGGCATTGATGTAATGTCTAAAGATAGAATCCTGCTTTTAGAGACACAAATTGAAGTACGTACGGATTAAATTATGTGTGTCGGATTTGCCTAAAGACAACCCGAGGGGACAATGCTAGTTAGGGGGCAGGAGTAGAGATGGAACAAGACGGGCTTTGAGCTGATAATTGTTGAAGTTGATGCCGGCACATGAGGCATATTATACTGCTCTCTTTACTGTTAGGTATGTTTGAAACTTTCCATGCGACTCAGTTTTAAAAGAAACACATCAAAATGTTATTATTTAAAAAAGTAGATTTAGAATTAATGAAACAGACATGAGGAAGCCCCAAACAGCTGGAAAAGAGAACAAGATTCCTGGGTTCAAGTCCTAATGTGGCCGAAGGGGCCACAGAGGCAGCCTGACCTTGTGAGCTGGTGGGCCAGCTGCCTCCGTGCCAGCTCCTGGCGGCCTGCACTGCACGCAGGGATGCTGCGCACTGAGTCCTGCGGCTCTTTTTCTTCCGTGTATGAACTCAACAACTGCAAGTGTTGCATGTTACTGTCATGAAGTTTTTTTTTTAAGCCTTAAAAAGCAACATAGTCAGTGCTTATGTGATAACGATCATGAACTTCCTTCCCAGGGAAGAGGAACAAGCTGTCCTGACATTACACACAGTGTGCTCCGCCCGGACACACTCCCAGCGTCAGAGCACACAGACTGATGCAGGGCCCCAGGGAGTGGCTGGCGGTGCGGCGCATGCTCTGGAAACTGCTAGCTGGCCCAAAAAGCAGCTCCAGCGTTGGTGGAGACAACTCCGAAGGCATGTAAGATGACTGTGATTAAAGTCGTTTGATGAAGCTCAGGTGTGAGGGAAAAAGGCAATATGAGTACATAAATACACAGGCTAATATTTACTGAAATGTAAGATTTAAAAAAAATTAAATATTGTTAGACACTGTGGCTATTTCGTCTACATCTCTAAAAGTCGACACATCCAAATGGGCCTAAACACAGCTTTGGATTTCCTCCTTTGGGGTGGTCCCCATCAGGGGGCTCCATGAGGAGGGGCCTGGTCATGCCGCACAGACACTTACCTGAGGAACTGCCTTTCCAGGTGGTTACGGGGCTCCAGGTGTGAACAGTCCAGGTCGCAAGGCAGGGGGTGATGCCTGGGTAGAAAGACGGCCTCTCCTGGATGGACTGAGGGGATGACCTGCAGGGACATGGAGAACCTCTCCACCAGCGTCCTGGCAAAGCAAGGGTGGGAGAGCCGGTCAGCAGGCACACCTGGTCTGCAGCTGGGGCCTGGGGAGCTGGGGGGAGGGGAGGTGGGTGAACTGAACCAGGGGGACAGCGCCACCTGCTGATGGAGAAGAACCCCTGAGATGTAGACTAAGGCAGCAGTCGCCAACCTTTCGGACCTCATGAACCCCCAGTGGTCCGTGGACCACCGGTTGGCGACCGCTGGACTAAGGGGCCCTCTCCTTTCACTCTGTCATATACCTGACCCCTCCGTGGGCCTCAGTCCAAGAGCTAGAGGCTATGGTGACAACCCCAGAGTGCCCACCATGTGCAGTGCCAGGTGCTGGAGGATGGATCAGTGCCCCTGCACTTCCCAGTGCCCTCCAGCAGGTGGACAGGCCAGAGCCCAGGCTGGGTCAGCCAGGGTCAGGGAGAGCATCCTCGCCATGAAGGAGCCCAGGCTCTTCCTCAGGGCAGCGGTCCTCAAGCTCCGTGATCAGGAGGACTCCCCGGGAAGCTGGTAAAATGCAGATGCCCAGGCCCCACCTTCCCTGTGAGTCTGACTGAGTAGATCAGAGAGTAGGGAGAAGAAGGGGGGATACAATCCAACTATGTGGGGAGGGTACACACTGTCAGTACCGTCACTGCATGAAGAGGGAATGGGGAAAGGGAGGCAGTGGGATGATTCCTGGGAATGAGGTGGCTGCACAATGCAGGTGGAAGAGCAAGCTGCAGAACGGGAAGTGTGTGTGTGCACATGTGTGTGTGTGTAGGTATACACACACTCATGAATGCGCGCAGCACCCCCCCACACTCCAATATCTGGCACATGCAACTATGAGCTAGGGTCACCCTGGGCAGCAGGATTTGGGGAAAAGGAGGCATTTCCTGTTTACTTCATACAACAGTAACAGCAACAAATTAAAGCAGCTACGGAACTGCATGCCCTCCCTCACCAGAGGACTGCCCCTACCCAGGATCCCAGCTGGGCTGAGACTGTGAACTCGGAGAGGGTAGCACTTGGGGCTCCCGTTAGGATATGGTACATAGCAGCGGGCACTGGAGGTGGAGAGCGAGCTGGTTGCCCTCTGCTGGCCAGGTGAACTCTCTCACTTCATGCCAAGTGCCCCACTGTCAGGGGATGACCAGAATTGCAGGTTGCCCTGAGGGTGAAGCAGCACAAAGGGGTGACCTCACGCTGGGAGATTCTGACCCTGTGGCCTCTGGAAGCAGCCTGGGAAAACCGCCACACAGATGGTAAAACAATTTTCTGTTTTACTCATTTCTTTGCCATTTGAGATTAATTTCTTCGCTGTTTGAATATCCAAAGTTGCTTTTGTAATTTAAAAATGTACAAGTTATTCAAAGTCTGCAAGAAGTAGGCTTACCTATAAAAAGGTCTCACCTTGTCCCCAAACCACTATTCAAAGGGGTTTTTGTGATATTAACTATAACGTCTGTCTGTCATTCAGAGTTCCGAGATGACCCTCACACATCTAATCGAGGGCTTCCTGTACAGCCCAGAACTGAGGATAAAGGATGCTGTTGTGGTTTAAATGTCCTCCCTCCCCCACCCCAGCACACACACAAGGTCTTTCAACTTGAGGAAATAGAGAATGTGGATGTCGTCCATTCAAACACTAGCCAGTCCTTTGCGTGCGAGCAGATGATCTGCTCAGGATGCTCAGGGTCCCTTCTGAGGGCAACTGTGGTTATATGAGTCACAGGCGACTTGTCTGCCAGACGAGACTGGGCCCCCGCCTCAGCTCACCCCTCCAGACCTACGCTCCTCCATGCGCCATACCCGACTCAGGAAGGGAAGAGGCTGCTGGCTTTGTGTATCAGGGAGTCATTTTCTTTGAAGCAGAGAGTTGAACTATCCCATCAACATGATCCCACATCAAAACCACCACCTCAAAGTGGCTATTGTCAACTGGCTTTCTCAAAGTCCAGCTTGAAAATGTCACGTGCCCAGAAAAGTATCAGCGATTTCCAAGCCTGAAACCCCTCCTGTCTTAAACCGGTTGCCCAGATAACTCCCTTCCTGCTAGGATTTAAAAATATCCAAGCGTGGCTTCTGTAATCCTGAGTGCACGTGGCAGGAAGGCAGAGCTAGAGTAATTATTCCTGCTGCAGAGATATTTAAAAGGCTCAATTTCAAGGCTATCTGTCCAGCGAGTGGGGAACTGGAAACCAAATCCAGAGGCCCCACCATAGAGGAGCAGTGCTCTCATCACCTGTGCCGCCATCAAGGCCTCCACCCCCGAGGTTCCACCATTTCCACGCTCAGCACGTGCCGGCACTTGGGGGCGCTGTGACACGCACAGCCCCTTCCCTCAGGGTCCCTGTGCAGCCGTGAGCAGTGCTCGGCCCATCTGGCACTTGGCTCTGCAGTGAGCACGGGCACCGGGCAGGGGGTGCCGCCTGCCCAGTTCTGTAGTGAGACTTTCAGGCAGCACAGCCACTCACATGTCTGCAGGCCCTTCAGCCACACAGCACAGCTGAGTCCTTAGACTGCATGGCCCGCAGAGCCTGAGATATTTACCGTTTACAAACTTCCCAGTAAGTGTGCTGAGCCCTGATCTAGTCCTGAGGCAACTGGTTACCAAGAAAATTGCAGAAAAAAGCAAACAGTCCACCAAGGTGTTGTTCATAACAATCTCTGGTCAACAATCATATTGGGGTCACAAACGTGGAGGCCCTGAGGAAGTCCGTGTGCTTTCACTCAACATCCTCAGCAAGTGGGTGCCGAACGCACACTCCGCCTATCACTGCAAACCAACACCGGATAACAGCACTCAGACTTAGGAAAGAGCAAAGCCTGCCCTGGCCGGTGTGGCTCCGTGGTTAGAGTGTCGGCCTGTGCACCAGTCAGGAACCTGTACCTGGGTTGCAGGTTCGATCCGTAGGCCCGGTTGGGGTGCCTCAGCCACCTCATTCCCAGGAATCATCCCACTGCCTCCCTTTCCCCATTCCCTCTTCATGCAGTGACGGTACTGACAGTGTGCACCCTCCTGACATAGTTGGATTATATCCCCTCTTCAATGTGTCTTTCTTTTCCCCTACCTTCCCCACTCTCTTAAAAATCTGTGGAAAAAATATCCTCAGGTGAGGACTGACAAAAAAGAAAAGGCAAAGCCTGGACAGCCACAGTCGGAGTGTGCTGATCAACTTGTGCTGTCACTTGGCTGAAGTGGCTCCCCTTGGGCAGA
>NW_005355890.1:1380255-1389876 GCF_000412655.1 Myotis brandtii | reverse complement strand
GGGAGGGAGGGAGGGAAGGGAAGACAGATGGATCTATCCTGACTGCCCTTCCCCCTTTAGCTACTGCCCATTTTTCTCTTGGTTCTGCTTCTGTTCTCCTAGGAACCTATTCCAGTCAGGTTTGCCCAAAGCTACCCACCAGAGTTGTTCTTGTCAAGGTCAGCATGGCCTCTATGTTGGGCCTTGGGCCGTTGTCTCTTCTCTCTATATACTGGCTCCCAAGTCATCTCACCCAGTTTTGTGGCTTTAAATGTCATTTGTATATAGAAACTCCCAAGTTTGCCTTTCCAGACATGGCATTCTAGCCGCCTCCTTGATCCTGCCTCTGGATCCCCCAAATGAACTCTCAATCCCACCCCACCCTACCCCATAACCCCTAATCTTACCCCAGACAACTCCCTTCTGCTCGCTCAGGCCAAACCCTTCTGGCCCCTTTGATTAATACCCCCCCGCCCCCCATCTCCCCTTGACACCACTCACCTCTTCCAGGGCTCTGCATAAAAGTCATCTGCTGGGGGGGGGGCAGAGGGGGGGCTTTCCCGACCCCTCATCCCAAACCTCCCAACCCTCCCAACAGTCCCAATGCTTCTCCCCAGTTATCCTTTCTCATTAGCGCCTGTCACGTGGCTTCACCCAGCTGGTTCACTGTCTCCCTGTCCTAAAAGCAAGTGATATGAGGGCAGAGATGTCTGCCTGGCTTCGTTCCCGCGGCATCCCGAGTCTGTTACAGAGCCTGGCGCCGGTCAGGCGCGCGGTTTATTTTTTTATGTTGGATGGATGAATGGACGGAAGGATGGACAGACACACGATGAACACATAGCAGGGTACCCTGAAGGTGGGTTCAGCTGTGGTCCTTGGGCATCTCTGAGACTGGCACAGATGAGTCCCCGGCACGACCGCACGGAGAGAAGCCACCTTCTTTTCCCAGTGGGGACCGGGGACAGTGTCATGTGGCTGCATGCTCCCCTTCAAAGGCAGTTCCCATTCAGGCTGCGGTTTTGTGTAGTTACTGTCCCAAGAGTAGGTTCCATAAATGTGGGCAGACAAGTGGGGCCGAGCAGGCCATGTTTTGGATCTGTGTCCTCAAAGGCCCACACTAGACCCTGACACACAGCTGGTGAATAAATATTTCTCAATGAATGTGGTTTAAGGGAAGGAGGCAACCTGAGAACTCATAAAGGACACAGATCACTGGCTGAAATTGTTCAAAATCCAGTGTGGCGGACTAAATCCTTTGCGTGAAGAGATGGATGAAGGGGTCCTTCCCCCCATATCCTCCCCACCTCTGCCTGTTCCCTCATACCCTCCCCAGTGCCCCCCTGTGCCCCTGGGTGCCCACTGCCACCTGTGCTCGGGTGTGAGAGGCACGGCCTCCTCATGGAGATCCAAGGAGTCATGATCAGCAGGGTGTTGCAGGAGCAGCTCCCCCCGCTCCTGCTCCAGGGCCTGTTCCCTGCAGGGAGATGAGAGCCAACAGGTCAGTGCTGTTCTTGAGGGTCATCCAGCTGTCACTGGGCTGCAGGGACCCCTAGAAGGAGGGGCCGGGCAGCCGAAATGCCTGCCTCAAAAACTTCTATCTTGGTGATATAAGGACACATATGTAATAACTTAATCAATAAAAAAATTAAAAACAAAACAAAAAACTTTCATCTTGACGCTCTCCCTCCAGGGAGCATGTGCCATCCACTCTCCCCTCTCCTTCCCCCACAGGCATGTACCCCCTAATCTCTAAGCGACCTCATGAGACTTGCAACCAGGGGAGCAGTGGGCAGCTCTTCCCGGGCTCACCCCCTGGACCTGCCTCCAAGGCCCCCTCTTCTCTGACTTCCCAGTGAGCCCGGCAGCCCAGCCTAGGATCCCCTGTGGCTTCTTCTATGCCCTTCTTTGTTTCACTCTCCTAAGTATATTTTTGCTTCAGTCAATGCATTCTTGCTTGCTTTTCTGCAAAAAAAACAAACCAAAAAAAACCCCCAAACAAAAAACAACAACAAAAACACACACAACAAAAACACACCAAAAACCCCCAAAACTTCTCTCTTTATGGGGGGCGGAGCTGCGTTGCACTGACTGAATCGTCTCTGAATGTGCAGAGAGGAGCAGACAGGCCTGAAAGGAGATGATTTCTGCCCTGGCCTGTGTGGCTTAGTTAGCTGGAGCACTGTCCCGTAGACCGAAGTGTCACAGGTTTGATTCCCATTCTGGGCACATACTCAGGTTGTGGGTTCAATCCCCAGTCAAGGGGCATGCAGGGAACAGTCGGGCAACCTTCCTCTCGCTCTAAAATCAATAAAAGCATGTCCTCCAGTGACGGTTAAAAACAATTATAAAAGAAGACGCGTGGCACTACACACTTAAAGTGTGCTTTTATTTATTTTTAATTTTTATTTTTAATATATTTTTATTGATTTCAGAGAGGAAGGAAGAGGGAGACAGAATCATTGATGGGCTGCCTCCTGCAAGCCCCCCAATGGGGATCGAGCCCACAACCCAGGCATGTGCCCCGACCAGGAATGGAACCTCGACCTCCTGGTTCCTAGGTTGATGCTCAACCACTGAGCCATGCCGGTTGGGTTAAAGTGTGCTCTTATTAGTGGACCTTATTTTGGCATCTGCTCACTTTTTAGCACACCACGCCTGTGCCCAGCCCTTTTGCTCCTGCTGGGGCCCAGCCACACTGGCCAGGAGAAGCCCCGTGCTCACGGCTGCCGCTTCGCCTTCTCTCCACCTCAAAGGGCAGCTCCAGATCCTGCTCAGCCCTGACTCCCCCACCCTGTGCCTCAGCCGCAGAGGCCTGGAGCCCACGTTTCTCCCACCGGCCCCTGAGCACTTTATAGTGCACCTCAATTCTCAAAGGTTCCCAACCAAGTTGTTCACAGAAAAAAATGTCTTGGTTGTTGACCCAAACTTCAGTTTTCGACCTAACAACCCTTTCAAGCTGATGCCTCAGTCTGACAAAAAGCATCTCTCAGGCCACAAACAAAGGAGAGAATGCTTTTGTTGCTGGCAAAATGGACATTAGCACAGTTTTAAAACATAAAGAGGCCATCAAGAGTGCTGATGTTGCTAAGGGTGTAAAAGTGCTCACAAAACAATCACAGGCAATTGAAAAGGTAGAAAATCTTGTTGATTTAGATAAACAAAAAGCAGTTAGCCTGTGGTAGCATTTCTGAGGCAATGATATATGAAAAATTCATTTAAGGCTAGTAGGGGGTGGTTCAATAAATTTAAGAAAAGAAGTGTTTATTTGTAGATTAAACAGTATATTGGATGTGCACTGTATATAAGAAAGGTTAAAACAGGGAATCATTTGAGGTCTGGAATGGATTAATTCAATTTACAGTATTTTTTGTTTTGCTTTGTTAATCCTCACCCTGAAGATATTTTTCCTTTTTTTTTTTTTTTTTTAAGAGAGAGTGGAAGAGAGGGAGGGAGGGAGGGGGAGAAGGGGAGAGAGAAAAAGAGAGAGCGAGTGAACAAGAGAAACATCAATATGAGAGAGAACATCGGTTGCTTGTCTCCCACACGAGCCCTGACGGAGGCCAGGGATCAAACCTACAACCCAAGTACGTGCCCTTGATCAGGAATCGAACCCAATTTCCTTAGGTGCTTGGGCTGGGCTCTAACCACCGATCAACATCAGTCAGGGCTCAATTTACATATTCCTAATGGGGAAAATGATTCGGTTTTTGAACAAATCACTTCTCGAACAGCCTTCCAGAACAAATTAAGTTAGAGAACTGAGGTTCCCCTGTACTTCCCTTTTCAACCGGCCCCTACCACAGGCCCTGCTGCCAACCATTATCTTGCCTGAGCCCCTACTCCCTCACCTGCTCCAGCCTTCTCTGTCCTCAGGCTGTCCTTGTCCCTAGGGCTGTTGAGGGAGTCCTGACTCCCCAGCCCTTGCCCTGCCCCTCCCAGGGCTTGCCCTGGCTCTGCCCATAGGTTCTAGTTCTGCGATTTGTACCTCCAGCCTGGCCTCTGTCTTGAGTGCAGATCCCCCTGGCTAGCCACTCACTGGATGATGTCTGGCTGAATGTACTCATGCCCGCTGGACGCCACAGGTCCAGTTCTGAATCCCTCTTTCCCACAAAGGCGCCCATCTCATCACCAGTCGCCCTACTTCCTCTCACCCTTCCCATCCATCCTCCATGATGCATCCGGAATGCTCTTTCTCAAACATGTGGGCAACCGCATCACTACCTGCCTAGGCCTCCCTGGTGACTGGTGTTCGTGAGGCCCCTCATGACCCGGCTGCCGCTCACAGCGTGGCTGCATCTCCACTCGGCACCAAGAATCCCAGTCCTGGCCATCTATATGTGTGGTCACCTCCGCTGCCCTCCCAGGTCTTCTAACCCTCTAAGGTTCAAGGACAAGGACACCTCTGAGGAGCCATTCCTGATCTCCAGGTGCCACTCTTCCAGGCCCCTCCACAGCAGCTGATGGCACAGGGAACATAGAATCATGGTGTTAATTCCCAGGTGGGCAGGGGCTGCCTGGTCTCTGTACACCCGGCGCCTGGTCAGGGCCCAGTGCAGAGCGAGAACCTCCCAGTGCAAAAGAGTCAGTGTCTCCAACACCACCCCCACCTCCCTGAGGGACATCACTTGGGCCTTTAGAAGTAAGTTTTTGGTGAGATAAGGCTCACTGTAACCCAGGGAGACGGCACACGTGAACCAGATGACGTGCTATGGGAAAATGAGCAAAGCGTGCGTCAGGGTTGGCGCAGAGCAGGCAGTGGGAAGTGATGCCTCTTTGGGAGGCAGGAGGCAGGCTGCACACCCGTCAGAACCAGCGCCTTCTCTGCCTCTAACACATGAGAGGGAACTGAGAGACCAGCTCCCCCGCTTCTCCACACTGGCAGGAACTGGGCCCAAGAGTCAGGATGGGAAGAGGAGCCGGACGTGGGCTCTGTAATGGGCAGGGGGTGGGGCGTTCTGGGGCTCTCTGCTTGGCCATGCCCTCCTCTGACCTGGCTGCTGTTCTCCATGTTCGTTATTAATTCAGCACACAGGGCGCTCGGGGGGCTCACTGTGCGGGAGGTGGGCTGCTTTAGCCTGGGAGGCATTTGATCTGAGTCAGAGGATGAGCCCTGTGAAGGTACTGCCAAGCCCACGGAAATGAACAGCCCGTGATGGACCCCTTCTTGCACTCACCTCTTCTCCTGCAGCAAGTAACCTAAGCTGTTGACGTAGCTTCCTGAGCCCTCAGAGGTGAGCTGGAGAACGGGACACGGGAATGGGGAAGAGAGAGAAAGACAAAGTAGAGGGAAACACAATAAAATTTAATCTAAAGTACGCCCTTTATCTTGTTTACTTTTTTGAACAGGCAATCCATTCACCTGACTAAAAAATAAAAAACATGAGGGTGTACAGTAAAATGCCCTACCCACAGGCGTGCTAGCAGAGCAATTCTGTGCACAGGTAAGCAAACAGACCGTCACAGAGCCCTCTCAGCACGGAGGGAAGCACACCGAGGCCCCCTGCACTCACCCTGTGCACTTAACAGTATGTCTTGAGGGTCATTCCACATCAATACTACAGAGATAACTTAAGAAATACCCTCAGGGGACCCCGATGCGTGGCTGGAACCTAATTTATCAGTTCCCCCGTGGTGGGCATTTCAGTGACTGGCAATCTTGGACTATCACAGACAACTGAATCTCTGTTCTTAGAACACATTTCCTTACGTGTCCCCTCAGTCTACCTAGCAACAGGAGTTTGCTCCCCTGGTGAAGTTCATCACAGAAGTGTCCATTCAGGACTCCAGATCCACGGGACCACAGCCAGCCCAGCCTCTGTGCCTGACTAGCCCTGCCCCGGCTCCAAGGTCCTTCCTCTGCAGCCACATTCCAACCACACCCTCAAAGGCCCCACCGCCAAGCCACCCTCAGCAAGAGCTAGGAGTGGGAATAAAGGGAGGGCACCCTAGCCTTTGGAGCCCAAGGACAAGGGGGACTAGGGCTGAGGAGGGGTGGTGCAAAGGAGGTGGTCAAAGGACAGCTGGGGTACGGCCAAGGAATGGCCAAAAGAAGTGGCCTGGGGGTGACAGAGGCAGGGTGACCAGAGAGGGGCAGTGAGGAGAGGAGGCCACTGCTTACCCCGGTGCCGGTCCCCGCAGCAGCCTGCTGGCTGGGGCCTGCTGCGCTCCAGAGCTGCTGCTCCTGTGAGGCCAGGTCCTCCATGGGGCCCGAGTCCTGGGGCTCTTGCTCTGGCTCCACGGGCACAGAGCAGGCCAGTCTCCTCGGGCCCTCAGGCTCCACCGCGCCCACCCACCTGCCGGCTTTCGGTGCCCAGGGAGTCAGGAACGTGACATGCTGTGGCCTCCAGTGGGTGGGGACCATGTCCCCCGTGGCCCTCGGGGTCAGAAACGTGACATGCGGTGGGCTCCAGTGGGTGGAGACCACGTCCCCTATGGTCCTCGGGGTCAGGAATGTGACATGTGGTGGGCTCCAGTCGGTGGAGACCACGTCCCCTGTGGCCCTCGGGGTCAGGAACGTGACATGCGGTGGGCTCCAGTCAGTGGGGACCACGTCCCCCGTGGCCCTCGGGGTCAGGAATGTGACCTGTGGTGGGCTCCAGTCAGTGGGGAACATGTCTCCTGTGGCCTGCATCTTGGGCTTCTTCGACAACTTGGGAGTTGGATCTGAGTTGGGGCTGCAGAAGCGCTGGGTCGGCCGGCAGATCCCCTGGTGTAGGGGATGGTCGAAGCCACTGTGCTTCAGGTTGGGCAGAAGAATGGGGATTGCGGCAGCTGCCTGGACCCCTGTGGACAGGATGAGTAGTCAGTATCCCACCTGACTACCACCATCCGCCATGCTGGGTGAGGAGAGGAGGCAACTCTGGATTGCAAGATGCAAGGGGGGCCCTGGGTGGTGTGGTTCAGTTGGTTGAGCATTACCCTGTGCACCAGGTTGCCAATTTGATTCCTGGTTGGGCCATATGCTGGGGTTGTAGGCTTGATCCGGTGTGCAGGAGGCAGCCGATAGATGTTTCTCTCTCTCTCTCTCTCTCTCTCTCTCTCTCTCTCTCTCTCTCCCTCCCTCCCTCTCACTCTAAAATCAGTAAAAATATATTTTAAAAAATGATGCAAGGAGAAACCTCAGCCATGGGTTTTCCACTCCCTTGTGGCCCCAAACCTCAGGAGCGCTCTACCTCTGCAGGTGAGAGACACCTACCTTCAGTCTGAGGAAGGGCTAGCACAGTCTTCTGGGACCTGGCCATCTGAAAGCTTCTGGGAGTTCTGTCCTGGAAGGAACCGCTGGTCAGGGGAGGTGAGGGGAACCTCCAGAAGAAGCTGATGTTCTGGGACCCTAGGTTCCCAGAAAGGAGTGCCCAGCCTATTGGTACGCAGGAGAGCATCCCCCTCCAGCTCACCCAGGGACTAAGCACATGCACCACAAAGATCAAGTTGCTGAGTTGATGGGGGCTCAATCTGACCTCTCTTTTCAAGGATGTGATGGGCAAGCCTAAGGACATCAGCTTTTTAAATACTTGCAAAAAATGAAAACTATTATTGCTCAGCAGGAAAATCGTGTTCTGAGATGACATCCTGAGCACCTTGCTTTGATGTCACCCCTGTCCAGCTCTTTACCCACAAGGGGTGGGGCATGGCTGTCCCAGAACCAGCACAGGCCTAGTACTCAGTAGGGCTCAGTGCATGAATGATTTAATGGATTGAATGAACATATGAATGAATGAATGAGTGAATGATTTAAACAGACCCCAGGTCTGGTCCAACAAGCCTCCTCCAGTATTAGGGGCTGCCTGTCCCCAGCTAAGATGGACCATGCCATTTACACAGACATCTCTCATCACATCAAGCCCAGGCTCAGGTAAACGAAAATACAGGTGAAAGGCTAATACCTGAACAAGCTTAACCCTTTGAGTGCCAACCAATATCCTAGGAACTATGCTAAAATTGCCAAGGCATTTTTGCTGATTTTACAGCAGTTTAGGAAAAAAAATTATGAATCGCAAGTAAATGAAGTTACATATTCAAAAACTTAAGGAAGCCTTTACTACATTGACATATTTAGCAATATCATCATCACTAATAAAAGCAGACTTAGAACTGGACGCCACTTCGAAGCTTTGATAGTGCTCCCGGCACTTTTGGCGAAAGACAGGAAGAGCGCGATCGCGCTTCCTGGCACTCTAGGGGTTAAGAGTCTAATGGTCAAAGGAATCAACAGTTCACAGCAAAACAAACACTAAATCAATAAGGGTTCAAACTCAACAATACTGCACTAAATTGAAATCAATATGACTATGAAGTATTATTCAATAATAATTAATCAGAAAATTAAAAATTTATAATAAATGTTGACATGCATGGCTGTTAGTTAGCACTATAAGATGGATTATTCTTTTTAGAGGACAATCTATCAATATAAAAATAACTGTAAAAATGTCCATATCTGAGAGTAGGGAACCCCCCAAATCTGTCCCTTCACAAAAGCAAGTAAGCTGGCAATAACTGTCAGAACCAACATATACACAACTTCAGAATATAATAAAAAACTAACTGCAACCAGGGGAATGCTTAATGAAAAAAGGAGCTGCTAAATTTCAGAAAGATTACAATCTGGCTTTTGAAGGTACCCACTGATCATCCCAGCTCAGAGGCAGATCGGGAACTGTGTTCCTGGGGAAGATACAAACATTCTTAAAGAATTGTTGGTGTGTGTTTTGACCTGTCTAGTGGCTCAATGATGGATCAGTTCATGGCCTTGACTTTTTTTTTACCCCCCTCAGAACTTTCTCAGGGGTGGAGTGGCCTCTGGCCAGCAGTTGTCAAAAGTGTTTAAAGACAGATCTACTAGCTGCAGCCAGCTGCGGCAAGAGATAATAGACGGGGCAAGCATCAGAGAGACTGAACAGCCTGAAAAGAAAGAGGCTGAGAGGAAGGAGGAATAAAGATTTTGAAAGGCTCCCACAAAAGCCAGAGACTAGAAGGCCGCATGTGTGCCCAGGGCTGACGCATGCTCAGGAAAGACCTGAGAAGACCACCAGCTTCCCTCCTGCTGATGGTCAGGCTCCACATAATCAAGAAGTGAAGGCTAAGGCAGAGTTGCAAGAGGCCTAGCTGATGTTGAAGGGGAACTCCAGCAGAGAGTCAGTCTGCAAAGACCGGGAGAGTTGTATGGGTTTTTTTTAGTTGCCATTGTTGTTTGGGCTCTATGAGGAGACCGCAATAAAATCACCAGTTGACCTCTATGCTAAAGGAACAGTGACTTTAGTAACCATACACAACAAAATAAAAGTCTTTACAAAAAATAGTTTAGAAAAGTCATTAAACAAATAACTATAATGCACAACAAGCAGCAGCAGCAAACCCTGGGAAGGGGGAGAATGTTATTTCCAGAGTAACTGCATTATAATATTCAAAATGTCCAATTTTCAACAAAAATTACAAGGCATGCAAAGAAATAAAGTATGGTTCGATCATCTAATCTAATAAAAGAGAAACATGCAAATTGACCGTACCTTTGCTATGCCCCAAGCCACGCCCACCAGCTAATCAGAGCAACTATATGCAAAATAACCCAACCAAGATGGCGGCCTGCAGCCACGGAGCTGGAGCAAGCAGGAAGCTTGGTTGTCCCGGCGATGGAGGAAGCCA
>NW_005355890.1:1378284-1379434 GCF_000412655.1 Myotis brandtii | reverse complement strand
AATTTTTGTGCACCGGGCCTCTAGTCTATATTATAAAAGGCCAGTGGCCGTAACGCCGTAACAACCAAATGACCAGTCACTAGGAGGTGCATGGAGCACCTCTTGGGCCCTCCCCCCACCCCCAGGGTGCCGGCAGCATTGGCAGAGTGTCTCGGGGCACCAGCAGCGTCCACGGAGCGTGCGAGGCTTCGCAGGGCGGCGGACATGGCCCTGATGGCAGGCTAGGCCTAGGGGACCCTACACGCGCACGATTTAATTGTGTGCTAGGCCTCTAGTAGGAAAAATAAATGAAGAAAAAATGTTTCTGAGGAATTTCAGACAAAAACTTTAAATCAACTGTCTTAAATATGCTCTAAAACAGTGGTTCTCAACCTGTGGGTTGCGACCCCTTTGAGGGTCGAACGACTCTTTCACAGGGGTCACCTAAGACCATCAGAAAACACATATATAATTACATATTGTTTTTGTGATTAATCACTATGCTTTAATTATGTTCAATTTGTAACAATGAAATTGGGGGTCACCACAACATGAGGAACTGTATTAAAGGGTCGCGGCATTAGGAAGGTTGAGAACCACTGCTCTAAAAGCTAAAGGAAATGATGTTCAAAAAACTAAAGAAGAATTGTATTAATATATTAATATAATTAATGGTATAAAAAAATAAAAGAAACCAGGTAGAGAATATCAATAAAGATAGAGAAATTATAAAAAGAAACCAAACAGCCCTGGCTGGTTGCTCAGTGGTTAGAGCATTGGCCTGCAGACCGAAGGGTAGATGGTTCAATTCCAGTCAAGGGCACATGCCTTGGTGGCAGGTTCAATCCCCAGCACTGGTTGGGGCTCGAGTGGGTGGCAACCAATTGATGTGTTTCTCTCACATTGATGTTTCTCTCTCCCTCTCTCCTTCCCTCCCTTCTACTCTGTCAAAAAAAAAAAAAAAATCAATGGCAAAAATACCCTCTGGTGAGGATTTAAAAAAAAAAAAGGAACCAAACAGAAATTCTGGAGTTAAAAAGTACAAAAATTGGAATGAATTCTAAATAGAAGGTGTCAACACCACATGTGAACAGGCAGAAGAAAGAATCAGTGAACTTTGTTTTAAATGTATTTTTTGTTGTTGATAATATTACAGATATCCCCTGTCCCC
>NW_005355890.1:1374340-1378200 GCF_000412655.1 Myotis brandtii | reverse complement strand
GTAGATCAATTGAGATGATCAAGTCTGAAGAACAAAATTAAAAAGGGACGAAGAAAACAAACAGCCTCAGAGACCAGTGGGACACCATCAAACATATCAACATAAGCAAAACAGGAGTCCCAGAAGGAGTTGAGAAAGAGAGGAATAGAGAGATGAGGGGTGGGGAGGGAGAGACAGAAAGAGAGAGAACATTACACTTACAAGAAGCTCAACAAATTCCAAGTAGGATAAACTCAAAAGAGATACCAGGAGATACACACTTAGATACATCATAATCAAACTTAAAAAGCTAAAGAGAGCCCTGGCTGGTATAGCTCAGTTGGTTGGAGTATTGTCCCATACACCAAAGGGTGGCGGATTCCATTCCCAGCCAGAGCACATACCCAGGTTGCGGGTTCAATCCCCGGTCAGGGTGCGTGCAGGAGGCAGCCGTTGAATCAATCTCTCTCTCTCTCTCTCTCTCTCTCTCTCTCCATTTCCTTTCTCTAAAATCAATTAAAACTTTCCTGAAAATCAATAAGAGAATCTTAAAAGCAAGAAGAGAAATAATTATTTGCCTACAAGGGATTCTCATTAAGATTAACAGCTGATTTTTCATCAGACACCATGGAGATTATTAGGTACTAGATAAAATATTCAAAGTGCTGAAAGAAAAGACTACTGACCAAGAACGTTACATTTAACAAAAGTATACTTCAAGAAGGAAGAAATTAAAATATTCCCAGATATACAAAAACTGAGAAAATTTATTGCTAATAAACCTCTCCTACCAGAAATACTAAAGTAAGTCCTTCAGGCTGAGTGAAAGGGTATTAGAGAGTAACTTGAATCCACATAAAGAAAAAAGAACACTGATAAAGATAACTACATGGGCATATGTAAAAGACAGTATAAATGTATTTTTTCTTTGTAACTGTTTTTCTTCTATCTAATTTACATATTAACTGCATAGAGCAATAATTATAAATCTTGTCTTCATGGGTGTACAATGTATAAAGATATCATTTATCTGACAATAACACTACAAAAGAAAGGGAGGGAACAGAGCTATATAAATGCAAAGTTTTTGTATCCTATTGACATTAAGTTGGTATTATTCTGAACTAGACTGTGAATTATGTGATATTTACAGATAAATAACAATGGAAGTATTACTGTATTTTGGTTTGTAACTTTTCCCTATGTAATTTAAAAGACAAATGGGTAAAACAATAATTATATATCTATGTTAATAAACACAATGTTTAAAGATGTGATTTGTGACAAAAACATGAAGGGAGGGATGGAGCTGGATAGGAGCAAAGTTTTTATGTACTGAAGCTAAGTTGATATTAATTCAAACTAGTTTGCGATAAATTTAAAACATAAATTATAATCTCCAGGGTAGCCATTAGTAAAATAACTAAAAATATAGAGAAAAGGAAATGAGGAGGGAATAAAAATGATGTAGTACAAAATATTAATTTAACACAAAAAAGGCAATAATAGAGTAACTGAGGAACAAAAAAGACTTAATATACACTGGAAACAAATAGGAAAATGGCAGAAATCCTTCCTTATCAGTAATTCGTTTAAATGTAAATGGTTAAACTCTCAAATCCAAAGGCAGATACTGGCAACATGGATTAAAGAAACACCATCCAGAGCTGGCCGGTGTGGATCAGTGGTTAGAGCTTCAACCTGCACACTCAAGGGCTGTGGGTTCGATTCCCGGTTAAGGGCACATATCTGGGTTGCAGGTTTGATCCCCAGCCTCGGTCAGGGTGTGTGCAGGAGGCAACCAATCTTACATCAATGTTTCCCTCTCTCTCTCTCTCTCTCCCCGCCCTTCCTTCCACTCTCTCTGAAAATCAATGCAAAACAAAACGAAACAAAACAAAAACATGATTCAACCATGTATATGCTCTCTCTAAGAGACTCGCATTATGATGTAAATAGGTTGAAAGTGAAAGAATGGAAAAGATACTCCACTGAAATAAAAACTGCAAAAGAGCTAGAGTAGCTACAATAATATCAGACAAAATGCACTTTAAGTCAAAAATTACTTTAAGAAAAAGAAAGCCATGCCCTAGCCGGTTTGGCTCAGTGGAGAGGGTGTCGGCCCAAGGACTGAAGGGTCGCAGGTTCAATTCCGGTCAAGGGCACGTACCTCGGTTGCAGGCTTGATCTCGGGCTCTGGTCTTAGGGTGCGTGCAGGAGGCAACCAATTGATGTGTCTCTCTCACATCGATGTTTCTCTCTCTCTCTCTCTCTGTCTCTTCTCCTCCCTTCCACTCCCTCTAAAAATCAATGGAAAATTATCCTCAGGTGAGGATTAACAGAAAAAGAAAGCCATTACATATTAGTATGTGTCAATCACCAAAAAAATAACAATTATAAATATACATGTGCCTAAAAACAGAGTTTCAAAATATGTGAAACAAACTAACAGAGTGGAAGGAAGAAATAGTAATAAATTAATAGTTGAGGACTTCAATATCTTACTTTCAATAGTGGAACTAGGCAGAAGGTCAAAAGAAAACAGAGGACTTGAACAACACTACAAACTAACTAGACATAACAGACATACAGAACACATCACCCTGCAACAGCAGAATACACACTTTTCAAGTAACATGGAATTTTCTTTAGGATAGATCATATGTTAGGCCACAAAGCAAGTCTCAATAAATTTTAAAAGACTGAAATTATATAAAGTATCTTTTCTGAGGAACCAAGATGGCTGGTACTCGCCACCTCACACAACCATGACAAAATTAGAAATAAAATACAGAACAACCATCATTCAGAACCGCCTGAAAGTTGGCTGAATGGAAGTTCTACAACTAGAGAAGTAAAAAAGAAAGCACACTGAGACTGGTAGGAGGGGCGGAGGGAGGAACAGCATGGTCCAACACCCATGTATGGCGTGTTTTTAATCAGGAGGGATATCTGCACTGTGAGGCATCCTTTGAGAAGCAAGGGGTCCCAGCCCCACACCAGACCCTGAGCCCAGGGTTCCAGAGCTGGGAAGGGAAATCCCCATAACTTCGGGCTGTAAAAACCAGCGGGGATTTTTGCTAAATGAAACAGGCTGTCAGAGACCCAGGCAGTCCCTCTTAAAGGGCCAGCACAGATTTTCTCAGACTCAATCTCTCTGGGCTCCAATAGCACAGGCAACAAAAAATAAATAAAATAAAACTGGATTTCATCAAATTAAAAACTTTTGTGTTTCAAAGGATACTGTCAAGAAAATGAAAAGTCTACAAAATGGGACAAAATATTTCCAAAACATATATCTGAAAGGGTCTAATATGCAGAATATATGAAGAACTCTTACAATTCAACAACAAAAAGGCAAAAAAAATCAATTAAAAGTAAGCAAAAGACTTGACTAATCATTTTCAAAAGAAGATGTACACATGGCCAACAAGCACATGAAAAGATGCTCAATGTTATTAGTCACTTTATTAGGGCATTAAAACCACCATGAGATACCACTTCACACCCACTAAAATGGCTATCATCAACACAAAATATGTTGGTGAGGATTGGAGAAATTGGAACCCTCAGACATTACTGGTGTGAATGTAAAATTGTACAGCCACTGTGGAAAACACTTTGGCAGTTCCTCAGTAAGTTAAAAATAGAATTACCGGAGAAGCAACCAAGATGGCGGCATAGGTAAACACCGGAAATTGCTGCCTCGCACAACCACTTCAAAACTACAACTAAAAGACAAAACGGACATCATCCAGAACCACAGGAAGGTGGCTGAGTGGAAATTCTACAACTAGAAGGAAAGAGAAAAGCACACTGAGATTCAGAGGAGGTGCGGAAGTAAAGTGCAGAGGTACGGAGGCGCACGTGGAAAGGGCTGG
>NW_005355890.1:1358221-1371984 GCF_000412655.1 Myotis brandtii | reverse complement strand
GAGCTATGGGGGGAAAAAAGAGGAACTGTAATAATCTGAACAATAAAGATTTAATAAAAAAAAATAGAATTACCATATGACCCAACAATTCCACTCCTAGGTATATACCCAAGATAAATGAAATAGGTATTCAAATAAATCCTTGTACATGAATGTTTATAGTAGCATTAGTCACATAGCCGAAAGATGAAAACAGTGCAAATGTCCATTAATGATTAAATGGATAAACAAAATGTGGTATATCCATACAATGGAATATTATTGAGCCATAAAATGAATGAAGCACTGGTAGATGCTATAACCATGGATAAATTTCAAAAACACTATGCTTGGTGAAAGAAGACTGACACAAAAGACCACATATTGTATGATTCTCTATATATGAAATAGGCAAATCCACAGAGACAGAAAGTTTAGTGGCTGTCATGTGCTGGGAGGGAGGGGGAGAAAGGAATGGAGGAGTGACTGCTTAATGGGTACGAGGCTTCCTTTTTGGATAATGAAAATGTTCTGGAACTAGACAGTGCTAATGGTTGCACAACATCATGAATGTACTAAGTGCCTCTGAATGATACACTTTAAAATGGTTAAAATTTTAAGTTTTATGTATGTTTTTTAACCACATAAAAGATAAATATATAAATTATACATGGGAAAAAAATACATGTAAAATAATGTCAAGTAAGTAGAGGTCAACACAACTTGGTAGAAAGCATGGATTAAAGAGAAAAAAATATTAGAGAAATATAAAGTAAACATTAAATGAATGATGTATGGCTGTAGTTTTTGTACAACTGTTAAATAATAAAATGTTCTAGATCTGTGCCTACCTACACACAGCGGAGGGCAGGATCAGATACTCCTAGGGCATCAGGAGGTAGGGATGACTCTGAAAATCACCCTCTCTCCTCCTTTGGCCTTCAGGGAGCTACTGCCCAGGATCGCCCATCCTTCCATTCGCCAGTGGAATATTTTCCAGTTTTCCTGCCCTAAAATCTAACTAGCTTATTTTCCTCTACACTCCTTTTTTCTTCTTGTCCTTTCTGAAAAGAGCTTCTGATTAGGTCTTCCTAGAGTATCAACTCAATCTTCAACCTGGGAATTTACATCAACTGTAACTTCCTCTGCTCACAAGCCACCTCTGGGCACAGGTGCAAGAGGACTCTTCAGGGGGTGACAAGAATATACAGTATATTCTCTGTGTTTTTTAAAAATATATTTGATTTCAGAGAGGAAGGGACAGGAAGAAAGATAGAAACATCAATGAAGTGAATCATTGATGAGCTCTCCTGCACAATCAGGGATTGAGCCTGCAACCCGGGCATGTGCCCTGACAGGGAATTGACCCATGACCTCCTGGTTCATAGGCCGAGGTTCTTGAGCCAGGGTATGCCTTCTACGTGGGAGGCACCTCTGGCCGTAGAGAAACAGACCAGCGTAGGCCCAGGATAAAGGGGACCAGAACGAGGGCTTCAGGGTGATCCAAGAGGAGGATATGGTCTTGGGATTTGGGTTGTGGTTTATCCATCATGCCCACAGGGCAGGAGAGCAGGCAGGTGTCAGGCACAGGGGTATTGGGTGCACATATTAGTCATGTTGGGATGCCGTAACAAATACCATAGACAAGGCAGTTTATACTATGGAAATGTATTTTCTCACAATTCTGGAGGCTAAAAGTCCAAGATTAAGGTGTCAATAGGGTTGGTTTCTTCTGAACCTCTTCGTGGCTAGCACATGGATGTCTTCTACCTGTGTCGTCACCTGGTTTCTCTTCTGTTTCTATGCCCTAATCTCTTCTTATGAGAGACAGAAAGCAGACTGGTGGTTGCTTAGGGATGGGAGAGAGGAGAGAAGATTGGGGTGGGGGTGGTGATAGCTAAGGGATGCAGGGATTCTTTATGGAGTGATGTAAATGTTCTAAAATTAACTGTGGTGATGGTTGTGAAACTCTATGAATTGTACACGTTTAATGGGTAAATTACATGGCACATGAATTATATCTCAAGATAACTATTTTTAAACCAAGAAAGTAAGTGAAAAAGGTGAAGGGGACTAAGAAGTATAGACTTTCAGATATCAAAGAAATAAGTCACATGGATGTAAAGTACAGCACAGGATATACAGTCGATAGTATCATAATAACTATGTACAGTGACAGATGGTTACTAGACTAACATAGTGATCACACTGTAAGGTATACAAATATAGAATCACTATGCTGTACACCTAAAATTAATATAATATTGTAAGTCAACTACACTTTAATTAAAAAAAAATAGTAAGTTCAGCCCTAACTGGTTTGGCTCAGTGGATAGAGCATCGGCCTACGGACTGAAAGGTCCCAGGTTCGATTCCAGTCAAGGGGATGTAACTTGGTTGTGGGCACATCCCCAGTAGGAGGTGTGCAGGAGGCAGCTGATCGATGTTTCTCTCCCATCAATGTTTCTCTCTATCCCTCTCCCTTCCTCTCTGTAAGAAATCAATAAAATATATTTTTAAAAAAAAGTAAGTACAGGGAGAGTAAAACTAAAGGTCAAGGCTGATGATGAAGTTGAACCTTCCGAGAGGACGAAGAAGCGCAAGTCAGGAAGCATGGAAGCAAGTTTAAGGGTGTTCACATGGTAGATGCTAATCAAGGAGGAAAAGAAAAACAAAGACTAAAAAGTATTATTAAAATCTTCCACAAATAGTCTATGTGATGATAGTGCTTTTTGAGAAGGGGGAGGGGAGGATGAAAACTGCCCTTTAAACCCTTTCCTTTGGGATTCTTAAAGTACCAAGTTGAGTCTGGGAACATTTGCCAAAGGCAAGAAGACTGCCCTAAACCAAGCAAATGTTTAGTGTTCAGAAGTCTGTAGTAAAGATGATAGAATAAAACAAAAAGAATCAGAAACTGCTAATCCACTGCTGAGACCAATTCCGTGCAGCAAAAGTTGTGTGCAAGGAGGGGGTGGGGGAGGCTATGTTCTTCTGAACTCGTTTCTTTTCTGAGCACAAGTGCTTTCTGTGTCTTCCCAACAATGCAGAACCTACTCGCTCGGGAAACACACCAGCCTTTGTTCCACTGCAGCGTGATGGTTTTGCTCTTCCCATTTTGGCTGTTCCTCAGTCATGAAAAGCAGCATGCCCTGGTTTCAGAAAGGTTAGCAGTTCACGGCTCCAGATGGAACACAGGGGGGAGCACTTTCAAGTCTGAGGAGTTGATGTGTCACTGCTGACTGAGGATACTGTAGTTTCTCAGCCCCCTCAGGGCACTCACACATCTTCACCACACTGATGAGTCAGTTTTCCTTGGGAGTCATGCGAGTGCTCAGATGAAGCCTTGTTCTGCATCCCAGCACTCAGCCTGGGGCCCAGCTCAGAATGGATCCCCAGAAAATGAGGTGGCTGAGGCTGGGGTTCATTTGCATGTGCCTTATCTGCTCTGGCTGCCATAACAAGACACCACAGACTGGGGTTTCAACAAGGGAGTTCTCATAGTTCTACAGGCTGGAAGCCCCAGGTCAAGGTGCTGGCAACATAGGTTTCATCCTGAGGCCTTTTCTCTTGTCTTGTGGGAGGCCACCATCTCTCCATGTGCGCACATGACCTCTTATTTGAGGGAGAGGGAAGGAGGGAGAGCAATGGCGAGCTCTGGTCTCTTCTTCTCATAAAGATGCTAATCCTATCATGGGGTTCTGCTCTCCTGGCCTCATCTAACTCTAACTTCCAAAGAACCTTCCTCGCCCGGCCAGTGAGGCTCAGTGGTTGAGTGTCGACCTATGAACCAGGAGGTCATGGTTCGATTCCCAGTCAGGGCATATTCCCGGTTGCAGGCTTGATCCCCAATAGGGGATGTGCAGGAGGCAGCAAATCAATGATTCTCTCTTATCATTAATGTTTCTCTCTCTCTCCTCCCTTCCTTTCTGAAATCAATAAAATATATATACAGCCCTAACGGGTTTGGCTCAATGGATAGAGCATTGGCCTGCGGACTCAAGGGTCCCAGGTTCGATTCCGGTCAAAGGAATGTACCTTGGTTATGGGCACATCCCCAGTAGGGAGTGTGCAGGAGGCAGCTGATCGATGTTTCTCTCGCATCGATGTTTCTAACTCTCTATCCCTCTCCCTTCCTCTCTGTAAAAAATCAATAAAATATATATTTAAAAAAAGTGGCGTTAGGGCTTCAACACAGGAATTGGAGAGCGGAACAATTCAGTCCGTAACAACATGCAATATACTGAACACCACTATGCCGGGTACAAATCAAATTAATCAACTTTAAATGAAAGTACAATATACATACAGAAAAGTATATAAGGGTGAAACTACAAACTGATGAATTTTCGCAGAGTGAACACACCGAGGTAACCATTACCCAAGTTAAAAAAAAATAGCATATTCCAGCATCCCAGGGTCCTCCTCCTACTCCCTCTGTCAGTATTCTTAGCCTCTGCCTCAGAACTAAGACAAGCACCACAGACTCATTTTGCTACACAGTATGGATTCTTTTGTGTCTGGCTTCTTTTATACAGTATTACACGTGTGTATTCATTTTCATTGCTGTATAGTATCCCACTGTATGAATAATTGTTCTACTGTTAATGGACATCTCCATTTCCAGTTTTTATTATGAATAATGCTTCTATGACCGCCCCACCCCCACACCACACAATCACACACATTTCTGTTGGGAATGCACCTAGATGTCAAATTGATGGGTCACGGGAATAGATGTGCCCACTATGGTAGACAGGCTAAACACTTTCAAAGCAGTAGGATGAATTTACCCTCCTACCAGCCACTTATCAGTTCACCTTGTTCCACTCTTGGCAACACTTAAGATTGTCAGTCATTTAAATGTCTACCATTCTGGTGGGTGTATATTTTTACATTTGCATTTCCCTGATTCTAATGAGATTGAGTGCCTTTTCATACTGTACTGTTCACCTGGATATCTCCTTTTATAAAATGCCTGTGCGAGTCTATTGCCCATTTTTCTATTGAGTTGTCCTTTTTAAAAGGTCTGGATCTGTAGGCATTCTTTATATATTCTCAAAATGAGCCCTCCGTCAGTTAAATGTGCCGGAAGTATTTTCTCTCACTGTATGGCTTGTCTTTTCACTCTCTTAATGGTGTGTTTTGATAAAGAAAAGTTTGTAAGTCTAATATAGCCCAATTTATCAGCATTTTCTTCTATGATTAGTGCTTTCTGGGTCCTGTTTAAGAAATCTTCCCCTATACCAAAGCCATGAACATATTCTCGTGTCATCTTTTAGGATTTTTATTATTTTACAATTACATTTGGATTTATAATCTACACAATATACATTTTTGTTTTTATTTATGTACAACTTAGATATGGTGCACAAATCTTAAGTGCTCAGCTTGATGAATTTTTACATGTGTGTATATGTGTGTATGTGTATATATATAACAATTACACAGATCAAGATGTTAAACATTCCTCACACTCTAGAACAGTGGTTATCAACCTTGGCTGCACATTAGAATCACCTGGGAATCTTTTTAAAATCCTGATTTCTGGGCCTCATCCTCCAGAAATTCTTTCTTTGTTACTAGAAAGATCTCTCATACCTCCTCCAGCCAGTAACTCCTAAAAGTAACATTACTCTGCATCTATCACTATTATTTTTTCAAACTGTTCCCAAAAAGCCTGTGTTTGAACTTTATAAACATGAAACCAGACATTTTGTACTCTTTTGTCTGATTATATTTTGCTCAACATTATGGAAGTGAGATTCATCCATGCTGGTGCATGTTGTAGTCAACACTTCATCCATTTTCATTATTGTATAGATTCCAGAGTATGCAGGCATCACAAATTATTTATGCACTCTTCTTTTGAAAGGCATTTGGGTTGTTTCTTATTTTAGGGTTTTATAATATTTGCTATATTCTTGTACATCTCTTTCAAAGAACACAAGCACTCATTGCTGTTGGATATGTGCCAGGACACACAAAATTTAGATGTTACCATATTATAAAAACATTTAGATTTATCAAGATCTCCCTGCCACATACATATAGCATATTTTATTTGTTCCCACATCTATAATTCTTACTTTAAAAAATGTTAAAACCAGTATTTTCTAGTTTCATTTTGAAATAATTTCAGACTAAAAGTTGTAAAAATAGAATAATTCCCATATGTCCAAATTCCTCAAATGTTAACATTTCCCTGTATTTTCTTTTTTGTTATTAATCCTCCTCCGAGGATATTTTTCCATTGATTATTAGAGAGAGTGGAAGGGAGAAGGAGAGACAGAGAGAAATATCGATTGAGAGAAACACATCGATTGGTTGCCTCCTACACGCACCCCAACCAGGGCCAGGGAACCTGCAACCAAGGTACGTGCCCTTGATCAGAATCGAACCAGGAAAATTTCAGTCCATGGACCGATGCTCTATCCACTGAACCAAACCAGCCAGGGCTCCCTGTATTTTCTTTCTTTATCATTATCTCTCTCGTCTATGTATGTGCAAGTGTATGCTCTTGACACTGTTGAAGACTATTGGCCAGTTACTTTGCAGATCCTATCAAGTTGTGTTTGTGGATGTTTCCCAATGATTAGGTTCAGGTCATATGTTTTACGCAGGGATACACAGATGTGATGCTGTGTCCTTCGCGGTGCATCATATTACAATGCACATGATGTTGATTTATCCTACTATTGGTGTTCCTACCTTTAATCACTTGGCTAACGTGGTATCTGCTAGACTTCTCCACTACGTTATTTTTCTCTTTGTAATTAATCAGTATCTTACAGAGAGAGCCCTTGAGATTATGTAAACACTCTGTTTCTCATCTTACTTTCATTTCCTAGTTTTAGCATCCACTGATGATGCTTGCCTGAAACAATTTTTATGGTAGTAGTTGAAACTAATTTTTGCTTTTTAATAGCTTCAAATTTTTCAAAAATCTTACAATGACAGTTCTCGCAAATCAAATCATCCTTATTCACTAAAAAAACTTCCCCCAAGTCACCTCAAAGATAAAAAAAAATAAAACTTGTCCTGGCTGGTGTGGCTCACTGGATAGAGAATCAGCCTGCGGACTGAAGGGTCCTGGGTTCAATTCCAGTCAAGGGCATATGCCTGGGTTTCGGGCTCGATCCACAGTGGGGGGCATGCAGGAGGCAGCCAGTCAATGATTCACTCTCATCATTGATGTTTCTATCTATCTCTCTTTCTCCCTGAAATCAATAAAGATATATATATATATATCTGGCAAACTGGTGGTGGGACTCCAGTGGATGGTGGAACCTGGACCCCACTGTCCCAACAGGTGTATTCAGATTGGCAGGTCATGAGCAGGCACATGGGCCAGAGCTGCCTGCCCAGTGGGTAGTTAAGCCTGGCTGCTGCCAAGCATGTTTCACTCATAGGTACTAATCTACCAGTGGTTATATGATAGTCCAATTTTTTTTCTAGTTCAATGTTTCTTTTTTTGAATTAAAAACAATTTTCAATTACAACTGACATTTAATATTATATTAGTTTCAGGTATACAGCACAGTGAGTAGACATTTATATAACTTACAAAGTTTTTACCCTGATAAGCCTAGTACCCACCTGATACCATACATTATTGAGTACATTCCCTATGCAGTACTTTATACATCTTTCTGATTATTTTGTAATGACCACTTTGTACTTCTTAATCCCTTCTCAAAGTATAACCCTCCCCTGAAAGCCAAAGAGTCAGCCAAAGTCACACTTCTATATAAACCACCCCCGACAATGCTGGTGCGGCTGAGAAAGGATGATTTGTATGCTCAAAGCATTTCATTCTAGGAGGAACACTGTCAGCCAGGATGAGGATAGGGAGCAGGGGTCAAGTCTGGCAATCCAGAGGAGCCCCAGAGTCCAGCCCATGTCTTCTCTGGAGACAAAGAAGGTCAAATGTGGCCTTGTGTTTCTAGGAGATCCTCACTCACCTTTCTAGCTCTCCCCAGGCTGGGACCTGCTCACCTGTTTAAACACCAAACCCAGCACAGAAACCTGCTGTGCCAACTGGGCTTATCTAGTGAGGCTCTCTGGGAGCAAAGTCACCAAGTGGGTTGATATATGGGCAGATTCAAATTTATAACTGGACTGAGTCCCTGTAGCTCATTCTGCAAGCCAAGGGTTAAATAGGAGTAGGGTGTGGAGAGAAATAAGGTCTCTAGGTTAGCTTACAAAACCAATAACTCACAAAGCAGATGCATGGACAATTGAGGACTATGAATGTAAACTGCACTCAGAACACAATTCTTACAAGCTAAAGCCTTTGACCAAGGTCCCAGGCAGGCAATTTCACCTTGTCCAGTACAGTTCTTCTCAGCAAACCCCACTTTAGCATCCCTGATGTGCCAGGCACTGGGAAACCAGGATGGGGAAGGTCAGATTTCTACCCTTGAGAAGCTTACAGTGGTGAGAGGTTTCTGCCATTTGATAGACCCAGGGGCATCAAGAGTTCAGGGGATGGTGGAACCTGGAAACCACTGTCCCTACAGATGTAATCAGATTGGCAGGTTATGACAAGGCCTGCCCATGGGTAGTTAAGCCTGGCTGCCGCCAAGCATGTTTCACTCATAGGTACTAATCTACCAGTGGTTATATGATAGTCTAATTTCTTTTATAGTTCAATGTTTCTTGTTTTGAATTTAAATTTTTTTTCCAATTACTGTTGAAATTTAATTTTATATTTGTTTCAGGTGTACAGCATAGTGAGTAGACATTTACATAACTTATGAAGTGATTTCCCTGATAAGTCTAGTACCCACCTGATACCATACATTATTGACTACATTCCCTATGCTGTACTTTACACATCCTCCTGATTATTTTTTATGGTAGTGGTTGGAACTAATTTTTGCTTGTTTTTAATAGCTTCAAATTTTTCAAAAATCTTACAATGGCAGTAGTTCTCACAAATCAAAATGAAATTTGGAATATCATCTTTATATTTCTTACTCCCTTCCCTTTTCCATCCAGCCTTCTAACCAACCTCCCATCTGGCATCTATGAGTTTGTTTCTATTTTATTTATTTTGTTATTAGATTGCACATATAAGTGGTTTTGTTTTTCTCTCGTTTCATTTAGCATACCTTCTAGGTCCATCCATGTTGTTGCAAATGGTAAGATTTCATTCTTTTTAATGGCCAAGTAATATTCCATTGTATGTATATATCACATCTTCTTTATCCAATCATTCATTTATTGATAGACACTTGGGTTGCTTCCATATTTTGGCTATTGGAAATAATGCTGCAATGAACATAGGGATGCATGTATCTTTTCAAATTGATGTTTTGGATTTTTCAGATAAATACCCAGAAGTGGGATTGTTGGGTCATATGGTAGTTCTATTTTTAATTTTTTTGAGGAACCTCCACACTGTTTCTGTAGAGGCTGCACCAGTTTGCAATCCCACCAACAGTGCACAAGGGTTCTCTTTTCTTCACATCCTCACCAACACATTGTTTGTTGGTTTATTGATGTTGATAGCCATTGTGATAGGTGTGAGTTGATAGCGCATGCCCTTTCAATTTGCATTTCCCTGATGATTAGTGACATTGAGCATCTTTTTATCTATTGGCCATCTGTGTGTCCTCTTTGGAGAAATGTCTAGTCAGGTTCTCTGCCCATTTTTAAATCAGATTGTTTGTCTTTTTGCTGTTAAGTTGTATGACTTCTTTATATATTTTGGATATTAACCCATTATCAGATATACCATTGGCAAATATCTTCTCCCATTCAGCAGGTTGTCTCTTCGTTTTGTTGATGGTTCCTTTGCTGTGCAAAAATTTTTCAGTCTGATGTAGTCCCATTTGTTTATTTTTTGTTTTTCTTGCTTGAGGAAACGTCAAAAAAAATTACCAAGAGCAATGTCAGAGAGTTTACTGCCTATGTTTTCTTTCAGGAGTTTTATGGTTAGGGTTTCACATATACGTCTTTAGTTCACTTTTAGTTTCTTCTTGTATATGGTGTAAGAAAGTGACTCTCTGTTCTGTTCCATTGATCTATGTGTCTCTTTTTATGCCAGCACCATGCTGTTTTGATTACTATAACCTTATAATTTGATATCAGGTAGTGTGATACCTTCAACTTTGTTCTTTTGTTCTCAAGAATGCTTTGGCTATTTGGGGACTTTTGTAGTTCCACTAAGTTTTAGGATTATTTGTTCTAGTTCTCTGAAAAATGCCATTTATATTTGCTGCGATTGAATTGAAACTCTAGATTGCTTTAGATAGAATAAACATTTTTAAAACATATTTTTTTTATTAATTTCAGAGAGGGAAGGGAGAAAGATAGAAACATCAATAATGAGAGAGAATCATTGATCGGCTGCCTCCTGCAAGACCTACACTGCAGATCAAACCCCCAACCCGGGCATATGCCCTTGACCGGAATCGAACCTGGAACCCTTTAGTCTGTAGGCTGACGCTCTATCCACTGAGCTAAACCAGCTAGGGCTAGAATGGACATTTTAATTATGTTAATTCTTCCCATCCATGAGCATGATAAATGCTTCCATTTATGTGCATCTTCTATTTCTTTCTTCAGTGTCTTTTTAATTTCCAAGTACAGGTCTTTTATCTCTCTGGTTAAATTTATTCCTAGGTATTTTTTTATGTTTATAAATGGAATTATTCTCTTAATTTCTCTTTCTGATAGTTTGTCATTGGTGTATAAAATACAGTCAATTTCTGAATATTATTTTTGTATCCTATTGCTTTACTGAATTCATTTATCAGCTCTAGTAGTTTTTTGGTGAACTCTTTAGGGTTCTCTCTATATAGTATCATTTCATCAATAAATAATGACAAATTTACTTCTTCCTCTATAGTTTGAATGTCTTTTATTTCTTTTTCTTGTCTGATTTCTGTGGCTATGGAGTCCAATTTCACCTAGAAAGGAGACACACCCACCAGCTGTTTCTTTCCTCTCCAACCCACAAAGTAATACATTCTTCATACTGTTCTGGACTTTTACCAACCCCCTCTCTCACATTACTTGAAAACATTAGCATTTTCAAAGAAAAAGAAATGAACGACAGTGGAAGGGTACAGTCTGATAACAGGTCAACTTTTTTGCCTGAGTCTCCAACCCCGAAATCTTCCATCATTAGACCAAGACTACAGTTAAGTACAGTACTTCATCAGAATTAAGATGCCACTGATATTAATAGCACCAAGATGCTCTATGCCACTAAGAAAAACAAACTGACAGCTTAATGAAATACCAAGGAAGACACCATCCACTGTGGGATCCAACTCATTGCTGTTCAAATGTGAACAAAGATACATCCTAGAACCAATTTAAAATAAATTCTGGTTAGTCTGACATACTCTAAGCATTGTATTAGGTGTCAAGAAGAGAATATGGGAGGGGACAAAAGTGATGATATCGAGCCTCTTCCCCCAGTCAAATAGGGAGACACACTCAACATCTAAATTTCACTTCTCTTCCCACCCTCTCCCTCCCAAGCCCCTAATATCCAACCAGCCAGGACCGTACCTCCTCCATCTCACTCATTCTTTCCAGGCTAAGGACTGAAACCACCTCAGAACTTGTGAGAACTTGGCCTCCTGGCTCAGCCACACCTGCTTCTCTTCAATCCAGCCAGTGCGGAGCGGGAGGGGTGGGGAGGGCTGTGGCTTCATATGCCTAACTCATCCCACTACAGGGCCAGTACCTCCCCAAAACAGCAAGCCCAAGACTAAAGCTTTTCACCTTAGCCTCCCTCCTCAACTCTTCCGCCCTCCAGTATTGTTTCACAGTGTGACTTTACCATGGCACCTCACTTTTCCCTTCTTTTACTTTGCTGGCTACCAGAAAAATAAAGTAACCTGTCTTAAATTGTGGCCATGAGGCCAAATAATTATGGGTCCCAAAGGGCTTTGAGCCTTGATGAAAAAAGATGCATGATTAACTCAGAATATTACAACTGTCTTGTTTTTATGAATATTGCTTTCTCAAGACGCCTTATTCTTTTTTTTTAAAGATGTGGTTTTGTTGATTTCAGAGAGAGGGAGGGAGAGAGGGATAGAAACATCAATGTTGGGAGAGAATCATGGATGGCTACCTCCTGCAGCGCCCTCCTGGGGATGGAGCCTGCAGCCCAGGTACATGCCCGGACCAGGAATTGAACCCTGACCGGGAATCCAACCGGTGATCGACACTCAACTACTGAGCCACACCAGCTGGGCAAGATGCCTTATTTTTAACGCCATACTGTGTGTCTGTTCTTTTAAACAAATATCTAATAACAGGAATTTTACTGAGGACAGCCGCTCTGGTCAGCAAGGACTCAGCTCACAATCTGAAAGATGAAACGGGATGAGTTCCCCCCCCCACCCCCCGCCCCCCAAAAAAGTCAAACAGTCTCCAGTATCGTAAACAGCACATTCATCAAACTGGGCAGGAGTTAGGAACAGAAAGTCTTTCTGGAAAGAAAAACAACAGCTACTCTTTGTGCCTAAGGAACATTAGAAAAAAACAAACCAACAAAAAAAACCACACCAAATCACCAAATCAACCAAAATGTAAAGCAATGCTCAGGTTAGTTTGGAAAATGTTCTACCCCAACCAAGTAAAGCGCGCGTGGGGATGTGCTGCCCAGGAGAGCAGGGCGGCCCGTCTAGGTCTGGGTTAGGCGGGTCACAAGGAGCCGGCAAACACGCAGGCGCCGAACGAAGCGATTCCTGAAAAGGCCCAACAGGCACCGGGCCGGGGCAGGCAGAACATTAGCCGGGCCGTTTACTGTGTGACCACAGGACCGAGGCTCCTGTACCTCACCTACCGCCACACGGGCTGGCGTCGGCCACGTGAGTTGCACGGCTGGCCCGAACCGGGTGGGTGGCCTTCAGCACGAAGGGCGGAAGGGCTGGGACCCAAGGGCAGGGAGAGCACCCGGAAGCGCCAGCACAGACGGCTGGGCCAGCCAGCGGTCAAGGAAGGGGGTGCAGGCTTGACCAAGGGTGGAAGGTAGTGGGGGGTGGGTGCAGGGAGGGCAGGGTGGGGCCAGACCAGCAAGGCAGAGGTACGGGTCCTACCTCCAGTTCTGCTGGTGTCTCCCTGTGCCTCAGCTTTGACTTCGACAGGAAACTGACTTCCAGCGCCAGCTCCACGCCTGGCGCATGCGCGGTAACTCAGACACATCACCTCCCCTCCCCCCAGCTAGGCTCTGCACCCTGCGTGCGTAACCCCGCTGCGTGCATAACCCCGCTGCGTGCGTAACCCCGCTGCGTGCGTCCTTGCGTCCCTACCACCCTGCGTGTAGCCCTGCGGCGTGCACGCTGCGTGCCACCATGTTGGCCTGGCAGCCCTGGTGAGGTTTCCCTTTCCCGAGCCGCAGGACCGTGCTGGTGGCTTCTCATGCACTAAGTTACCGAATCCTCGCCTGAACGAGGACGTCTACTTTACAAAAGAGGGCGCTGAGCCCCAGAGGGAAGGATCCACCTGTCGAGGGCACCTGGACAGAAGGTGGTGGCGCCAAGATTTGAACCCAGAACAGATCGTGACCACTTAGCCATCTGGCCACTCCAGGGTCATCTAAGCACCACAGGGATGTGTGCTGAGAGCACGCTGCACACAACTACCATCCACATACATAACTCTTAGCCGGCCGTTTACCGTGGAGAAGGCCTTCTTAGTTCATCTAACTTCTGGGCTAGAACTTCTTATTCTTCGTCTCGTTTTGCTTTGAGAACACATCTGCCTTCAGTGTGTAGCTGAGTGTGTGTGTGTGTGTGTGTGTGTGTGTGTGTGTGTGT
>NW_005355890.1:1352011-1358201 GCF_000412655.1 Myotis brandtii | reverse complement strand
AGCCACACCAGCTGGGCAAGATGCCTTATTTTTAACGCCATACTGTGTGTCTGTTCTTTTAAACAAATATCTAATAACAGGAATTTTACTGAGGACAGCCGCTCTGGTCAGCAAGGACTCAGCTCACAATCTGAAAGATGAAACGGGATGAGTTCCCCCCCCCACCCCCCGCCCCCCAAAAAAGTCAAACAGTCTCCAGTATCGTAAACAGCACATTCATCAAACTGGGCAGGAGTTAGGAACAGAAAGTCTTTCTGGAAAGAAAAACAACAGCTACTCTTTGTGCCTAAGGAACATTAGAAAAAAACAAACCAACAAAAAAAACCACACCAAATCACCAAATCAACCAAAATGTAAAGCAATGCTCAGGTTAGTTTGGAAAATGTTCTACCCCAACCAAGTAAAGCGCGCGTGGGGATGTGCTGCCCAGGAGAGCAGGGCGGCCCGTCTAGGTCTGGGTTAGGCGGGTCACAAGGAGCCGGCAAACACGCAGGCGCCGAACGAAGCGATTCCTGAAAAGGCCCAACAGGCACCGGGCCGGGGCAGGCAGAACATTAGCCGGGCCGTTTACTGTGTGACCACAGGACCGAGGCTCCTGTACCTCACCTACCGCCACACGGGCTGGCGTCGGCCACGTGAGTTGCACGGCTGGCCCGAACCGGGTGGGTGGCCTTCAGCACGAAGGGCGGAAGGGCTGGGACCCAAGGGCAGGGAGAGCACCCGGAAGCGCCAGCACAGACGGCTGGGCCAGCCAGCGGTCAAGGAAGGGGGTGCAGGCTTGACCAAGGGTGGAAGGTAGTGGGGGGTGGGTGCAGGGAGGGCAGGGTGGGGCCAGACCAGCAAGGCAGAGGTACGGGTCCTACCTCCAGTTCTGCTGGTGTCTCCCTGTGCCTCAGCTTTGACTTCGACAGGAAACTGACTTCCAGCGCCAGCTCCACGCCTGGCGCATGCGCGGTAACTCAGACACATCACCTCCCCTCCCCCCAGCTAGGCTCTGCACCCTGCGTGCGTAACCCCGCTGCGTGCATAACCCCGCTGCGTGCGTAACCCCGCTGCGTGCGTCCTTGCGTCCCTACCACCCTGCGTGTAGCCCTGCGGCGTGCACGCTGCGTGCCACCATGTTGGCCTGGCAGCCCTGGTGAGGTTTCCCTTTCCCGAGCCGCAGGACCGTGCTGGTGGCTTCTCATGCACTAAGTTACCGAATCCTCGCCTGAACGAGGACGTCTACTTTACAAAAGAGGGCGCTGAGCCCCAGAGGGAAGGATCCACCTGTCGAGGGCACCTGGACAGAAGGTGGTGGCGCCAAGATTTGAACCCAGAACAGATCGTGACCACTTAGCCATCTGGCCACTCCAGGGTCATCTAAGCACCACAGGGATGTGTGCTGAGAGCACGCTGCACACAACTACCATCCACATACATAACTCTTAGCCGGCCGTTTACCGTGGAGAAGGCCTTCTTAGTTCATCTAACTTCTGGGCTAGAACTTCTTATTCTTCGTCTCGTTTTGCTTTGAGAACACATCTGCCTTCAGTGTGTAGCTGAGTGTGTGTGTGTGTGTGTGTGTGTGTGTGTGTGTGTGTGTGTGTGTGTTTGGACGATGTCGGCCTCCAAATTCAAACTCAAATGCTGGTTGAGCCCGACCTGGGCCTGGGCCTGAGCTATAAAGAGCCACATCATCTCTTTATTCTATGCCAGCCCTGTCATAGGTTAAAACCCACTCCTACCCTTCGGGGTAACTGGTTTTTACTAGGAATTGGCGTCATGAATGACCCGTTACGATCCCACTGGGTTGAGCAGCAGGAGGAGTGCGGTGGAGGTGTGCTAGCCAGGGCTGCTGCTGGGCCTCGGCGGAGCCCGTCCCCGGGTGAGAGGCAGCAGCCATGGGTGCTGAGGGCCTTCCCAGCAGCATTGCTCTTTGACCTTTTCCTTCCATTGATCAGTGTCCCAATTATGCCCCAATCAATTAAGTATTTATCTGCCTAGACTTAGTGGGACAAACGCAGATGACCAGGGGCCAGCAATAACGGCCTATCCCCTGGTACTTCAATGTCTAGACAGCTGAGCCGAACTGGAACACATGAACACACAGACAGAATTAGTATGCAATCACACAAGGTTTATTTACCTATTCCTAGTGGGTGCTAGGCTTCAGCAAAGGCCACCCGGCGATGCACACCGAACGGACGACGGAGATGGAGACAGACAGGTGGCCACAGTTGGTTCAGGCTCACACAGCGGAGCAGTCAGTCAGGGGCTTGTCTCACAGAGTGACGTGGAGTCCTCCGCTCTTCAGGCAGGAGACGGTCACAGAAGAAAAATCTGATGCTTATATAGCCCGTGGTAAACAGCTTGTGTCTTATCAGTGTGGGCCAGACGGTGTGCCTTTTGCTAGGAGCAGGGTGTTTACGCTTTAAGGGCTTAGGGCAGTGGTCGGCAAACTCATTAGTCAACAGAGCCAAATATCAACAGTACAACGATTGAAATTTCTTTTGAGAGCCAAATTTTTTAAACTTAAACTATATAGGTAGGTACATTGTTATTAACTTAATTAGGGTACTCCTAAGCTGGCCTTTGCTAAAAACGTCCTCAATCTGATTGAGGTACGTTCGCTGAGGTCGACCCCTTCCAACTCTCCCATCCTCAACTCCTGCATGAATCGCACGCGCCTCCTCCGCACTGTGTCTCCCGTCGCCCGACCAACCGACACCCCCCACTTCTTCTAACGCCACTTCTTCAAAATAGACTCGCCCAGGCCGAAAACCGACTTCTGCGCATGGGCCACGAAGTTTCAATCACACTGTATGTGCGCACCCGCACCTGGTATTTTGTGGAAGAGCCACACTCAAGGGGCCAAAGAGCCGCATGTGGCTTGCAAGCCGCGGTTTGCCGACCACTGGCTTAGGGCATTCACCACATTTTGGAAGTTACAGAGTATTGGGGTTTTCACAGAGCAAACATTTCACTTATTAATTATTTCACACAATAATTATTTCCACATTAGAGGGGTTTCCTTATGACCATAACATTATTATAACAATCAGCTCCTCTAGGAGATTGGGCCTATCAGTTCACCTAACTTCTGGTTGTCCGGAGGGACACTTGAGAGGTTGAAGAGTCCTATCCAACTCCTTACTGTTCTTTGGAGAACTGCCACTTAAATGTTTTAAATATACAAAGGTAAATCCATTTTAATGAACATTTGAAAGTTTAATATGAAGAGACAGAACTGGCCCCAGGCAAAATTGAAAATAACCTACACAAGGAAAATAAATTTTCAGAATAAAAATTGCTTCCACCAACATTACCACATTTGGTCTTCACAGCAGGTTGGAGGGCATGATTAATACCTTTATTTTTCAGAGAAAGAAACAGGCTTGGAGGCCACCTACTTGGTCCAGAGCCCTGTGCTGGGTTAGGAGAACCAGTATGTGAGCTCAGGGCTCTTGTTGCTGCCGGCCTAGCTTTTTAACGCCACATCATCCAGCATTGTGCCCTCACTTTAGGGACTGGTTGTCCTCATTTCTTTGGAACACTGTGGTCAGGCTCTGTGTCCCCGAGGCCTCCACATTCCTTCCAAACGACCCTGGAAAGAGCAGAAAAGGAGGGTGGCTAACAGGGCTGCTTCATGTGGAGGGCCCCAAGAGCCGGTCCTTGCATGGCCTAGCCATGCCCAGACGAGGACCAGTCCAGTCTCCCCTCCCTCTCTTCCTCTTCCTCCTAGTCTTAAAATTCTCTTCTCTTGGGCTCTGCTCCATGTGCTTTGTGCCCACTCCTAGTGGACTTGATGTCTTAGCCAGTTAAAAAGCTGTATTTCTGAGGGTGACATCACCAGGATGGTGACATATGTCATTCCTGACTTTGCTCCTCTGACAAGAACAACTAATATTTATTCAATAATAAGACACCACTGAGAGTCCCAGAACACAGGGGTGAGGCCCCCCCCCCCCCCCGCCTCCACCCCTCAGACACCAAGCCAGACTGAGTTCGAAGGGTAAAAGAAGTTGCTGCACATTAGTTACATTACTCCTCCCCTAGGTCAGGGCAGCACCACATAGAGATCTCCTGAGTCTCCAGTTCCTCCAGTGGGAAAAGAGGACCCAGAGAGGACAACCAGCCTCCCCAGCGTTGTGGGTTGCTTTGTGGGAGCCCCTACTCTGATACCGTACCACAGAGATGCAGGGGAGTGTGTGAGACTCAGTCACTGGGAATCTGACTGCCACAGGGGAGAGGGGAGGAATTTGCAACAACCAGCACACAGACCTTGGCAGACTAAGTTCATACTTGCAGTGCCCAAGTGGCAATCCCAACCAGTGGCTTTGCTCATCTGCAGAACCAACTCGGGACACACTCTCGCCTGATTTAAATCCTCAAGAGGAGTTTTGCCAGCCCTAGAATCCAGTGTGCTCCTGCTCAGGCAAGGAGCTGAGTCACAGCCCCACCTGCTGTGGAGAAGGCCTTCTAGCCCCATCTGACCAGAAGGGCTTGTTGCAATTCCTGGAAGCTCTGCAGCCCAGTGATGCTTGAGCCAAGAGGCAATGGGCAGAGCTGACTGCCCCTAGAGCAAAACCAGTACTGGGTATGGAAGGCTCCCAGGCTACACACAAGCAGAGGATTAATTTACAGCCAAGGCTGAGGGTTGCTCCCAGTCCCTCCCAGCAGGAGAGCCTGTTTGGAAACTAAGAGTACCCTGGATGGCCCTCCCCGCTCCTGCTCAGGCAAGGGGGCTGAGACATAGCCCACCTCCATAAAGAGTGTCTTAGGGGCCACATCTGACCCGAAGGGCTGGTGACAACTCTGAGAAGCTGTGTGGACCAGTAGCACTCAAGCTGAGAGAAGGGCAGAGACGACAGTTGGCATAGCAAAGCCAGTAGACCTACTTGGCTAGAGAACTTGGAGGGCAGGTCAGCTTGAGTTAAGACAACAAACAGTTTCACTGATTTTAGAACTGTTTTTCCTGCTGCTTGTAGGCAGGTAATGTACCAAGCTGTCATACCAAGGAGTCTAACTAAAACATATGGGAGCCTGCGTAACCCACTCAACAGCTCTACGTACAGTGGCGCTTGAACAGATAGCACAGCCCATGGCTTCCCTTATCTGCAGAGAAAAACTAGTGGCCTCATCTGTTCAGGGAATTCAGTGCACACTCAGGCCTGATTCTATTGAAATTGTTATCTGTTTAAAATAGGATATTAAAAGTTTAAGATATTTTATGTAAGCCTCATAGTAGCCACTAGAGAAAATCATGTAGCAATTACATAAAGAATATAAAGCATACTGATACCAAAAGACACCATAACACAAAAAAAGGACAGCAGGATAAAACAACAAGAAACAATGAACCTACAAAATAACCAGAAAACAATTACAAAAGTCAATAACAAATTCTTACCTATCAAAAATTACTTTGAAGACACTTTCCCCCTCCCCACTTGGGAGTCCATTTGGTGGGACCCTTTCCCCCTCCCCACGTGGGAGTCTGTACTTGTTCTTCAATAAATCTCCACCTTTGCTATACTACCCTCTGTCCGTGGACTCATTCTTCAACTCTGGCAGACAAAGAATCTGGGTTCCAGCCCAAAAATTCTGTATCAAAATGGTGCGTCGGCCGGGAATTTCCCCATGGAAGTGTGTTCTCTACACTACAAAAAGACAGTCCATTAGGATGTATCCTCAAGAATTGGGATAAGTTTGACCTACAAACCTTGAAAAGAAAGCACCTGATTTTTTCTGCACTTAGGTTTGGCCTCAATACCAACTAGCAAATGGGGAGAGTTGGCCCTCAGAGGGAAGCCTCAAGTATAACGCCATCCCACAGATCTTTTTTGTAGGAAAAATAGGAAATGCTCAGAAGACCCATATGCCCAAACTTTCTTTACCCTAAGGGACAAGCCAGATTTATATTTTAAAAATGTAAAGTAAATCCCTCGCTCCTGGCAATAACAACCCAAAGTCCACCGAGGGAGAAGGTGGAGGCCGCGCCCCCGCCCAGGGCTGAGCCAACCTCAGCTTGCCCCAAGACAGATGAAGGATCTGGCCATACTTTAGCCCAGATCCCCTTCTTACCCCGGGACATGAGACAAATTAAAAGTGATCTAGGGGAGAAACCAAGATGGCGGCATAGGTAAACACTGGAGTTTGCTGCCTCGAACAACCACTTCAAAAATACAACTAAAAGACGGAACGGACA
>NW_005355890.1:1345165-1349100 GCF_000412655.1 Myotis brandtii | reverse complement strand
TTGGGAATGACCATTTTCTTACTTATGCTGGGGGAATAGAGGTCTCTGAGGAAAGAAACAGGGATTTCTTTTTTAATATATTTTTATTGATTTCAGAGAGGAAGGGAGAAGGAGAGATAGAAACATCAATGATGAGAAAGAATCATTGATTGGCCGCCTCCTGCATGCCCTCCCCTCCCCTGGGGATTGAGCCCGCAACCCCGGCACATGCCCCTGACTGGAATTGAACCTGGGACTCTTCAGTCCACAGGCCGACGCTCCATCCACTGAGCCAAACCAGCCAGGGCAAAACAGGGATTTCTTAACAGGACAAGAGGTAGTTCCCCCTGTGGACCCTCAATGGAATCCTGAAACTGAGAGGTGGAAAATAAAGCACTGCCAGTTTTGTATTATAGAAGGCCTCAGACGTCATAAAACAAAGCCTGTCAACTACTCTAAATTAACCACCATTAATCCAGGGGCTGACGAAAACCCCTCGGCTTTTCTAGGAAGGCTCAGGGAGGCTTTTAGTTAGCCATACCAACATTACCCCAGATTCAGATTGGGACAACTCATTTTAAAGGACACATTTATCACTCAGGCTATCCCAGACATCAGGAGGTTGCAAGAATTGGCTATTGGTCCCAAGAGTACTTTAAAAAATCTCCTGAAAGCTACCACCTCTATGTTTTATAATAAAGACCAGAATGAGGGAAAAGGAGAAACAAGGGAAGCCAGGCCAGAACCAAGGCTCTTAGTGCTGCGCTTTGGCAAGGATGGGCCTTGGTCAGAGCCCGGAGGCGAACGGTCAGTCCCGGTCACCTGCTACAACTGTAGACAGGTTGGACTTATGCCCAAGGGGCGTGGTGGACTACCATAGCCCTGTCCTGCCTGTCAAGGAAACCACTGGAAGTCGGACTGCCCCTGGAGACTGAGGTCCCTTGGGGTGGGGCTGACGACCAGTTGGCCCAACAGGACCGATGGGGCTCGGGGTCTCCCAACCTGGCTCCTCAAAGGACTGCCATCTCCACCCAGGAGCCCG
This sequence comes from Myotis brandtii, assembly GCF_000412655.1. NCBI lineage: Eukaryota > Metazoa > Chordata > Mammalia > Chiroptera > Vespertilionidae > Myotis > Myotis brandtii. The sequence continues at coordinate 1,348,079 of NW_005355890.1, read as the reverse complement.
GGGTAAGCCTGACAGTGGAGGGCAAGGAAATTAATTCCCCTCCCCGATGCTGAAGCCACCTTCTCTGTACTCCTCCCAAACCCCGGTAAATCATCCTCAGAGAGTGTAGCCATTACAGGCAGGTCTGGGAAGCCAATAAGGAGATATTTTTCTCAGCCTTTAGGGCCTAGCTGGGGTAAGTCATTCCTTTCCCATGCCTTCCTGCAAAAAGCCTCATATTCACATCAGAAACAATGTCCTCTCAACCCTGAGGCCCTAGAAGGACTCAATATTCTAATAAGTCATCTGTTTTAGAAGCCCAAGGTTTACTGAAACCTTGTCATAGTCCTTACAATACCCCATTTTAGGGGTACAAGAGCCTAATAGAAGGGGAGGACTAGTTCAGGACTTATAACTAGTGAATAAGGCAGTGATTCCTATCCAGCCAATTGTCCCCAACCCTTATGCTTTACTTGCCTAAATTCCAGAAAACACAAAGTGGTTTATAGTACTGAATCTCAAGGATGCCTTTTCTGTATACTCCTGCCTCCTAACTCACAGTCCCTGTTTGCCTTTAAAAGATCCCGATAATCAAAGCTGTCACCTCGAGAGGTGACAGGGACAGGGCTTCTGAGCTCCAGGAAGGGCCTCAGTGAAAAGATTTTCATTCCAGGATTCCAACGAGTGACACTAGCTACAAACCTTTATGAAGGATTTGAACAAAGTTGTGTACCAGCTCCCCCTGGCCCACATTCCATTTCCAGGTAAGTCACTGGCAGTGCTGAGCGGTGGAGCCACCTGTTGCAAGCTTTTCTTGCACCATCACCTTTTTTTGTGTTCTCTTGAGGCCTCCTGTTGTCTTCCCAAATACCCCTGCTGCCCTTTGCCTCCTACTAAGAACTCCTGGCCTAATTCCTCAGGTGCCTCTGGGGGAGAATGTTTAGAGAGTGGCCTGGGCCCTTAGGGAATGACAAGAATGCTTTCATAGGGGTCGCCTAAATACATCCTGCATATCAGATATTTACATTACGATTCATAACAGTAGCAAAATTACAGTTATGAAGTAGCAACGAAAATAATTTTATGGTTGGGTGTCACCACAACATGAGGAAATGTATTAAAGGGTCGCAGCGTTAGGAAGGTTGAGAACCACTGCTCTAAAGGACCTGAAACTTCTCTTTCGAAGGGATCCTGGGAAGTCAATGAGTGACTGATAGTGTGGAAGCAAGGAGCCACATGCTAACCTGACAAGCTCAGGGGAGGCCTTCATGGCAGTCTTGCAGACTCAGAGACCTAAAATAACCACGCATAACACTGAAAATTAAATATCTAACTACAAACAGGTTATAGTGGGTAGTCATGGCCTAAGCCGATATTTTCCCTGACAAAGATCAACTTTGATCCTTACGGAGCCCATTTGCCTTTTTGCCTCTAAGATAACATATCTTCTGAGATGTCTGGGTAACTTGTAACTTCCTTTTTACCCCTGGACTCCTCAGGGCACAACAAATGGCACCAGGACATTCCCTCATTGTCATTGTTATCAAGTTCATTGTCAACTGTTAATTATGTTAAGCTATCCTGTACCCATCTGTGTAAGAGAAGCACATGTCCGTCATTTGTCATTTCACTTTTTATCTTATCCCAGAGGTTTCCCGGCTTTGCTTAATCCCACCTCCTTAATCTATCACCAATGAATTTCATGTAACCCACCTACATCCCTTTCCTTTGATTGCAATGTATAAATACAGATGTAACCCGCCATTCTCCGGAGCATTATCTCAATTCCTTGAGGTTCTGCTTCCTGGCATATGTCAATAGTTTGGCTCAAATAAACTCACAAAATTCTTTACAGGTCTGAAATGCTTTTTACGTTAACATAAGGAACATACTCTGGTATTTCTAGATAAACAATGTTTTCATTTTTTAAATAATTCTTATTCTGTCTTTTTATAAGTGTCATCTATACCCTAGGCTGGTACCTGGAGGAGACGTTCTCTGCCCTTGCTGGGACCCAGAAACCCCATGAGATGCTCCCACTTATAACTCCTTTTTTTGTCTCCCTGATTGTAGCAAATTTTTTGGCCATACTGGCTCCCCAAATCCCTAGCTACTAAGTATATTATAAGCAGCCCAATTCAGGGTCAAATAATCTCAATTAAATATATATCTCCCACATCTATAGGACAACTTAAGCTACCACTACCAACAACCAGACCAGAAACACTTCTCAAGCTTCTACAGATTTTTATTCACAGAGAAGCCCTCCATTGAGCAGGGCAAAGTCTGTGCCATGAATAACACTTCTTGCTGCAAGCAGCTTAGCTAAAAGGAAGGCCTCATAGCCTCTTGCCCCAGAAGTCTGGGCACCAATTAAAGATATAATGCCATCCCTATTAGGTAACTCTCTTTCTCAGACCTTGGTTTATACTGTTTTTTTATTACTCACCTTTAACCATTGACTGTTTAACTTTTGCTATGTTTCATATCCTCCCATTTAGAAGCCCTAAAGCTACAACTGATCCTCCGCATGAAACAGCAAATGGAGGCCGCTACATCCATCTTCCATGGACCCTTAGACCACCCTCTTCTGATGGGACCCTGACTGCTGCCCCAAACTATGACCCCTTTGCCAGCAGGAAGCAGCCAGAAAGATGCAGTGTACCCTGTCCCCAATGGTTTCCTAATCGGACGGGGGACTGAAACAGGAATTTTAAGGGAACATAGGTGTTAGGTTAGGTGGCTCAGGAAGGCGGCGCAAGAAATAGAGAGTCCAGTGAATCAGAAAAGAAAAGAAAGGAAAGTTTATTCTGCGTCCCCGGGAGACCCACGTACCCCCAAAGACAGGGCACGTGGATTCACGCCAACATGGAGGGGGGCGCTTTTTTTATACTGCGGTTGGGTGAGGGGCGGGGACATGAGCTGAGGTATTCAG
>NW_005355890.1:1340349-1343916 GCF_000412655.1 Myotis brandtii | reverse complement strand
AGTTACATTTACATAAAACAAGGAAGCAGCAACAGGTAAGACAAGGGAACTGGAAGCAGCCAAAAAAAAAAAAAAAGGTCTATATTTACAAAATAAAGAAGGAAAAAAAGCCCAGAGGGAATAGGAGGACAATGAGGGAGGAGGGCCCAGGAGTCACTATAGTAACCAATTCAAAAGGGAATATTGACCAATCAGAGGGGATATCAGGACACAGGAACTACAGCCTTTTATAATCCGTGGAAACAGGAAGTCTGTGGGACCCTTTCTAACCTCCCCATGTGGGAGTCTATTCTGTGGGACCCTTTCCCCCTCCCCACGTGGGAGTCTGTACTTGTTCTTTGCTATAAAAAAAAATTACTTTGAACAGATCAAATTCTCCAATCAAAAGATACAGAAGGACTGCATGGATTGAAAAAAAACACACCACAAAATCCAACAATATGCTTCCTACAAGAGACTCACTTTAGCCTTAAAAGACACATGTACACTGCGAGTGAAGGGATGGAAAAAGACATTTCAAGCAGGGGCAGCTATACTTATATCAGAGCTTTTGCGCATTAAGAAGCAAGAAAGACCCCAAATAAACAACCCATCTTTATGCCTTAAGGAACTAGAAAAAAAAAACCAAACTAAGCCCAGAGTTAGCAGAAAGAAGAAAATAATAAAGATTAGAGCAGAAATAAATAAAATAGAGAACAGAAAAACAATAAAAAAGATTAACCAAACTAAGAGTTGGTTCTTTGAAAAGATGAACCAAATGGAAAAATCCTTAGTAGAGTAACCAAAGAAAAAAGGACCCAATTCAACAAAATTATAAATGAAAAAGGAGACGTTACAACTGATACCAGAGGAATTCAAAGGATCATAAGAGGCTACTATGAACAACTAACTATATGCCAACAAACTGGACAACCTGTAAGAAATGGAAAAACTGTTAGAAACATACCACTTATTAAGACTGAAGCAGTAAGAATTAGAAAATCCAAACGGACTAATCTATAATAATAAAAGCATAATATGCTAATTAGACCGGACGACCTTCCAGATGAAGCAGGGGCTACGAGGGAAGCCTGGGTCCCAGATGCCAGAGGGAAGCCGTTTTTTTTAATTAATAAATCTTTTATTGTTCAGATTATTACAGATGTTCCTCTTTTTTCCACCATATCTCCCCTCCACCAGGTTCCCACCCCACCCCATGCCCTTACCCCCTACCACTGTCCTCATCCATAGGTGTAAGATTTTTGTCCAGTCTCTTCCCACACCCCCCACACCTCCTTCCCCCCAAGAATTATCAGTCCATTCCCTTTCTATGCCCCTGCTTCTATTTTTTTTTAACCTAAAACATTTTAAAACTTGAGCATAACATTTCAAGAACAAAAAGTGTTTTAAGTCCCAATTTCAATGTCCAAGAGTTCTGAGTCCAAGTTTCAATGTCCGACAGTTCCTTATGTGTAGGTGTCAGCAATGATATTTCAGTTCTGGATGGTGGACAAATGGTGGCAATGCAGGTCCGACCCTCTCTGGTTTGATCCTGGGCAACCTGCAGCGACGCACAGCTGCTGACTGCTAGCATGGCAAAGTGACGTCAGCGTCCTTCATCTCTGGATTGTTTTTCCTCTTGTCTTCATGGCTGGAGCATTCCTGATAATTCCTCTCTGTTGCAGGAATCCACATGGTCTTGGAGTTGTTTTCTGAAAATATACAAACATATTCTCGACCGAAGGTTAATAAAGGGAATTTTACTTGGGGTCTTTTTTATATTTGCCCAAATGATTTTCCTTTGGCTTATTTTGAGACCATGTGTGTTTTCCTGGGTGTCTTGCTGTTAGCATAAATGAAAAAATTTTTCTAGATGTAATTTAGTTACAGGATATTTTTCCTTACATGGTATTTTTCCACTATCCCCCCTTTTTTTGATTTAATTATTAGGAGGATTTTTTGGAAAAGTTACAATGCAGTCTAGGTAACTCTAAATTTTTTTAATTTTTTTGCACAAAAATATGACTGCTTTAGGATCATTGCATGTTAAGCAAATTTACCATGAAATGAAAATTTTGGTTAATACTTCTTGAGCCAATTTTAATCTGAAAACCTGACTGCTATTTTACTGTCAAATTTAATACTTTAAAAACAATCTTAGTTTACACTGTAAATATTAATGGAAAGGATTATTTTTGCATCCTTGAGAAGGCCCTGAGCATTCCTGGTGTTAGGCTGGATGTAGATATAGGGTAGCTGTTGTCAGCCAAGTCTCTGTTTTCTGGGTACCGATCTCAGCTGGGCCAAGTCTCTTTTTGTTACCTGGGTCCCGATCTGGGCTGGGCATGGGAAGCAAGAAGCAGCCATGGGGGCAGGAGACCTCCCTCAGAAGGGGCAAGTGTTCAAGCCCCTGCATGGTTGGGGGGGTGAGGATCTGTGTCCCACCTCTGTAGACCCCCAAGTTCTCGTCTGCTGGCCCCTTTGCGACTGTGCCTGTCTTAGGTTGTTCCTCCCAGAGGAATCTTACCCGTCTTTGACTAACCAGCCATCCTCCGGGGCCAAGCAGGGTGATGTGAGGTACAGTTCTGTCTCCTTGGTAGCCTATGCCCCTGTGGCCTCCACGCCCAGCAATTGCCTTGGGATCCCCTCGCCTGCTGGCAGGGCCCCAGCGTTGCACATATCTTGGGGAACCCAGGTTTCTAGTAAGGAGATTTAAATCACTATTCAAAAATTTTCCAACAACAACAAAAAAAAGCCGAGTACAAGATGGCTTCACTGGTGAAGTTTACCAAAGATTTAAAGAAAAATTAACAAAAATCCTTAAACTCTCCCCCTAAAAAACAAAACCAGAGAAGGGAATACTCCCAAATTCATTTTATGAGGCTATTCCCAAACTCATTTTACAAGGCCAACACTCCCAAACTCATTTTATGATACCAAAACCAGAAAAGGGCACTACTAAAAAAGAAAATTAGAGGCCAATATCCCTAATGAATATAGATGCAAAAATTCACAATAAAATACTAGTAAACCGAATTCAGCAACACACTAGAAGGATCATATACCATGTTCAAATGGGATTTACCTCCAGGATGCATGGATAGTTCAACATACACAAGTCAATCAATGTGATGCATCACATCCTTCCTATATAATAAAAGGCTAATATGCAAATCGACCAAACAGCAGAACGACCAGCTGCTATGACATGCACTGACCACCGGGGGAGCATATGCTCAATGCAGGAGCTGCCCCCTGGTGGTCAGTGCACTCCCACAGGGGGAACACCACTCAGCCAGAAGCTGGGCTCAGGGCACCGCTAAGGATGTCTGACTGCTGGCTGTCAGTTGGACATCCCCCAAGGGCTCCTGGACTGAGAGAGGGCACAGGCCGGGCTGAGGGACTACCCCTCCCCACTGAGTGCTTGAATTTCATGCACCGGCCCTCTAGTTAATAAAATAAAAGAAAAGGGTCATATAATCATCTCAATAGATATATAAGCATTTGGCAAAATTCAACATCTATTCATGATAAAAACTCTTTTAACAAATCAGGTAGAAAGAATATATCTCAGCATACTAAAGGTCA